>NC_037687.1:24579782-24725446 GCF_003255815.1 Theropithecus gelada | reverse complement strand
AGGCGCCCGCCACCTCGCCCGGCTAGTTTTTTGTATTTTTTAGTAGAGACGGGGTTTCACCGTGTTAGCCAGGATGGTCTCGATCTCCTGACCTTGTGATCCGCCCGTCTCGGCCTCCCAAAGTGCTGGGATTACAGGCTTGAGCCACCGCGCCCGGCCTGATTCTCTTTCTTTCTTTCTTTCTTTCTTTTTTTTGCTTAGAGTCCCGCTGTGTTGCCCAGGCTGGAGTGCAGTGGTGCGATCTCAGCTTACTGCAGCTTCTGCCTCCTGGGTTCAAGCAGTTCTCGTGCCTCAGCCTCCCAGATAGCTGGGATTACAGGCACACACCACCATGCCCAGCTAAGTTTTGTATTTTTGGTAGAGACAGGGTTTCACCTTGTTCGCCAGGCTCATCCTGAACTCCTGATGTCAAATGATCGACCTGCCTCGGCCTCTCAAAGTGCTGGGATTACAGGTGTGAACTACCATGCCCAACCCAGATATTAGGTTGTTTATAAAATTTCACCAGGAAAAGCAATATGACAGTTTACTCCCTTGCAGCTAGATCTTTGTACAAAGCTACATTTATTTCCTTATGTGAAAACCCCAAAAACAGAGTTGGGTATGTGCAAGGATTTCCACTTTTCCAAGGGTTTGGATAATTTATTTCTAATTGCCCTTCCAAGAGTACCAGGTGATGGTGTGGTCGTAAAGCCCAGCCCATTGTGGTCACACTGCTCTGGAAGGGCTTCAGCCTGCAGTCATCCCTCCACGTGTGGCACCGAGTCCGGGTGCTGTCCTGCAGGGCTTCTGTTCCCCTCACCTGCTCCTGAACCTTGTTTACTTTGTGTGGAGCAAGAGTTCCTGTGCGGCACTTACAAGGCCACCATGGCTCTAAGAGGTGTGGAGTGCCTTAGCCGCGCTTTTCGCTTGGTTTCCTTGGCTGTGTATAACCTGTGCTTTCTCCCTCTGTGTAGACCTGGGGCTAGGTGTGCTTAAGGCTAAAGAGGCTGATGAAGGAGGAAGGGCCACCTCGGGGAGTGCCAGGAAAGGAAAGCGGCAGCACAGTTCCCCTCAAAACCCACTTCTGGACTGCAGCCTGTGCGGGAAGGTTTTCAGCAGCGCCAGTTCTCTGAGCAAGCACTACCTGACGCACAGCCAGGAAAGGAAGCACGTCTGCAAAATCTGCAGCAAGGCCTTTAAGCGCCAGGACCACCTGTATGTAGGAGTCTGGTCAGAAAAACGTCTGTTCAGGGGCTGGGGGTGGGGACGTGTTCCTGGGTCTTCTTCCTGTCCTCCCAGATCAACCTGTCTCATCCTCTGTTGGGTTTTCCAGATGTGTATAACCTCTGCTCAGCCACAGCCACAGCCACTCCATTCTCTCTTTTTTTTTTTTTTTTTTGTCTGTCATCCAGGCTGGAGTGTAGTGGCATGATCTCAGCTCACTGCAACCTCCGCCTCCTGGGTTCAAGTGATTCTTCTGCCTCAGCCTCCTGAGTAGCTGGGATTACAGGCTCCTGCCACCGTGCCCGGCTAATTTTTGTATTATTTTTAGTAGAGACAGGGTTTCACCATGTTGGCCAGACTGGTCTTGAACTCCTGACCTCACGTGATCCTCCTGCCTCAGCCTCCCAAAGTGCTGAGATTACAGGTGTGAGCCACCACACCCCACCCACTCTGTTCTTCTCACACCATCAGAGTGCAGGGAAGAGAGTGGGTGCTGTTCCAGTCCCTAAATTAATACCTGTGGGGAAGCCACTGCTTCTGTTTGCAGACGGGCCCCTTGTGGGTTAAAAACACCTAACAACTGGCTCCTGAGTCAATTGTGTTATGGGAGGAGTTGGGCTAACTGTATAGAGCTATGTCCTTACTCTCTGGTAGGTGTCTGAGGAAAGGGGATCAGCGTTCTCTGTGTGTTGATATAGCACAGGACATGAAAGATGAGACACCTGCTTCTAGAACATGGCAATGGAGCATTAACCCTTGTTTTTTTCTTTTTTCCTTTTTTTTTTTTTTTTTGAGATGGAGTCTTGGTCTGTCATCCAGGCTGGAGTGCAGTGGCTTCATCTCGGTTCACTGCAACCTTTACCTCCCGGGTTCAAGCGATTTTCCTGCCTCAGCCTCCCGAGCAGCTGGGACTACAGGTGCTCGCCACACTGCCCAGCTAATTTTTGTATTTTTAGTAGAGATGGAGTTTCACTATATTGGCCAGGCTGGTCTGAAACTCCTGACCTTGTGATCCACCCACCTCGGCCTCCCAAAATGCTGGGTTTACAAGCATGAGCCACTGCGCCTGGCCCTAGCCTTGTTTTTCTTTTTTTTTTTGTTGTTTTTTTTTTTTGTTTGCTTTTTTCTTTTTTAAAAAACTCATTCTGTTCCTTTTAACTTAAAAAGTGTCAGGAGCAAATTTCCTTTTTTTTTTTTGGACAGTCTTGTTCTGTCACTCAGGCTGGAGTGCAGTGGTGTGGTGTGATCTCAGCTCACTGCAGCCTCTGCCTCCTGGGTTCAAGCGATTTTCCTGCCTCATCCTCTTGAGTAGCTGGGACTACAGGCATGCACTACCATGCCTGGCTAATTTTTGTATTTTTAGTAGAGACAGGGTTTCTCCATATTGGCCAGGAGTCTAGAACTCCTGGCCTCAAGTGATCTGCGTGACTCAGCTTCCCGAAAGTGCGGGGATTACAGGTGTGAGCCACCGCTTAATGTCTTGGAAATGATAAGCTTGTCTTGCCTGTGGGGGAAGGAAAGACATTTTTCAAACCAGGAGACCTGCAAGTGGGAGATGAAAGTACCTTGCATTCTTACCGTGCTCCTCCCTTTCACAAGGGGCTTTGACTAATCCATCTTTCATCTTATCCTCTCACCCACACCTACCCCAGGAAAAGGAGCCGATTTGCTCATGTCACAAGTTGGTAACAGCTGGGAGTAGAACTTAGTCTCCTGATTCCCTCTGTTGCTTCCCTCAGACAGAGGCCAAGGGTGAGCCTTTGGGGAAAGACTATGATTTAGTCCACATCGACTAGGACTGTCCAGAGCAGGGCTGTTGGGGGCCCAGAGGGTGATGTACTCCTCTGCTTATATTTATAATGTGTTAATGCAGAGGTAGGTGTGATGTGATACATATTTTACATGCATTTCTGTTTGCAGAAACTATAGGCACATTTGGTTGGTTGGCTCTATAATGTTTCTATGGATTGGGCCTCTGTAAATTGGCTTCTTTGCTGTGCGGGGTTCCAGGTAGCATCTTCTTAGGGGTCTCCTATGGTAAGGCACAGATTCCTTTGTTAAAGGAAGGATCATACCCAAGTTAGCATCTCCTCCAGTCTATTCTGCAGAATTCTGGTTCTCAGAAATGCTAATAGGGGCTTTTTGAAAACAAAACCAAAAACAGTACTCTGGGCAAATAAGTTTGAGAGACACTGAAAGTTAAACAGGTCTCTCTCTGTGTGGCTTTTAAATTTGCTACTGTGCGCCGGGCGCAGTGGCTCACGCCTGTAATCTCAGCACTTTGGGAGGCCGAGGCGGGCAGATCACTTGAGGTCAGGAGTTCGACACCAGCTTGGGCAACAAGGCAAAACCCCGTCTCTACTAAAAATACAAAAATTAGCTGGGTGTGGTGGCACACACCTGTAGTCCCAGCTACTTGGAGCCTGAGGCACAAGAATTGCTGGAACCTGGGGGACAGAGTTGCAGTGAGCCGAGATCGTGCCATGGGACTCCAGCCTGGGTGACAGAGCAAGACTCCGCCTCAAAAACAAAAAATTAATTAATTAAATTTGCTACTGTGCATTGTGAACCTCCAAGGAGTGAATGGTGTTTTTTCAAAACTTATTTATCAGCTGTGCCAAAGTCCTTGAGGAGCAACTCTGGAGATCTGTGTGTTCCTTGGGAACCCACTCTGGAGAAGTCTGATCTGGCCTCAGTGGATTTATTTTTCTTTTTTAAATTTTTATTTATTTATTTATTGAGACAGAATCTTACTCTGCCGCCCAGGCTGGAGTGCAAGTGGTGCGATCTCGGCTCACTGCAACCTCCTGAGTACAAGTGATTCTCTTGCTTTAGCCTCCCCAGTAGCTGGGATTACAGGCATGTGCCACCACACCCAGCTAATTTTTTGTATTTTTAGTAGAGATGGGTTTTACCATGTTGGCCAGGCTGGTCTTAAACTCCTGACCTCAAGTAGTGATCCACCACCCACCTCGGCCTCCCAAAGTGCTGGAGTTACAGGCATGAGCCACTGTGCCCCGCTGGATTTTTTTACTTTTCTGTACGGGGTTTGCTTAAAGGTGAGGGAGAGGAACTCCCCTGCCAGATGGCGTTGACCAAAGCAGGGTTTGCTGGGTGGTCTTTCCTCGTGGGGGCTGAGTACAATTTCTGAATTGTGGTGCAACTGTACCACAGACTCTTTGGGGCCGCCAGGGTCCTACAGCAGAAAGCCCGGTCCCAGGTGCCCCGGTGACGCCCCTGCTTGTGTCTGTGGCTCCAGGACCGGGCACATGCTCACCCACCAGAAGACAAAGCCCTTCGTGTGCATCGAGCAGGGCTGCAGCAAGAGCTACTGCGACTACCGGTCTCTGCGCCGGCACTACGAAGTCCAGCACGGCCTGTGCATCCTGAAGGAAGCCCCCCCGGAGGAAGAGGCCTGCGGGGACTCCCCCCACGCCCACGAGTCGGCCGGCCAGCCTCCCTCTAGCAGCCTGCGGTCTCTGGTGCCCCCGGAGGCCAGGTCCCCGGGCTCCCTCCTGCCCCACCGGGACCTCCTGCGCCGCATCGTGAGCAGCATCGTCCACCAGAAGACCCCTTCTCCTGGCCCGGCCCCAGCGGGGGCTTCAGACAGCGAAGGGAGGAACACGGCCTGTCCCTGCCCCGCCTCATCGGGGTCCTCCTCCTGCACCCCAGCCGGTACCCCTGCGGCCCCAGCAGCGCTGGACACCGAGCTTCCCGAGGAGCCTCGTCTCTCACAGAAAGAGTCGGCCACTGACGTGTTCACAGCCCCTCATTCCAGGGCCACCGAGAATGGCGCCTCCGACCCGCCAGAGCCTGAGCCAGATCCCGCGCTGCTCCAGGCCTGGTCCACCGCGGAGGGCTGGCCCGAGGGCGGCTCCGTGCCCGCCTGCCTGCCTCTCTTCCGAGGCCAGACGGTCCCTGCCAGTTCCCAGCCATCGAGCCACAGCTTCCAGTGGCTCCGGAACCTGCCGGGCTGCCCCAAAAGCAAAGGAAACAACATGTTTGTTGTCCACAAGCCCCCGGCCGTGCCGTCGCGGGAGAGCTCCGAGTCTGGCCCAGGACCCAGCAGCGCCGCCCTCTCGGAGGAGTCCCCGCCCGGCCCCGGGGGCGGCCTGGAGGACGCGTTGCCCTTCCCTCCCGCGCTCCTCAGGGCCCCCGGGGAGGCCCTGAGCGACCCCAGGTCGGCCAGCGGAGAAGATGACCCCTGCGCCCCCAGGAAGGGCAAGCTCAACTGCGACTCCTTTCTGTGCCAGAACCCTGGGGAGCCCGGCCTCCAGGAGGCCCAGAAGTCTGGGGGGCTCCCTGCGGATGCCTCGCCGCTCTTCCGCCAGCTCTTCCTCAAGTCGCAGGAGCCTCTTGTGAGCCACGAACAGATGCAGGTGTTCCAGATGATCACCAAGTCCCAGCGGATCTTCTCCCACGCCCAGGTGTCCGCAGCTTCCTCCCAGCTCCCTGCGCCTGAGGGCAAGCCGGCCGCCCTGAGGCCGCTGCAGGGGCCATGGCCGCAGCAGCTTCCGCCACTGGCTCCTGCTGTGGACTCTCTCAATGCCGGCACTGGAAACCCCGAGGCAGAGGGCTCCCCAGCCCGCAGGAGAAAAACCACACCCGGGGTTGCCAGAGAGGCCTCCCCCGGCAACACGAGACGAGACGCAAAGGGGGGACTGAAAGTGGCCGCGGTTCCAACGCCCCTTGCAGCGCCGTCTCTGGACCCTTCCAGGAATCCAGACATCTCTTCTCTGGCCAAGCAGTTGCGATCCTCTAAAGGGACCTTGGACCTGGGGGACATCTTCCCCTCCACAGGCCAACGGCAGACCCAGTTAGGTGGGGAGGAGCTGCCGGGAGCCTCACTGCCCGGGAAGCAGGCCCCAGCTGAGAATGGCGCGGTTTCAGGGACCACGAAAGGTGAAAAGGGCCCACCCTGCTCCCGGGGTGGAGGCTACCGGCTCTTGGGCAACCCCAGGGCCCCGCGATTCTCCGGCTTCCGGAAAGAAAAGGCGAAGATGGATATGTGCTGTGCGGCTTCTCCGAGCCAGGTAGCCATGGCCTCCTTCTCATCCGCCGGGCCCCCCGCAGATCCCTCCAAGTCCAAGCTGACAATATTCAGCAGAATCCAGGTACCAGCTCTCTCTCACGTGGCCTGACCAGCGTGGAGTGAGTTTCCTTTGCATTTGTTAGTGTCCAGGCATTTTATTTCATTTCAGGGAATCCCTAGATGCAGTTTTACAAAGGAAGGAATTCAGGTTCCCAAAGTTTGTGGTTTTCCCCACTGAAAAAAAAAAAAAGACCAAAATGAGGCCAGGTGAGGTGGCTTAGGCCTGTAATCCCAGCCCTTTGGGATGGGAGGCTGAAGTGGGGAAACTGCTTGAGCTCAGGAATTCGAGATCAGCCTAGGCAACATGGCAAAACCCTGTCTTACCAAAATTTTAAAAAAATTAGCTGGGTGTGGTGGCGCACACCTGTGGTCCCAGCTACTCGGGAGGCTAAGGTGGGAGAATCGCTTGAACCTGGGAGGTGGAGGTTTCAGTGAGCTGAGATTGTGCCACTGCACTCTAGCCTGGGTGACAGAGTGAGACCGTGTCTCAAAAACACAAAAAAGATCAACATGAGGATATTCCAGAGTTGTTCAAAACTCTGTTACCTCACTAAGCCTTTTTTTTTTTTTTAATCTTGTTTCCCTTTGGATTTACCTTTTTAGAATCGTCAGAGGATATGAAGGTAGATGCCCTCTTTCCTTTAAAGATTCCTGCTTGAAATGGCCTTGTGTTTTCTGATTGTGACTCATGGTTTCCATGAGCACAAGTGGGCACCTGTATCGTGCCCCCACACTTCAGCACATTGACGATTATTCACTGGTTCCTCCAGACATTGTGCTTGGAGTGCAGGTCTCCAGACTCCAGGTCCAACCTGGGCAACATGGCGAAACCCCGTCTCTACCAAAATTTTAAAAAATTAGCTGGGTGTGCTGGCGCACGCCTGTGGTCCTAGCTACTCAGGAGGATGAGTAGCTTCCCATCATACCACAGCTACCTCATTTTTGTTTTATTAACAGCATTATTATTCAGGTGCCATATAATGCACCATTTTATTTTTTATATATTTTTTAGAGATGGTGGGGTCTTGCTATGTTGCCCAGCCTGGTCTTGAACCCCTGGGCTCAAGCGATAGTCTCAGCCTCCTAAAGTGTTGCGATTACAGTCATGAACCACCATGCCCAGCCAAATCCACCACTTTATTTTATTTTTAAAATTTATTTTATTTATTTATTTATGATGGAGTCTTACTCTGTCGCCCAGGCTGGAATGCAGTGGTGCTATCTCGGCTCACCACAACCTCTGCCTCCTGGGTTCAAGCAGTTATCTGCCTCAGCCTCCGAGTAACTGGGATTACAGGCATGCGCCACCACGCCTGGCTAATTTTTTATTTTTAGTAGAGATGAGGTTTCACCATTTGGCCAGTCTGGCCTTGAACTCCTGACCTCATGATCCACCCACCTCGGCCTCCCAAAGTGCTGAGATTACAGGCGTGAGCCACTGTGCCAGGCCAAATTTATTTTTGAGACAGAGTCTCACTCTGTTGCCCAGGCTGGAGTATAGTGGTGCAGTCTTGGCTCACTGCAACCTCTGCCTCCCAAGTTCAAGCAATTCTCCTGCCTGGGCCTTCCAAGTAGCTGGGATTACAGGCACATACCACCATGCCCAGCTAATTTTTGTATTTTTAGTAGAGCTGGGGTGTCACTCTGTTGGCTAGGCTGGTCTTGAACTCCTGACCTCAGGTGATCTGCTTGCCTCGGCCTCCGAAAGTGCTGGGATTACAGGCTTGCGTCACGGTGCCCGGCCTGAATACACCATTTTAAAGCGTAGCATTGGGTAATTTGTAGTATATTCACAAGATTGTGCAACCATCCCCACTCTGCCAGAACAGTTTCATCTCCCCAAAAGGAACCCCACATTTCTTAGTTGTCACCCACAATCTCACACTCCCCCCAGCGCCTGGCAGCCACGAGTCTCCTTTCTGTCTCTGTGGATGTGTCTGTTCTGGACATTGCATGTGAGTGGAATCGTGCACTCTGTGGCTTTCGTGTCTGGCTTCCTTCACTCAGCGTGACGTTTTCCAGGCTCATCTGTGGGGTGGCAAATGGCAGAGCTGCATTCCTTTCCATGACTGAGTGATCCTCTGTTGGATGGATAAGGCCACATTTCATTTGTCTGTTCATCAGTGGATGGACATTTGGGTTGTTTCCACTTTTTGGCTATTTTGAATATAGTGCTGCTGTGAATATTCATCCATGTACAAATTTTTATGGGGATTTATGTTCTAGGAGTAGAATTGCCAGGTGGTACAGCAGCTCCCTGTTTCAGGTCTGAGGAACTACTAGGCTGTTTTGCTTGTTTCCTCTTCCCACCCACAGTGCATGAGGGCTCCACATTCTCCACATCCTCACCAACACTTGTTATTGTCTGTGGTTTGTTCAAATTATAACTACGCTGGTGGGTGTGAAGCAGTATCTCATTGTAGTTTTGATATGTATTTCCCCGTGACTGCTGATGTTGCACTCCTTTCTATGTGCTTATTGGCCATCTGTGTATCTTTCTAGAAGAAATGTCTGTTTAGGTCCTTTGCTTATTTTTTAAAATCAAATTACTATTTTTTGAGTTCTCTATATATTCTGGATGCAAGATCCTTATCTGACACATGACTTGCAAATATTCTCTCATTTGTGGTGTGTCTTTTCACCTTATTTATGATACCATTTGCAGGACAAAAGTTTTTTTTTTTTTTTTGAGACGGAGTCTCGCTCTGTCGCCCAAGCTGGAGTGCAGTGGCGCGATCTCCACTCACTGCAAGCTCCGCCTCCCGGGTTCACGCCATTCTCCTGTCTCAGCCTCCCGAGTAGCTGGGACTACAGGCGCCCGCCACCACGCCCGGCTAATTTTTGTATTTTTAGTAGAGACGAGGTTTCACTGTGTTAGCCAGGATAGTCTCGATCTCCTGACCTCATGATCCGCCCGTCTCGGCCTCCCAAAGTGCTGGGATTACAGGTGTGAGCCACTGTGCCCAGCAGGACAAAAGTTTTTATTTTTATTTTTTTTGAGACAGGGTCTCACTCTGTCACTCAGGCTGGAGTGAAGTTGTGTGATCATGGCTCACTGCAACCTTGAACTCCTGGGCTCAAGTGATTTTCCCACCTCAGCCTCCTGAGTTGCTGGGACCTCAGGCCCACGCCAGTATGCCAGGCCAATTTTTGTATTTTTTGTAAAGGTGGGGTTTCGCCATGTTGCCCAGGCTGGTCCTAAACTCCTGGGCTGAAGCAATCCTCCCACCTCGGCCTCCCAAAGTCCTGGGATCACAGGCATGAGCCACCATGCCTGGCTAAAAGTTTTACATTTTGATGATGTCTAATTTGTCTGTTTTGCTTCGGTGTCTTATCTAAGAAACTACTGTCTAATCCAAGGTCATGAAGATTTACTCCGATGTTTTCTTCTGAAAGTCTGTAATTTGAGCTCTTCTTGCCTCTTCATTTTGGATGTGTTGGTTCAGATGCATTTTCATCTTCAGGGTGGAAACATCTACAGGCTCCCCCATCCAGTGAAGGAAGAGAACGTGGCAGGCGGAGGGTAAGTTAAGAAGCCCCCAATCCTGCATGCACCCCGACAGGAGTCCTCTGGCCTTCCTGTGCTGGCCCTGGACAAGTGAGTGGGGAGGATGCTTTCAGTCCTAATGGGATTAGGGTACAGCCTCCATTTTTTAGGGTTTATCAAGAGTAGTCAGGCTGGGCACGGTGGCTCATGCCTGTAATCCCAGCACTTCAGGAGGCCGAGGAAGGGGGATCATTTGAGGTCAGTAATTTGAGACCAGCCTGGCCAACGTGGTGAAACTCTGTCTCTACTAGAAATACAAAAATTAGCCATGTATAGTGGCACACGCCTGTAATCTTAGCTACTTGGGAGGCTGAGGCACAAAAATCACTTGAACCCAAGAAGCAGAGGTTACAGTGAGCCGAGATAGTGCCACTGCACTCCAGCCTGGGCAACAGAGTGAGACTCCATCTCCAAAAAAAAAAAAAAAAAAAAAAGAGTAGTCAGTGGATTGGAGGTATAGACAAAAAAGATAAAAAAAAAACAAAGAATCAGTGATCAAGGATGGAGTCTCAATCTCCCACCCTTCTTTCCTGCCATGTCTACCTACAGCAACCAGCAAAATGGCGGTTCCACAGACTGGACGGAGCCCAGGAGCACTTTCATCTGCAAGAACTGCAGCCAGATGTTTTATACGGAGAAAGGACTGAGCAGCCACATGTGTTTTCACAGCGACCAGTGGCCGTCACCTCGAGGGAAGCAGGAACCGCAGGTGAAGGGGGACGACCAGTGGCTTTGTGGTTACTGGGTTTCTGGCAGGCCTGTGGGGAGTAAACGAGACTGGTGTCACTTATCTCAGGATGGGGACGTCATTCTGGGTTGGGGGCTGGAGTTGGGCTGTGTGGCTCTCCAGGGGCAGGCCGTCGCTATGGGCTGCAGCAGCTCTGCAGCTTAGTCCGTGCCACAGACTCACTGCTGTTTTCTATGACAGCTTTTTTTGCTGAAGCAGCTCTTTCTTTCCCCACTTATGTTATCTCTTAAAGAGCCATCTCTTCTCTTCTGTGTTTAGGTGTTTGGCACAGAGTTTTGCAAGCCGCTAAGACAGGTGCTGAGGCCAGAAGGGGACAGGCATAGTCCCCCAGGAGCCAAGAAGCCCTTGGACTCCACAGCTGCAGCCCCTTTGGTGGTCCCCCATTCGATCCCCGTGGTTCCAGTGACCCGACACGTAGGGAGCATGGCCATGGTGGGTGCTTGTCGGTCTGCCTCCTTCCTGCCACTGCCCCCAGCTGCTGGGGGAAGCCGTAGGAAAAACCCAAACCAGATACCACAGAAAATCTTTGACTCCAGGCTGGGCGTGGTGGCTCATGCCTGTAATCCCAGCACTTTGGGAGGCTGAGGCGGGTGGATTGCCTGAGCTCAGGAATTCGAGACCAGCCTGGGCAACATGGTGAAACCCCATCTCTACTAAAAATACAAAAAAATTAGCTGGGCATAGTGGCAGGCTCCTGTAAACCCAGCTACTCAGGAGGCTGAGGCCTGAGAATCACTTGAACCCGGGAAGCAGAGGTTGCAGTGAGCTGAGATCACACCACTGCACTCTAACCTGGGTAACAGAGTGAGACTGTATCTCGAAAAAAAAAAAAAATCATGATCCGGAAGAAACTGGTTTGCATGTTAGTTCAGTCATTCACCATTGACTGAGCCCCTCTGTGCCGGACCCTGTGCTGGGTGGTGCTGGGGACACAGAGGTGACCACAGTAGCCTGGGCCCTGCCTCCCGGGGCTCCCAGTCCAGTGGAGGAGACAGGCCTGTCCCCAGACAGTGACAACCCAGAGTGGGCAGAGCTGGGAGCAGAGGGAGCCCAGGGAGTTCCCAGGCGGCTCCTACCCAGCCTGAGGAGGTAAGGGAGGGCTTCCTGGAGGAGGTATGGGAGCTGAGACCTGAAGGATGAGGAGGAGCAGGGCTGGCAGAGCGGAGAGGAGATTTTGTGGAGGCGAGAGAGAGCGTGGTGAGTTACGAGTGATCAGTCTCATAGGGCTTGTCTCTGCAGCCTGTACTGGAGGACCCCCTACTGGAGAAGCTCCTGCTGGACTCCAGGACAGAGTCCATGGACCTGAAGGTCCCCTGAGTCAGTGGCTGGGTCTTTTGGGTGCTTGTCATTTGGGTGGAGCTACATTTCTTTCTTGTCACTGTCACACTGTATCTCTGGGGATCTCTCTCTTTTTAAGGGCCAGTCGTCTTAATGATTGAGGCCATTCTCACACAGAGTCAGGGGCTCTCCTGGGGCAGTGGGTGCGGGAGAAGGCTGCAGCCGTATCATCACCAGGCTCTGTACCTCAGGTGTAGCCCAGGCGTGGCCAGCCTCCTTCGCTGGGCATACATGTCCTAGTTTCCTGTCTCTGGCCAGTCTCTTTTTCCTGCTTTCTTTCCATCCTGGAGATGGAGCGGTGCAGTAGGCGGCTTCAGGTGACCACCTGTGGTTCTAAACTTCTTCAGGAACAAGAGAAAGACGGGGAGGAGCGAGACAGCAAGGAGAGCAGCCAGCAGAGAAAGCGGAAGAAGCGGCCCCCACCCAAGGGGCTGTTCATCCCTCCTCCACCCTCCACGGCTGGGGAGCCCGGCCCTGCAGGATGCCACCAGAGTCGCCTGCGGTCGCCCATGTTCCTGGTGGACCGCCTCCTGAAGGGCTTATTCCAGTGCTCCCCCTACACACCGCCCCCAATGCTCAGTCCCATCCGGGAGGGCTCTGGAGTGTACTTCAACACCCTCTGTTCCACATCCACTCAGGCCAGCCCTGACCAGCTCATCAGCTCCATGCTCGGTGAGTGAGTGAGGCTGGGGCACTCACTCTGTGATCCCAGGGTGGATCGCCTGAGGATCATGGCCACTCTCCCTTGTAGCATTGGGTTCAGTGATTGTCTCCTGCCTGGGTGTACCTAGTCTGAGGGTTCCTTTGCTATTCAGATGTGCCCCAGAACTAAGCTAAGTGCCTTCTAGTGCATAGAATTTTACAGCCCGAAAGAAAACATAGAGGCCATTTATCTTACCGTGCTTCCTCCTGCGCTTCTGTGTCATTATCATTTTCTTTTTTGAGGCAGGGTCTTGCTCTGTCACCCAGGCTGGAGTGCAGTGGCTCGATCACAGCTCACTGCAGCCTCGATCTCCTGGTCTCAAGCGATCCTCCAGCCTCAGACTCCCAAATAGTTGGGACTACAGATGCACATCACCACACCTGGCCAATGTTTTAGCTTTCGTAGAGATGGGATCTTGCTATGCTGTCCAGGCTGGTCTCGAGTTCCTGGACTCATGTGGTTTTGTTGTCTTGACCTCCCAAAGTACTGGCATTAAATGTGTGAGCCACCCTGTCTAGCCTGTGTCATTTCCTTTTTTTTTTTTTTTGAGACAGAGTATCACTCTGTCACCCAGGCTAGAGTGCAGTGGTGCAATCTTGGCTCACTGCAACTTCCAACTCCCAGGTTCAAGCAATTCCTGCCTCAGCCTCCCAAGTAGCTGGGACTACAGGCATGTGCCATGATGCCTGGGTAATTTTTGTATTTTTAGTACAGATGGGGTTTCACCATGTTACCAGGCTGGTCTCGAACTCCTGACCTCCAGTAATCTACCCTCCTCAGCCTCCCAAAGTGCTGGGATTACAGGCGTGAGCCACTGCGCCTGGCCTGGCCTGGCCTATGTAATTTTCCTAACAGCTTTATTGAGCTATACTACACATGCCATGCAAATCACCCATTTAGAGTATGCAGTGTTTTTTAGGATATTCACAAGGCCGTGCACCCATCACACAGTCTAATTTTAGAGCACGCTTCGCATCCTCAGAAGAAGCCGGAGCTCATTAGCAGTGACTCCGCCCGTATCCCCACAGTCCCTTCTTCCCCCAGCCTAGGCACCCACTCATCTGCCTTCTCTCTTTGGATTTGCCTATTTGGGACATTTCATGTAAGTAGAATCATACAATATGCAGCCTTTTGTGTCTAGTTTATTTCACTTGGCGTGTTTTCAGAGTCCCTTCATATTGTAGTGCATATCAGTGCTCAATTCCTTTTTATGGCTGAACATTTTTCCCTTGTACAGATGGGCCCCATTTTATTTATTCATCAGTTGATGGACATTTGGGTTGTTTCCACTTTGGGCTATTATGAATAATGCTGCCATAAACATTCATGTAGAAATTTTTTGGGTTTTTTTGGGAGACAGGGCCTCCCCAGGCTGGAATGCAGTGGTGTGATCACAGCTCACTGCAGCTTCAACCTCCTGGGCTCAACTGATCCTTCTGCTTCGGCCTCCAGAGTAGCTGGGCCTACAGGCGTGTGCCCCCGTGCCCAGCTAATTTTTTGTAATTGTTTTTATGTAGGGAGGTGGGTCTTGCCATGTTGCCCAGACCGGTCTCAAACTCTGGGGTGGGCCAGGCATGGTGGCTCATGCCTGTAATCCTAGCACTTCGGGAGGCTGGGGCGGGTGGATCACCTAAGATCAGGAGTTTGAGACCAGGCTGGCCAACATGGTGAAACCTCGTCTCTACTGAAAATATAAAAATTAGCTGAGCATGGTGGCGGGTGCCTATAATCCCGGCTACTCAGGAGGCAGGAGAATCGCTTGAACTCAGGGCGGAATGTTGGGAACAGGCCCCCAAAAATCTGGCCATAAACTGACCCCAAAACTGGCTATAAACAAAATCTCTGCAGCACTGTGACATGTTCATGATGGCCTGACGCCCACACTGGAAGGTTGTGGGTTTACCGGAAAGAGGGCAAGGAACACCTGGCCCACCCAGGGCGGAAAACCACTTAAAGGCATTCTTAAACCACAAACAATAGCATGAGTGATCTGTGCCTTAAGGACATGCACCTGCAGCAGATGACTAGCCAGACCCATCCCTTTATTTCGGCCCATCCCTTTGTTTCCAGTAAGGAATACTTTTAGTTAATCTATAATCCATAGAAACAATGCTTATCACTGGCTTGCTGTCAATAAATATATGGGTAAATCTCTGTTCAGGGCTCTCAGCTCTGAAGGCTGTGAGACCCCTGATTTCCCTCTCCAC
This sequence comes from Theropithecus gelada, assembly GCF_003255815.1. NCBI lineage: Eukaryota > Metazoa > Chordata > Mammalia > Primates > Cercopithecidae > Theropithecus > Theropithecus gelada. The sequence goes on along the minus strand of NC_037687.1, from coordinate 24,710,605 downwards.
ACCTCTATATTTCTGTGTGTGTCTTTAATTCCTCTAGCGCCGCTAGGTTAGGGTCTCCCGGACCGAGCTGGTCTCGGCAGCGGAGGATGCAGTGAGCCGAGACCGTGCCATTTCACTTCAGCCTGGGCAAAAGAGTGAAACTTGGTCTCAAAAAAAAAAAAAAGGCCGGGCTCGGTGGCTCAAGCCTGTAATCCCAGCACTTTGGGAGGCCAAGACGGGCAGATCACAAGGTCAGGAGATGGAGACTATCCTGGCTAACACGGTGAAACCCCATCTCTACTAAAAAAATACAAAAAAACTAGCCGGGCGAGGTGGCGGTCGCCTGTAGTCCCAGCTACTCGGGAGGCTGAGGCAGGAGAATGGCGTAAACCCAGGAGGCAGAGCTTGCAGTGAGCCAAGATCCGGCCACTGCACTCCAGCCTGGGCGACAGAGCGAGACCCCGTCTCAAAAAAAAAAAAAAAAAAAAAAATCTCTGGGGTGAAACAATCCTCCTGCATTGACTTTCCAAACTACTGGGATTATAGGCCTGAGCCACCACACCCAGCCCTACGTACAGGTTTTTGTGTGGATTTATGTTATGCAGTGAGCAAAGGTGGCACCACTGCACTCCAGCCTGGGCAACAGGAAAAAAAAAAAAAAGAGTTTTGTAATTTTGACTCTTAGGTTTAGGTCTGTAATCAATTTTAAGATAACGTGTATATATATATATATTACATGAGGTAAAGGTCCAAATTCATTTTTTTGCATGTGTATATCCAGTTCTTCCAGCAGCATTTTTTGAAGACTTCCCATTGAATTGACTCAACACAGTTCAGTGTTAGAAATCAATTGACCACAAACGTGGGTTTTTTTCTGGGTGTTCAATTCTATTGCATTGATCTGTATACTTATCCTTATGCCAGTATCACACTGTCTTGATTACTGTAGCTTTTAAGTTTTTTTTTTGTTTTGTTTTTGGGGGGTGGTTTGGAGGGGTTTTTTTTTTTGAGACAGAGTCTTGCTCTGCCGCCCGGGTTGGAGTGCAGTGGCCTGATCTTGGCTCACTGCAGCCTCTAACTCCTAAGTTAGCCTCCCACTTCAGCCTCCTGAGTAGCTGGGATTACAGGGGTGCACCACCACCAGGCTAATTTTTGTATTTTTAGTAGAGACGGGGTTTTCTTATGTTGGCCAGGCTGGTCTTGAACTCCTGACATCAGGTGATCCACCCGCCTCAGCCTCCCAAAGTGCTGGGATTACATTTGTGAGCTACCACGCCAGGCCTGTTTCTTTAGATATTTCTTTCTGTCTCTTTCTCCTTTCCATCTGGTACTCTTGTTACATGTAGTTGCTGTACTTAATGGTACCCCACATTTCTCTGAGGCTCTATTTCTCTTTATTCTTTTTCTCTTTTTTCTTCAGATTCCATAGTCTCTCTTGATCTGTCTTCAAGTTTACAGATTATTTTCTTCCTGTCGACTCAAACCTATTGAGCCTCATTTTGGTTATTTTTTTTCCTCAACAGCTTCACTTGCCAATATTTTACTTTCTAACCCCAGAATTCCCATTTGGTTCTCTCTTTTTAATAATTTCTATCTCTTAATGATATTCCGTCTATGATGAAAACTTGTCATTATACCTTCCTTTAATTCTTTAAGCATGGGATCCGACAGGAGAGGCAGACCCTGTCTGGGCTGCACCTACCTGGAGTAGAACCCTTGGAGCTGGGAGCTGGCTGGGTAAGGGATCAGGTCACAGCTCAGATGCAACAGCCTCTTGTTCTTAGCAATATTCAGTTGATTTTTTTTTTTTTTTTTTTTTGAGATGGAATCTCACTCTGTTACCCAGACTGGAGCACAGTGGTGCAATCTCGGCTCACTGCAATCTCCGCCTCCCAGCTTCAAGTGATTCTCCTGCCTCAGCCTCCCAAGTAGCTGGGATTACAGGCACCTGCCACCACGCCCAGCTAGTTTTTGTATTCTTAGTAGAGATGGGGTTTGCCACGTTAGCTAGGCTAGTCTTGAACTCCTGACCTCAAGTGATCTGCCCACCTCAGTGTCCCAAAGTGCTGGGATTACAGGCATGACCCACTGCACCCGGTCTAGTTGATTTTTTTAAATAATATTTCTCCAAGTGCTGAATGACCTTAGGACAATTTCCAGAGACTTTAGTGTGCTGTTTTTATATATACGTATACTTGTCATGAGTTAATTTGTTTGCTGAGTTCCTTCCTCTCTACCTTTTCTGAAGTGCTGCCCTCTCCCATGGGATTTTTTTTTTTTTTTTGAGATGGAGTCTCGCTGTGTCGCCCAGGCTGGAGTGCAGTGGTGCCATCTTGGTTCACCACAAGCTCCGCCTCCTGGGTTCACACCATTCTCCTGTCTCAGCCTCCTGAGTAGCTGGGACTACAGGCGCCCGCCACCATGCCTGGCTAATTTTTTTGTATTTTTAGTAGAGACGGGGTTTCACTGTGTGTTAGCCAGGATGGTCTCAATCTCCTGACCTCGTGATCCACCCACCTCGGCCTCCCAAAGTGCTGGGATTACGGGCGTGAGCCACCGCGCCCGGCCAACCCACGAGATCTTCAAGAGCCTGCTTTCAGCTGCATCCACACAGGCAGGCAAAGGACCCTGTGGGTTACCTGCTGTCTGTCTTTTTGAGCCTTTTCACTCTGTGTTTTCTAGATCAAGTGGATGGGTCTTTTGGCATCTGTGTGGTGAAGGATGACACCAAGATCAGCATTGAGCCGTAAGTTGGGTCCTTCCCAGTGAAGCTGCTTTTACCCCACCTTGAGTTCTAGTGTCACTTTTCCCAAGCGTTCCTTCTTCCCATGGCGGGGGGTTCAGGTTTACTCACATAGGCTCCCTAGGCATGAAGCGGTCGATTTTTCCAAGTATATGTAGGAAGATCCCCCAAAATTATTCCTTCTAGAAATTGTTTATATATATATATATACCTGGAACCCTTGGGGTTCCAGGTAGAATTGGTGACGGCACAGAGCGGGACTCCAGTGTGCCTGAGGGATGTGGCTGGATGGCTGTGGTGTGGACGTAGACACATGCCGGGTGTCAGCTTGTACCTCCACTGCCTTGACCCTGAGAGAGAAATGTGACAATGAAGGAAAACAGAGGAAGGGAAGAAGTGTCCCTGCAGAAGTTTCTGAAATGCCTGTGTGCGTCTGTCGGGGACAGCATGTACCTGATGCACCTGAGACAGCAGAGGGTTTCCACAGAGCAGGCTGTAGCCCAAGAGCAGGGCACACAGTGTCTCCATTTCACTTCCCATCTCAGTCATGTTTGTACGTCTCCCTTACCTGTGTGTGTGGCCTCGTTTCAGACATATCAATATAGGAAGCCGGTTTCAGGCAGAGATCCCAGAACTTCAGGAAAGATCCCTGGCTGGAATTGACGAGCATGTAGCTTCTCTGGTCTGGAAGCCATGGGGAGATATGATGATCAACCCAGAGACACAGGATAGAGGTGGCTGAGGCTTTGGGGCTAAATTCCTAAGGGCCCTTCTTTCCCCTCCATTTCCAGGGTGTTTTTCCTCCTGGGTCTAGAACTCCTGACCACTGGATCCAAGAAGCAGTGTGCCCTGGGCGTGGGAGGGAGCTGGCCCTTGGCCAGTGTTGCTTCTTCCCTGCTGCATTCTCCCTCCCCTACCTCTTTTGTCATATGGTGGCTGGTCAGGCCATACAGAGCGGGTGTTGGGGACAGGGTTCTCCTCTTCCTCCTTGTCCCTCCCTGAGATGCAGGAGAGAGAAGGGGAAGGCGCCCCTCTCTGCTGTCTCTCGGGAAGGGTTCCTCCCTAGCAGCTGATGACTCCTGTGTGCCTCCTCTTCCTCATGTCCTTCTTGGAAACAGTGACTGAGCTCTGCAACGTGGCGTGCTCCAGCGTGATGCCAGGAGGGGGCACCAACCTGGAGCTCGCTCTGCACTGCCTGCACGAGGCTCAGGGCAACGTTCAGGTGAGGCACAGCAAGGGGACCCTCCCTGCTTTCCTGGGACCCAGGGTTCTAGGTGCATGTGACATGTGTCTGCTTCGGGGTTCAGAGCGGATGGAAGTTGGAAGAAGGCCGCCCATCCTTCTCCACAGCGGCTTTGAGATTGCAGTGGTCCTTGTACACAGACTGTAGGGGAATGCTAAGACATGGGCCCAATTCGTAGCTAATTGTCTGGGGCAACAACCAAGCACAGTGTTTCCTCTGAGATCTCAGGGGGCACTGGAGAAAGAAAGCCCCAAAGACCCAGCTCAGGCCCTGCATTCATCTACTTCATTCCTTGAGTTTTAGCTTTCAATTGAAAACTCATATATACAAACCTCTGATGCAACATAAATGCCTCTACCTACTCCAAGGACCGTCCGCCTCACAATTCTGGGTGTTAGAAAGTAAATTAAAAGTCTTACTGTGAGGAGTGGGAGAGGAAGAGCCATATTGCCTGTGTTCAGGATCTAAGAGTCATGCCGTGGTCTTGCTTTTCACCAAGCTGAGAGGCAGTGTCTGGCATATAGCAGGTCCTCAGCATAGTGGCAGTACCTATTTATTGGGTACCTGCTGGTTGCCTGTACTGTAGGCACTGGGGCCAGGGACAGCTGAGGGACTCCATGCTTGGTTTAATGCTCTGCTGTCTCTGTGTTGAAATTCTTGGCCAGGCGCGGTGGCTCACGCCTGTAATCCCAGCACTTTGGGAGGCCGAGATGGGTGGATCACCTGAGCTCAGGAGTTCAAGACCAGCCTGGACAACATGGTAAAACCCCATCTCTACTAAAAATACAAAAATTAGCCAGGCACGGTGGTGGGCGCCTGTAATCCCAGCTATTTGGGAAGCTGAGGCAGAAGAATTGCTTGAACCTGGGAGGTGGAGGTTGCAGTGAGCCAAGATTGCACCACTGCACTCCAGCCTGGGCAACAAAGTGAGACTCCGTCTCAAAAAAGAAAAAAAAACAAACAGAAATTCTTAATGCTTTTTAAACAAGGAGCCCTGCATCTTCATTTTGCAATGGGCCTCACAAATTATGCAAACCCTGCAATGATGGCTTACACTAGTGATCGACATAAAATCCCTGCCCCAGGGGGCTTACATTTTAGGAAAGTCAAAAGGAAATTTATTTTTAAAAATTGTTAGCTAGGCTGGGCACATGGCTTACACCTGTAATCCCAGCACTTTGGGAGGCTAAGGCAGGCGGATCACCTGAGGTCGTGAGTTCGAGACCAGCCTGGCTAACATGGTAAAATCCTGTCCCTACTAAAAATACAGAAAAAAAAAAATTAGCAGGGAGTGATGGCAGATGCCTGTAGTCCCAGCTACTTGGGAGGCGGAGGCAGGAGAATCGCTTGAACTGGGAGGTGGAGGCTACAGTAAGCCAAGATCATGCCACTGCACTCCAGCCTGGGTGACAGAGCAAGACTCTGTCCCAAAAAAAGGAAAATTGTTAGCCAGCTGGGTACAGTGGTACCCACCTGTATTCCTGGCTACTTGGGAGGCAGAGACTGAAGGAGCCCAGGAATTGGAGCTCAGCCTGGACAACATAGTGAGACCTCGTCTTTAAAAATAAAATAAAATGTTGGCCGGGCGCGGTGGCTCAAGCCTGTAATCCCAGCACTTTGGGAGGCCGAGACGGGCGGATCACGAGGTCGGGAGATCGAGACCATCCTGGCTAACACGGTAAAACCCCGTCTCTACTAAAAAAATACAAAAAACTAGCCGGGCGAGGTGGCGGGCGCCTGTAGTCCCAGCTACTTGGGAGGCTGAGGCAGGAGAATGGCGTGAACCCGGGAGGCGGAGCTTGCAGTGAGCTGAGATCCGGCCACTGCACTCCAGCCTGGGCGACAGTGAGACTCCGTCTCAAAAATAAAATAAATAAAATAAAATAAAATAAAATAAAATAAAATAAAATAAAAATGTTTTCAATTGTTAGCTATTGACTAGTGCTATGAAGAAAATAAAAATGGGGACCTAGACAAGGGTCATATTCCTCAAAGTGCCATTCCCTAAGGAGCTTGTGCCAGAATAAATCTACACACAGTCTCCTTCATCAAGATAGGCCTGCTGTGAAAAAATAACTTCAGCTGCATTCGGTGGTGTGCCTGGTGTCATAGTTGATGTGCCCACAGACAGTTACAGGCTGGTGGCCCATCCCGGGCTACTTTGAATAACCCTGGGACAGGCAGTGACTTTTGGGACAGCCACAAGTGTTTTTCAGATGAATGGGAGGATGCCGGTGGTCCTCTTCCCCCACGTGGTCCTGGGCAGCCTGCCGTTCCTCTTGTTCCAGGTCGCCCTGGAGACTCTCCTGCTCCGAGGGCCCCACAAGCCACCGACACACCTGCTCACTGACTATCGCTACACAGGTGACAGGGAAAGGCTGCCGGGCTGGTTTGGCCCAGCTGAGACCCCTATGAATCGGCCAGTTCTGTTGCAAGCTCTGCCTCTGCCTCCTGGAGTTCTCTTCGGGGCCTTTGCCTGCCTTTCAGGAGGGCCTGTCCTTATCAGGATGACTCAGTGGGCCCCACACTCTGCTAGTGGGATCCTGCTTCACCCTTTCCCAGTGGTTTCCTTACAGACTCTGCCCAGCCACAAAGGGAATGATCCTGGCCAGCGGGAGGGGAGATGGGCTTAGGTTCAGTGGTTGAATCCATCAGCCCTGGAGACAGGCTGCCAGGGCCCCCACCTGCCCTTAGGAAGCGACTGAAGCCTCAGTTGCCACATCTGTTAAGTGGGGCTAGTAGTGGTCCCTCCCTTCTGGAGACTCGGAGTTTATTTTATGAGTCTGGCACATAATTGGTGCTCAGTAATGGCAGCTATAAAAGGGAAGGTGGTCTGCATTTCAGCCATGGCTGTGGTCCCAGGACAAATGGCCTTCCCCCTGTTGGCTGTGTTCTTTGATAGGTTCAGACGTCTGGACCCCTATAGAGAAGAGGCTTTTTAAGAAGGCGTTCTATGCCCACAAGAAGGACTTCTACTTGATACACAAGACGGTAAAGTGAATGTGGGCTGGTGTCCAAGGCCTTGCCTCACACAGCTGAGACAAGCTCGAGCTGCAGGGCTGGTCGGGGTCGGAGGGCCCCACCCTCACCTGCCTGTGGCAGCACTCTTAGTGTAGACAGTTTTTTTTTTTTTTTTAATTTATTTATTATTATTATTACACTGTAAGTTGTAGGGTACATGTGCATAACGTGCAGGTTTGTTACATATGTATACTTGTGCCTTGTTGGTGTGCTGCACCCATCAACTCGTCATTTACATCAGGTATAACTCCCAATGCAATCCCTCCCCCCGCCCAGTGTAGACAGTTTACAGTGTCAAAAAGCCATCCTCGTGAACAGCTCCAAATGGTAGAGACCTGCATCACCTGCACACAACAGTCTTCCATGCCCCTCCTCACAGTCCTGCTTCTGATTGGTGACCTCTGTTACGTATTCCACAAGCAACAGGCGTTTCTGTCTGTACAAATTTTATATATACAGGTATGCATATACTTTTTTTTTTTTTTTGAGACGGAGTCTCACGCTGTCGCCCAGGCTGGAGTGCAGTGGCCGGATCTCAGCTCACTGCAAGCTCCGCCTCCCGGGTTCACGCCATTCTCTGGCCTCAGCCTCCCGAGTAGCTGGGACTACAGGCGCTGCCACCTCGCCCGGCTATTTTTTGTATTTCTTAGTAGAGACGGGGTTTCACCGTGTTAGCCAGGATGGTCTCGATCTCCTGACCTCGTGATCCGCCCATCTCGGCCTCCCAAAGTGCTGGGATTACAGGCTTGAGCCACCGCGCCCGGCCGGTATGCATATACTTTTAAAAAGATAAGGGCCATCCATGGTGGCTTATGCCTGTAATCCCAGCACTTTGGGAGGCCAAGGCGGGAGGATCACTTGAGGTCAGGAGTTCCAGACCAGCCTGGCCAACGTGGTGAAACCCCGTCTACTCAAAATACAAAAATTAGCCGGGCATGGTGGTGAGTAATCCCAACTAGATGGCAGGCTGAGGCATGAGAATCATTTGAACCCGTGAGGCAGAGGTTGCAGTGAGTGGGGATTGTGCCACTGCACTCCAGCCTGGGTGACAGAGTAAGACTCTGTCTCAAAAAAAAAAAAAAAAAAAGGGCCAGGTGTGGTGGTTTACACCTGTAATCCCAGCACTTTGGGAGGTCGAGGTAGGTGGATCACCTGAGGTTGGGAGTTCCAGACCAGCCTGACCAACATGGAGAAACCCCATCTCTACTAAAAATACAAAATTAGCCGGGCGTGGTGGTACATGCCTGTAATCCCAGCTACTCGGGAGGCTGAAGCAGGAGAACTGCTTGAACCTGGGAGGCGGAGGTTGCGGTGAGCCAAGATCCAACTATTGCACTCCAGCCTGGGCAACAAGAGTGAAACTCCATGTCAAAAAAAGAAAAAAAGGATGAGGTCAGGTGCAGTGGCTCATGCCTGTAATCCTAGCACTTTGGGAGGTCAAGGTGGGAGGACTGCTTGAGCCTAGGAGTTCAAGATCAGCCTGGGCAATATAGTGAGACCTTATCTCTACAAAAAAGTTAAATACTAGCTTAGCTTGGTGCTGCGTGCCTGTAGTCCCAGCTACTCGGGAGGCTGAGGTGGGAGGATTGCTTGAGCCTGGGAGGTGAAGGCTGCAATGAGGCAAGATTGCGCCACTGCACTCCAGCCTGGGTGACAAAATGAGACTGTCCCCCCAAAAAAACCCAAAGGATAAGATCTCACTACATATAATGTCCTGCTGCTTATTTTCTGTTCAAAAAAAAAAAAAACCAAAAAACTTGGATGTACACAAAATTGCACATAATTGAAGTATAATAAGATTTGCTAAGTTTTGACATATTGATACTACACCTGGGAAACCATCACCACAGTCAACATAAAGAGCATGTCCCTCAGCCCTGAATCTCCTCCTGCCCCATAGTAATCACTCCCCATTGCACCCCCTGTCCTCAGTCAGCACTGATCTGCCAGGGCACTGTAAGTTCGTTTTCATTTCCTAGAGTTTGCTATACATGGAGTAGTCACACAGTATGAACTCTGCTTGGTCCAGCTTCTCGCACTCAGCATCATGATTTTGAGTTCATCCATGTTCCACGTATTGATAGATCTCCCCTTTTCACTGCTGAATAGTATTCCGCTGGATGGACGTACCACGGTTTGTGTAATCATTTGCCTGTTGGTGGACATTTGAGTGGCTTCCAGTTTGGGGTGACTATAAATGAATTTGTTATGAACATTCAGGTACAAGTCTTGGTATTGACATGTACTTTGTTTTCTAGAGGAGTAAATACCAGGAATGGAATGACTTAGTAGGTGTACGCTTAACTTTTTAATAAACCGCCAAACAATTTTCCGAAGTGGTTGTATCATTTCACATTTCTACCGGCAGGAAATGAGATGTCTAGTTGCTCCACCACCTCGCTAGCCCTGGGTAGGGCCAGTCCTTTTAATTCCAGCCATTCTCATGACAGTGTGGTGGCATCGCGTGGTGTTTCCTTCATGACTGACAATGCTGAGCATCTTTTCATGGGCCTGTTTACTGTCTGTATGCCTTCTTTGGTGAGGTGTCTGTTCATATCTCTTGCATATGTTTTTATTGGGATGTCTGTGTTTTGTTTTGTTTTTTGTTTTTGTTTTTGAGATGGAGTACTTACTCTGTCGCCCAGGCTGGAGTGCAGTGGCACAATCCACGCTCACTGCAACCTCTGCCTCCCAGGTTCAAGCGATGCTCCTGCCTCAGCCTCCTGAGTAGCTGGGATCACAGGTGCCCACTACCACGCCTGGCTAATTTTTGTATTTTTAGTAAGGACGGGGTTTTGCTGTGTTGGCCAGGCTGGTCTTGAACTCCTGACCTCAGGTGATCTACCCACATCAGCCTCCCAAAGTGCTGGGATTACAGGCGTGAGCCACTGCACCCAGCCATCTGTGTTTTTATTATTAAGTTGTAGCAGTTCTTTATCGGTTCAGGATACATGTCATTTATCCAGATTCATGCTTTGGGAATGTTTTCTCCCAATCTGTAGCTTTTTAATCTCTTAACAATGTCTTTTAAAGAAAAATTTTGTCATTTTGATGAAGTCGTTTATTAATTTTTCTTTTATGGACTATGCTTTTGGTGTTGTATCTGAGAATTCTTTGCCTAACCCAACCACAAAGATTTTCCCCTTGTTTTCTCTAGAAGTTTTGTGTGTGTGTGTGAGAGAGACAGAGTCTCCCTCTGTCGCCCAGGCTAGAGTGCAGTGGCGAGATCTCGGCTCACTGCAAGCTCCACCTCCCAGATTCATGCCATCCTCCTGCCTCAGCCTCCTGAGTAGCTGGGACTACAGGTGCCCGCCACCACCATGCCCGGCTAATTTTTTGTATTTTTGGTAGAGACGGGGTTTCACCATGTTAGCCAAGATGGTCTTGATCTCCTGACCTTGTGATCTGCCCACCTCGGCCTCCCAAAGTGCTGGGATTACAGGTGTGAGCCACCGCGCCCGGCCTTCTCTAGAAGGTTTATAGTTTTAGGTTTTACACTTAGGTTTACAATTCATTTCATGTTAATTTTTGTATATGGTGTAAAATATGAGTTAAAGTTCATTTTTTGCATGTGGATATTCTTTTGTACTTTTTGTTGAAAAGACAAAAAGTAGTACCATACTGTTTTTACTACTGTAGCTTTATAAGTCTTGAAATCATGTATTACCATATGAACTTTCTAAGTAACTTATACATTTTTACCAAAAAAAAAAAAAAAAAAAAAACCTGCTACGATTTTGATTGGTACTGCATTGACTCTATAGGCCAATTGAGGGAGTTGACTTTTTTTTTTTTTTTTTTTGGAGATGGAGTTTCACTCTTGTTGCCCAGGCTGGAGTGCAGTGGCACGATCTTCACTCACTGCAACCTCCACCTCCCAGGTTCAAGCGATTCTCGTACCTCAGCCTCCCAAGTAGCTGGGATTACAGGCGCCCACCACCATGCCTGGCTAATTTTTTTATTTTTAGTAGAGACAAGTTTCACCATGTTGGCTAGGCTGATCTTTTGAACTCCTGACCTCAGGTGATCCACCTACCTCAGCCTCCCAAAGTGCTGGGATTACAAGCGTGAGCCACCGCATCTGGCCAAGGAGAGTTGACATTTTAATAACACTCAGTTTCTGACCCATGAACAGAGGCTGTGTCTCTATGCGTCATCTTTAATTTCTCTTAGCAGTGTTTTCAAGTTTTTATTTGTTCTTATTTCTTTTAAGATCTAGGATCTCACTCTGTCGCCCAAGCTGGAGTACAGGGGTCTGATCATAGTTCACTGTACCCTTTGACCTCCTGGGCTCAAGTGATCCTCCAGCTTTGAGTAGGTGGGACTACAGGGGTGTGTCATCACACCTAGCTCTGGTATAACATTTTTCTTTTTTTTTTTTTTGAGACGGAGTCTTGCTCTGTCACCCAGTCTGGAGTGTAGTGGTATGATCTCAGCCCACTGCAACCTCCACCTCTTGGGTTCAAGCGATTCTTCTGCCTCAGTCTCCTGAGTAGCTGGGATTACAGGTGCACACCACCACACCCGGCTAAATTTCTTGTATTTTTAGTAGAGATGGAGTTTCCCGATGTTGGTCAGGGTGGTCTCAAACTCCTGACCTCTGGTGATCCTCCTGCCTCGGCCTCCCAAAGTGGTGGGATTACAAGTGAGAGCCACCGCGCCTGTCCTCTGGCATAACTCTTTGAACATATATTAAATAGTTATGGTAACCTTTCATGTCCTTCCCTGCTCATTCTAACATCTGTGTCTGTGGTGGGTTGACTTTGACAGATTGGGTTTTCTCCTCCTGATGTGCCATGTTATCCTGCTTCTTAGCGTGCATGGTGATTTTCACCAGATCACAGGCATTGTGAATGTTAGCTGTTGGATGCTGGATATTTTTGCAGCCTTATAAATATTCTTGAGTTTTGTTCTGGGACACAGCTACTTTTAGATTCAGTTTTAGATTTTTTAGATGGGACCAGCATAGCTCTTCTCTAAGGCTGATTATTTCTCCTTACTGAGGCAAGACTGTGTCACTGCCCTACCCAGTGCCCCCTGAATCATGAAGTTTCCCACTCTGGCTGTGGGAACGGGCACTCTTCCTGGCGCTGTAGGAGCAGCAGGCACTTTTCCCTCTCATTGTTTTGGATAGCTCTTTACCCAGCTTTGACTGGTCTGTTCCCATGCATGTGCTGGGCAGTCTTTGGCTGAGTCCTTGGGGGAAATTTGCTCCCCATCTCTGGAGTGTTCTGTGTGCAGCTCTTTCCTCTCCCATCCTCTGTCTTGTGGGCTCTACCGTCCTGGTCTCCGGGGGCACTGTGCTCCACCTCAGCTCCCTAAGTCCTGCTGGGTTCTGTCTAAATTGCCCCTGCCTGGGTGGTGGCCTGGAAACACAAGGTGATAAGCCAGAGCAGTGGCAGCTTACTTCCTGTCAGGGTTCACTGCCCTTTGTTGATGATGCCTGGTGTCTTGCCAAACATTGTTTATATTTTGACTCTGTTTTCATTGTTTTGGACAAGAGGGTAAATCTGGTTCTGTTGCTCCATCTTGTTCAGAAGCAGAAGTCCAACTTTTTTTTTAAACTTAGTGATGTTTCTTAGGCAGAGTTTGTGCTGTTTTGACTCCTCGTTTGTGAATACTTAAAAAGTTGAAAAACATTTGGGTGGAGAATGTCTTTTCTGGAGTGAGCTCAATAACCAGTTTTATTTCCTGAAAAATTTTCTTCCTAGAGCAATTAAACTTTTCCTTTTTTTTCTTTCTTTTTTTTTTTTTTTTTTTTTTTTTTGAGACGGAGTCTCGCTCTGTCGCCCAGGCCGGAGTGCAGTGGCCGGATCTCAGCTCACTGCAAGCTCCGCCTCCCGGGTTCACGCCATTCTCCGGCCTCAGCCTCCCGAGTAGCTGGGACTACAGGCGCCCGCCATCTCGCCCGGCTATTTTTTGTATTTCTTAGTAGAGACGGGGTTTCACTGTGTTCGCCAGGATGGTCTCGATCTCCTGACCTCGTGATCCGCCCATCTCGGCCTCCCAAAGTGCTGGGATTACAGGCTTGAGCCACCGCGCCCGGCCTCTTTTTTTTTTTTTTTTTTTTTTAAAGAGACGCTCGCCGGGCGTGGTGGCTCACGCCTGTAATCCCAGCACTTTGGGAGGCTGAGGCAGGCAGATCACGAGGTCAGGAGTTCGAGACTAGCCTGGCCAATAAGGTGAAACCCCGTCTCTACTAAAAACACAAAAAATAGCTGGGTGTGGTGGTGCACACCTGTAGTCCCAGCTACTCGGGGGGCTGAGGCAGAAGAATCGCTTGAACCCAGGAGGTGGAGGTTGCAGTGAGCCAAGTCCGTGCCATTGCACTCTGGAGTCTCAAAAAAGAGATACTCGCTCTGGAGTGCCATGACACATCATAGCTCACTGGTGACCGGGCGCAGTGGTTCAGGCCTGTAATCCCAGCACTTTGGGAGGTCGAGGCAGGCAGATCACCTGAGATCAGGAGTTCAAGACCATCCTGGCCAACATGGTGAAACCCCGTCTCTACAAAAATACAAAAATTAGCTGGGCATGATGGCAGGTACCTGTAATCCCAGCTACTCAGGAGGCTAAGGTGGGAGAATCACTTGGACCCGGGAGGTGGAGGTTGCAGTGAGCCAAGATCATGGCATTGTACTCCAGCCTGGGCGACAGGGTGAGATTCTGTCTCAAAAAAAAAAAAAGCTTACTCTAACCTTGAACTCCTGGGCTCAATCGGTCATCTCGCCTCAGCGTCTTAAGTAGCTGGGACCACAGGCATGCACCACTATGACTGGCTAATTTTTAAAATATTTTGTAGAGATAGGGTCTTGCTATGTTGCCCAGGCTGGTCTCAAACTCCTGACCTCAAGTAGTCCTCCTGCCTCAGCCTCTCAAAGTGCTGGGATTACAGGCGTGAGCCACCAAACCCAGCTTCCCTTTTGTTTTTAACAGAAGTTATTTTTAGTGGGATCCTTTCTTAGTGGAGGAACGGGAAAATGATCTCGTAGGTTCGTGCTGTGCACTCAAAACCTCCCCTTCTTCTAGAGTGGGCCACTTCCTGCCAAGACTTTAGAGGCTCTGCCTAGCTGTTGTAATGTCTGTGTCGTATTCTGCCTGTAGAGGGCATTCCGATTTATTAGCATGATGTCACAGTTAGTGTCCCTGGAGGGACCTTTGTGCGCATCTTCCTCAGGAAAGAATACCTGGGCTGGAATGACTGCTCAGAATGTGCAGGCTTAAGTACTGGTGGCTACTGTGTGGCTGCACTTTGAACGGCCTCATCCCCAGGAAGGATTTTGTGGTCCTGTGCCTTTGTGGTGAGTGGTGACGCCAAGCCAAAGGAAGAGATCCTTCCAAAGGGCTTTCCAAAGGAGGCAGCCGGCCCAGTGGCAAGGTCACACTCCCAGGGCCCGCGTGGCACGGCCACAGCCTGCTTGTTTTCTTTCACTAGATCCAGACAAAGACGGTAGCTCAGTGCGTTGAGTATTATTACATCTGGAAAAAAATGATCAAGTTTGACTGTGGCCGAGCCCCAGGGCTAGAAAAGAGGGTCAAGAGAGAGCCGGAGGAGGTGGAAAGGACAGAGGAAAAGGTAGAGGAACCGGGGCAGTGTCGGGAGCTCGTCTCTCCTCCCAGTGCCTGCTGCCTGTGGAGTTGGAGGGTGGGGTCAGAGGGCGGGGATGCTCCTGATGGAAGGGTTTCCCTGCAGGAGACACGCGTGCCCTCAGCTCTGTGCCTCTCTTACAGCAGGACAGGTCAGCACCCTTATGTCACTTTTGCTCCCTCTGCAGGTCCCATGCAGCCCTCGGGAGAGACCCAGCCACCATCCAATTCCTGAGTTAAAGATAAAAACCAAGAGTTATAGGAGGGAGTCCATCCTCAGCTCCAGCCCAAATGCAGGCCCCAAGCGGACCCCCGAGCCGTCGGGAAGTGTGGAGAGCCAGGGCATTTTTCCATGCAGAGAGTGTGAAAGGTACCCAGCTTTCTCCTGGAGATGCCCCCAGGGCTCCCAGCCTCAGCCCCCCATGATCCCTTCCTCCTTGCTCTGACCCCATGTCCTCTGGCGACTCCTCAGGGTGTTTGACAAGATCAAGAGTCGAAATGCCCACATGAAGCGGCACCGCCTTCAGGACCACGTGGAGCCCATCGTCAGGGTGAAGTGGCCGGTGAAGCCCTTCCAGCTGAAGGAAGAGGAGCTGGGAGCTGACATCGGCCCCCTGCAGTGGTGATTCCCATGGCAGGAAGTCCGAATGGGGCCTCTGGTGCTGCCCCTCCTCCCTTCGGCCTCTCCAGGGTGTTTGGGGTACCCCTCTGCCTCCCCCCACCCTCCCCATCCCCCGTTGGCCAACCAGCCTGCAAACGTGGCGGGCATTTGGCCACAGATAGGCAGGAGGAGCTCAGTTGTTGGACAGCTATGCAGTCCCTGTCCAGTGGCGCTGGAGGCTCTACTCTCCTTAGGTTCATAGTCTCTCCCCTTCTTTCCCTTCCACTTCTAGAGCAGGGAGGCTTGGGGAGGGGAAAAGTTAGCTCTGGGTAGCTCTTAAATCTTAGCCTCAGTTGTGGGGTTTGGTTTCATGTGTTAGATAAGGCCAAGACGTAGAGAATCAGTGGGAAAAAACCTTGAGATCTCCAGCATGCTGGGCCCCTCCCCAGGGCGGGGACTCTGCCTTCCAGATTCAGTCCCTAGTCTTGCGATGAATTCTGCATTGTTCCGTGTTTTTTGTACGTGTCAACTCATAAATCTGATTAAATTGGGTTCTTGAGCCGCTGTCTTTGACTTCCCTGCCTATTGATCCAATAAAGGCTTAGGAACCCCAGGAGGTGAGTCAGCTGTGGCCTGCCCTGGGGGCTGGGGGCCTTGGGGAGAAGACAGGCATGTTGATTTGGACATTCATTCAGCAAACATCCACGAAGCACCTGCTGTAGAATGCACTGGACGTTGCCAATCGGTGCACCAGGAATAGTGAAGTAAGACAGGCCCCTTTCCTCACGGACCTTCCCTTGTAGGAGCAGGAAGGTAGCAGTAATAATAAGCAAACAAGGTGATTTTGGGTCTTGATACTGGAAATGCTTTTGGCTGTAACATAAGAGTTGGTGTTGATTTAAACAATCATGGAGTTTGGTTGTCCCTGTGGGGGTTCAGCCTTGGAATCAGGGACCCGGGGCAGGGGCAGGGGCAGAACCAGGGCTCCAGCAGAGGCGAGAATAACCTTGAACCAAAATCCAGACCTGCAGGGGGCAGGGGAGTCAGGGAAGAGAAAACAACCCCCCTCCCTGCCTCCCTTTTTAAGAGTGAGAAAAACTTTAACAGCTCCCAGCAGATGCCCGTATGTCTCATTGAGCCTGTGTTCGCTTCTAAACTGATCCCTGTTAGTGAGAAGGGAAATGACCACAGTTAGGCTAGACCACTCAAGATGCAGCTCCATGGCCAGATGCAGTGGCTCTTGCCAGTAATCGCAGCACTTTGGGAGGCCAAGGCAGGCGGATCATGAGGTCAAGAGATCAAGACCATAGTAGCCAACATGATGAAACCCCGTCTCTCCTAAAAATACAAAAATTAGCTGGGTGTGGTGCCACGTGACTGTAATCCCAGCGACTTGGGAGGCTGAGGTAGGAAAATCGCTTGAACCCGGGAGACGGAGGTTGCAGTGAACTGAGATTGTGTCACTGCATTTCAGCCTGGTAGAGCAAGATTCCGTCAGAAAGAAAAGAAAGGTAGACTCCACAGTGGCTCACACCTGTAATTCCAGCACTTTGGGAGGCCAAGGTAGGTGGATCACTTGAAGTCAGGAGTTTGAGACCAGCCTGGCCAACATGATGAAACTCCATCTCTACTAAAAATACAAAAAAATTAGCCAGGCATGATGTTGGACACCTGTAGTCCCAATTACTCAGGAGGCTGAGGCAGGAGAATCACTTGAACTTGAGGGGTGGAGGTTGTAGTGGGCCAAGATTGTGCCACTGCACTCCAGCCTGGGCAACAGAGTTGTCAGTGACTCACACGTCAGTGGGAGGTGGTCAAGGAAAGGACAGATCGAGTTGGCAGGGCAGGTTTGAGCCTGAGCAGCTGTAGTCGATGCCATTGGCTCAGATGGGGAATTGACTGCAGAGGATTGATTGCATCGGGGTGTGATCATGTCTATGGTAGGGTGTGCTGTGTTCTGAGGGGCTGGGAAAGTAGACGGCAGTGTCAGGAGGTTTCACAGAGGGCCCACCTATCAGCTAAGGCCTAAAGATTGGGAGGGAAGGGGAGCAGAGGTGGACGCTGAGTTTGAAGCAGTTGGAACACTGCAGTTAAGGGAAGGGGTTCAGACGTCAGATGAACCTCATCCATCCTGGCTCCTCTTACCTCCTTGTAAACTAGGGCGAATCACTTTCCCTGTGGGAGCCTCAGTTTTCTCAATCTGTAAAATGGGATGAAAATTGCCCCTCCTCAACCCCTGCAACCTATCAGTTAAATAAAATGTAAATTATGGCCAGGTGTGGTGGCTCACGCCTGTAATTCCACACTTTGGAAGTCCGAGGTGGGCAGATCACTTGAGGTCAGGAGCTTGAGACCAGCATGGGCAACATGGTGAAACCCCATCTCTACTAAAAATATAAAATACGAAAATTAGCCAGGCATGGTGGTGCATGCCTGTAATCCCAGCTACTTGGGTGGCTAAGGCACAAGAATTGCTTGAATCCAGAGGTGGAGGCTGCACTGAGCAGAGATCGTGCCACTGCACTCCAGCCTGGGCAACAGAGCGAGACTCCATGTCAAAATAATTAAATAAAAATAAA
This sequence comes from Theropithecus gelada, assembly GCF_003255815.1. Taxonomy (NCBI): domain Eukaryota; kingdom Metazoa; phylum Chordata; class Mammalia; order Primates; family Cercopithecidae; genus Theropithecus; species Theropithecus gelada. The sequence continues at coordinate 24,692,852 of NC_037687.1, read as the reverse complement.
ATGTAAAGTAAGCATTTGGAAGGGTGCACCATAAGAAATGAACAGCTACTAGTTAACAAGCTCTCATGTGATTGCTAATATTGTTTGGATCCCATCCTAAATAAATCCAATGAACTCTGGAAATGGAAAAATACTCCCTGGTTGAAAAGGCTGAGGGGTATATTATCTGTTGCTGCATGACAAATTACCCTGAAAGGGAACAGCTTAAACAGAAGCTTTTACATAGCGCTGCTGCTTTGACAGACATGGAACCAAAACTGCTTGTGGTAATCCAGGCTCACCCCCACCTGCTCTGTGGTCAGGACACAGTGGCAACCACAAGTGGGTGGTCCAGGCAAGTCTATTCATGTATGAAGAGAGTTGGGGGAAGACTTATGCCTTGCTCTGCTCAGCCAACCCCCTAGATAACAGCGGTTTCTCAAACTGTGGTCCCTGGATTATCTGCATCCTAATTTTACTTTTTTTTTGAGAGGAGACAGGGTCTCACTCTGTTGCCCAGGTTGGAGTGCAGTGGCACCATCATAGCCCACTGCAGCCTCAAACTCCTGGGGTCAAACAATACTCCCACCTCCACCTCCCAAGGAGTAATTTAAAAATTTTTTAATTTGGTAGAGATAGGGTCTTGCTTTGTTGCCTAGGTTGGTCCTTAACTCCTAGGCTCAAGCAGTCCTCCGACCTTGGTCTCCCAGAGTGTTGGGATTACAGGCATGAGCTACCGGGTCTGGCTGCATCTTAATTATATGGGGTTCTGTTTTTTAAAAATGCAGATTCCTCTGACCCACCACAGACTCAGAATTGGAACCATTGTGGGTATGGCCTTCGAACCTGTTTTATTTAAAGAAGATTTTTAGGATAGTTTTAGATTTGTAGAAAAATTGCAATGACAGCAAAAAAAAATCCCACATACCCGTTTCCCCTATGATTAACATCTTATATTAGAATGGTACATTTATTACCATGAATGAACTAATATGGCACAATATTATTAACTAAACTTCATAGTTTATGTAGCTTTCCTTAGTGTTTTTTGTTTGTTTTGAGATGGAGTCTCACTCTATTGCCCAGGCTGTAGCACAGTGGCACAATCTTGGCTCACCACAACCTCCGCCTCCCGGGTTCAAGCAATTCTTCTGCTTCAGCCTCCCGAGTAGCTGGGACTATAGGTGCCCGCCACCATGCCCGGCTAATGTTTGTATTTTTAGTAGAGATGGGGTTTTGCCATGTTAGCCAGGCTGCTCTCAAAAGCCAGGCAGCTCACGAACTCCTGACCTCAGGTGATCCACCCGCCTCAGCCTCTCAAAGTGGGATTACAGGCGTGAGCCACTGCGCCCGGCCGATTTCCTTGGTTTTTTTAACCTAATGCCCTTCTGTCCCAGGATCCCACCCAAGGTAAGACATTACATTTAGCATCCATGTATCCTGGGCTGTGACGGTTTCTCAGACTTTCCTTGTTTTGATGACTTGACAGTGTTACTTGTTTGAGACTGAGTCTCCCTCTTGTTGCCCAGGCTGGAGTGCAATGAGGTGATCTCAGCTCACTGCAACCTCCGCCTCCCGGGTACAAGTGATCCTCCTGCCTCAGCCTCCCAAGTAGCTGTGATTACAGGCATGCACCACCACACCCAGCTAAGTTTTTTGTATTTTCAGTAGAGACAGGGTTTCGCCATGTTGGACAGGCTGGTCTCGAACTCCTGGCCTCAAGTGATCCTCCTGCCTTGGCCTCCCAAAGTACTGGGACTACAGGTGACACACTGCGCCCACCAACAGTTTTGAGGAGTACTAGGCAAGTGTTTTGGAGGATGTGGTTCAATGGGAATTTGTCTAGTGTTTTTTTCATGATTAGATTGAAAGATCCCAGAAGTAAAGAGCCATTTTAATCACATGACTTATCAATGTTGAGGTTAACCCAACAACCTGGATGTCAAAGTCCGGTTTCTCCACTGTAAATTTAGTCTTTTTCTCCCCTTTCCTGCACCCTCCTCTTTGAAAGGAAGTCACTATGCACAGTCCATACTTACAGAATGGGGAGGTATCCTTCACCTTCTTGACAGCAGAGTATCTACACAGATTATTTGGAATTCTTCTGCACAAACTATTTGTCTATTCTCCCCCCTTTATTTTTCTCTATTCATCTTTATGACCACAGGCTCATGGATACTTTATATTTGGGATTATAATGCAATACTACTTTATTTTGCTGCTCAAATTGTTCCAGCTTTGGCTATTGGGAGCTCTTTCAGTTGGCACCCTGGCATACCCCCTAATTTTGTGTGTGAGCACACGTGTGGAATACTTCCTTCCTCTCTGGCACTACAAAGTGATACTGCGGTGAGCTATGATTGTGCTGCCGCACTCCAGCCTGGGCGACAGAGCGAGACCCTGTCTCCAAAACCAACAACCCAAAGAGTGAGACCTGTCTCAAAAACCAACTACTCAGTTTTCTGGGGCAGCAGGAGGTATGTTTGAATCTGAACTTTTTTTTTTTTTTTTTAGAGACAGAGTCTTGCTATGCTGCCCAAGGCGGGACTTGAACCGGACTCAAACTCCTGGGCCCAAGCGATCCTCCCGCCTCCGCCTCCCGAGTAGCTGGGATTACAGGCACGAGACACCGCGCCCATCTTCGAATCTGAATTTTTTAGCACGCTGTCTTCAGCTTTTTTTTTTCCTAAGTCTCACTCTGTCGCCCAGGCTGAAGTGCAGTGGCACGATCTCGGCCCACTGCAACCTCCACCTCCCCGGTTCAAGCGATTCTCCTCCCTCAGACTCCCAAGTAGCTGGGATTACGGGCGTGAGCCACCATACCCGGCTAATATTTGTATTTTAGTAGAGCGGGGTTTCGCCATGTTGGCCGGGCTGGTCTCAAACTCATGACCTCAGGTGAGCCGCCCGCCTCGGCCTCCCAAAGTGCTGGGATTACAGGCGTGAGCCACTGCGCCCGGCCCTCTTCATCTATTTTTTATGAAACCAGAGTTAGAGAACGTCTTAAGTTTTTGTTTCCAGTCTCTCAACTACTTCACCGGTCTCCCCAAAGCATTTCCAGTACTGGCCGGTAGAGGGAGCAAGAAAAAGCAGAATGGTTTCCTTTTCCCACAAACGCCTTTCCAAGTGAAGAAACGGGCGAAACCAGCCGTGGGGCGGGACTAAGATCTGCGCAGAACTGTCAAACCCGGGCTTGGGCCCCGAGTTGTCACGTGAGTGTCCGCGGTCAGCTGACTCTGCCGGAGTACTTCAGGGAGGGCGCGGGTGGCCCCCCTAACAACGCGAGCCGAGGGCTGCTGCTGATTGGTGGAGGAGGATCCAGCGGCAACACCGTGGGGCGGGGCCTCGGCGGTGAGTATTGCCATTGCCTTCCGCAGGGTCACGTGGGAGGTGAGGTACAGAGCGCTGAGGAGAAAGTGGGGCGTCGTTGTCCTGTGTGTGCGCATGCGTTGAGGTCTCGGGACGCCGATTGGGGGGTCCCGAGTCACGGGCGGCGTGCGGCGGCTGGTGGGGGCGTGGCCGGCGGAGCGGGCGCCGCGCTACGAGGCCTCTGGTTGGCCAGCACGAGTCACGTGATTCCGGGCCGCAGGCGCCGCGCGCCGGTGCGACGTCAACGCAGCCGGGCGACTTCTCCCGATCTGTGTTCCGCGGCCCGGCCGCGGCTGAGTCTTCCCAGGGCCAGTGTCGGGCGCTTTGCTGATTCCTTTTGTGGCCGCCATGGACAATTCCGGGAAAGAAGCGGAGGCGATGGCGCTGTTGGCCGAGGCGGAGCGCAAAGTGAAGAACTCGCAGTCCTTCTTCTCTGGCCTCTTTGGGTGAGAACCGGGCTGAGGGGTCGGCCGGGACCTAGGCTGAGAGGACGAAGGAGTCACGGTCGGAGGTGGCGGGTTAGGGCACGCAGAGCTCGGGCCGAGGGGACGGAGAGGAACCTGGAATGAGGTGACATGGCCTGAAGCGGCAGAGGCGACACAGGCTGAGGGCCAAGAGCCTGGGCCGGGGCAACACGGTTTGAGGAGAGACGGTCTGACATGGCGGAAGGGATTTGGGCTGAGGACACACGGACAGAGGCGACACTGTCTTGAGGCGAGGAAGGGGACCCAGGCCGAAGACAGGCCAGCGGGAGGGGGAGAACCTGAACCGAGGGAATACGTCCTGAAGCCTTGGAGGGGACCGGCTTGGGGGGAGGGAGGGAGTCCGGGAGATAAGCCAGGTCCGGAGGCTTTTCAGAGCTCTAGGGGAATGTGAAGGCTCTCAGGCGGCAGTGATGGGGCCTGGGGCTGGGGACGCCTGCCCGAGGGACTGACCTTTTCATCCCCCGGGGCAGTGAATTTGCGTGGGCCCTGGGCAGTGAGGGTGAAGGCTGAAGGGGGCTGACACCTTTGGAGGAGCTCAGGGCTTAGATGATCCTAGGAGCAGTGAGCCGCGTCTGAAGTGTGGGGGGGGTGCCTGGGGTGAGTACGGCCCTGGTTAGCAGTGACTAGTTTAAGGACAGCTGAGCGGAGGAACCGGGATGATGGAGTCAAGACTGTGGCGGTCTCAGCCCTTTGGGAGGCCGAGGTGAGTAGGTCATCTGAGGCCGGGAGTTCGAGACCAGCCTGACCAAGATGGCGAAACCCCGTCTCTACTAAAAATACAAAAATTAGCTGGGCCTGGTGGCGGGTGCCTGTAATCCCAGCTACTCGGGAGGCTGGGGCAGGAGAATCACTTGAACCCAGGAAGCGGAGGTTGCAGTGAGCGGAGATCGCGCCTCTGCACTGCACTACAGCCTGGCAACTGAGTGGGACTCCGTTTCAAAAAAAAAAAAAAAAGCAAAGAAAAAAACCTGAGGAGGCCTGGATTGAGGCTGGAGACTCCTGGGTGGGGGAACGCGTGGTGGTGGCTTGGCCAAGGAGATGGAGGGATAACAGGGAGAGACGGGGACTGAGAGAATCAAAACTGGGGATCAAATTCCTGCTGTGTGATCCTCGAGTAATGGGGATGACAGGAACATGCTGAGAAGAGGGATGGGAAAAGGCTTGGGAGACAGAACTAATGCATGTGACATGGCATAAAACTCACGGTAGCTCCTAAAAGCTGACACCACCATCCTGTGATAATTTTAGTGGCTTAGAAGTATTAAGAGCCCAGGTTTGAAATGTGGCTCTGCCACTTACTTCATGACTTTGGGTAAATGGTTTAGTCTCCCTGTTAAAGGAGATCAGAAATCTAACCTGCCTCCCATTTGCTATGAGTGTTAGAATTGAGCCTGGCGTGGAGTTACATCTCTGAGAGTGTTAGCTGTTGTTAATGTGACTTCCCAGAAGGAAACAGGTTTGGAGTGTGCAGAGAGCTGATGGGGTTCAAGGTGGGCGCCCGAGAGGAGAGGTCTGGGAGGGGTCAGGAGAGGGAGAGACAGAAACATGAGTGTGCTAAGAGGAGCTGAAAGGGAGCAGTAAAGGGATCCACGAAGACTTAGTAGGGTTGAGAGGAGCATGAGGCTCTGGGCGGAGGAAGTAAAGGGGGTTTGGCAGGGGGTGGTGGTGTGTGGAGGGGTGGGATCTGTGCTGATGGGGGGACCCGAAAAGGTCAAGGGGAGGCTGTGGAAACTGAGGGGAGGACTGGGAAAGGACTAGTGGACTTGTAGAGAGAACGGTCTGTGGTGGCCCCTCAGAAGCAGAGCCTGGGGAAGTTGGTGGGACTGGGAGTGTCTGCAGAAGGCTGGAGAAGGGGGTTTGGGAGGAGGGCCTGGGGATGGGAAGAGAGGGGGGTAGGAGCCTGGCAGAGGCTGGTAAGACACAAAGGGGAGGGATCTTTCCAAGAGAGGAAGGAACAGGAAAAGGGTTCTGGGCCACGCCCCTTGTTTGAGGTTGGATAATGTTTAGCAAAAGAACTTGAAGAACATGATGGTGAATTGCCTGGTGTGGAGAAACATCTGGGGCTGATGGACTGTATTGATTAGGTGAAAAATATTTTATTTTAGAGGCTGCGAGGAGACAGGGTGTGTGTGTGTTTTAAATTTTTCTTCACAAGGGGAGAAGTTCAGGTGCTGTGTTTGGGGGTGGGGCCACGAGCTGGATTTTTGGTGATAGTTTTCCTAGGTGGCTCTGGGTATCTGGTCCCTTTGGCCCGGGGATTAGTGGGCTGTTGGACTGTGTGCTTGGAGGGAGCAGCTAAGTCAGCCCCAAGGCACTTGCTACCTGGTTGGGAAGGCAGGATGCACAGCAAACGCTAGTAAAGTGGAATTACCTACTGTAAGGAAGGGCTCGATTATATCATTCCTGTGACTGTCTGAGCTCAGAGGAAGCAGCGTGAACCAGGGGGAGGCTCATGGTGAGGAGTGAGCTAGGTCCCAAGGAACCCCAGGACTTGCTGGGGAGTGGGGCCGGGGAGGGTGCTCTAGGCAGCAGGGATGGTGCAACAGAGATCTAGCATGAGGGGAAGTTCTGCCTGGAAAGACAGGGAACTGAGATCCAGACGGATCAGAAATGGCTTCCTGGGGGAGAGGTCCCAACCCCAGGGGGATGAACAGGAGTTCTGGGTGCTCTCTGGCAGGGAGCAGCACTCCAGGCAGGGGTTATGATGGAGTATGCCTTAGGAAGATGGAACACAGGGAGTTGCACGTTAGACCATAAAGGTGGAAGCGGCAGGTGAGGCCAGACTAGGAAGGCCTGGTGAGCAAGGGCTGGACCTGGAGGAGGCACTGAAGAGCTCCAAGGAGGCTAAGGGAGGCCCATCCTGGAGAGCTGCTGTTTGCCTTCTAGAAAGGACTGCAGCAGCTGGTGTGGGGGAGAGTGACAGCAGGAGGCTGTTGCAGTGCCGGTAATACTAGCAGATGCAGGTTATTAAGTGCTCTTTCTGACTCGAATCCAGGCCTGGGCCAGGCTCAACCTGCTGATAGATGATATGGATTTAGTCCTCACAAAATCCCCGTGGAGGTAGAGAAACTTGGGGGCTTAGAGAAGTTGACTTACTTGCCCAGCCACATGGTATAAGTGGGAGAGGTGGCATTCAAACCCGGTTCTGTGTGATTACAGAGCCTTCTCACTTAGCCCCTTTGCTGTGCTACCTCGGTAGTTTCTCCTCAAGGTTCATGACCATTTCTGGGCACTACATTTGGGAAGGCTGTTGGCAAACTAGGTGTGTTGGAAAGCCGCCACCCTCTTAACTGTGGTCCCATGGCCGTTTTCTCCAAGTATTTGAAAAAAAGAGCCGGTGTGTTCATCTCAGTTCCTTCCAGCTCCCAGAGGAGCTGACCTGGTGCTGTGGGGGTGTGAGTGAGGTGAGGGCAGAGGGCAGAGGGCAGGGAGGATGGGAGGGTGGCCTGACCGGAGCTTGCGTGCCTGGGAGCTGGGAGCACAGTCAGAGGCCAGCTTGGGAGGACCTGTTTGACGGGTGGGAATCACTCAGGCACGTCCTCCTCTCTGATCTGGGTTTGCTTGTGTTCAGCATTTCATAACCCACCTTTATTCAGGTCCTTGGTAGCTGCCGGGACTGGAGAAGGGAGTGTTGGGCCTCAGCTTGTCCTTGGTGCCTCTCCCTTCCCCTTTGGGAATCCCAGCAATGACAGCGTCCCACATTGAGGGTCCTCTGCTCCTATCAAAGGGCAAGTCAGAGAGCCTTCACCTGGGACGCAAGGCGGTGGGCGTCTGTGCTGTCGCCCGCTTCGGTGCTCAGACGCCGCCCTTGCTCTTCATTATTTCTGGGCTGCCAGACGCTAGGGGGCTTTGATGCACCAGCAGCCACTGAGGGCGACAGCACCAGCCAGTTAGGAGAAGCTCAAAACCATCCCTGTTCCTCCCCTTGGTGATGGGGGTGCAGCTCAAACTTCTGCTCTGGAAGCAAAAAGACGGAGACTTCCTAACTACAGCACAGTGAGCAAGCAGCAGAAGGGGACGGCTGAGTCCAGGCGCACTAGTTCCCCCTCCCTGCTGCATGTCTCCTGGTAAATCCAGAGTGCCTGCTGTGCCCTTTGGGGATCGTGCGGCTTCTGAATGGCAGCTCTGTTCCCTGGGGCTTTTCCTCATCCCTGATGTCTCCTGGCCACCTCCCCTGCCGCCAAAACAGCCAAAATAAAAACTTCCTTCCTCTTGGATAAAAACGTGTAGAGGGAGTTTCTTCATCTGTGAAATGAAAATCCTAGTCAACTGTTTCCTCGGGTGGTTCTAAAGATAAATGAGACGATGCGTGGGAAGTGGTGGGAGCACGGTGCCTGGCTCTGGTAATGTTTATTAAGGGCTCACTGTCATCTTTATTAGTAGGTATTGTCATTGGAAGTTGAGCTAGAAGTGCTGGAGAAATAGGTGGCAGGGTGTTCTGTATACAAACAGTGCATTCCCAAGATCAGATCTTGACAAATCAGTTACTGTTTGAACTACCTGTAGGCAGTAACTGCGGGACCATGGGAGGGCCAGCTTGTCTGTATAGGGCCTGCATGGGATCTTGGCTGAGACTGGTGTGGGCATGAGCTTCCAGATTTCCCTCCAGACCACCTTCCTCTGCAGAGCATGCAGAGACCCCGGCACCATTTCCAGTGGGCACCCTGGTGAATCACAGTGCCCTGCCAGCTGCCAAGATCCACAACTGAAAACTTGACATCTCTTGTCCAGTCTCAGAGTGGAGTCTTTCCTGAGAGCACACAAGGTTTCTGGGGAATCTGAGAATTCCTGGCTTTCCTGATGGATGGAACTTTGCTGCCTGGCCATACAAACATTTCTGTCTCCTTTTTGGGATGGGGCTACTGAAAGACAAGGGTCTTTGAGAACACCTTTTAAGGAAAAGGAAGCACATTCGCCCTTGATCTGTGGTGAAATGTAATCCCATTGGGGTGCAGGGGGGCATCCGTATAAGAAAATAAGAAACAGAGCGCCTGCCAGGCTGTGTGCCGTGTGGCAGGTGAGGTCCTGGCTCTGAGCTTGCCATCTTGAAGGGCCGTGGGCCTGTATGTATTTTGAGCATTGTGCAGTAAGGCGGAGGGTGGTGGGAGGCCAGGACTCTGGAAGCCAAAGGAGGAGCAGCACTTAGCGAATCTGGGGTGGAGATGAAGCCCATGCTGCGATTCTGAAGTAGGGAAGTGTGCCTGGAATCGGTCCTCAGCGGGGCCTGATGAGAGGGATGCTCTTGTTTACTGAGCGCCCGTGGTGTGACCGGCTCTCTGCTGGGCACGCCGTGGGGTGCTGCCTGCAAGATTGCTCATGCTTCAGCAGCACTGCAAGGTGTGGAGTCTTATCCCTAGTTACACATGAGGAAACGCAGGCTGGCACGCGATGATCTGGCACTGAGGCCAGGCCTGTTTGACTACTGTCAGCATTTATTTTATTTTATTTTTACCACCACAAGCAACTCTCTAGAATTCCTATTGCTGGGTGGCAGGCACCCCTTTGAGCGTATTTCTCTTCCTTTGTATAATGGCAACCATTTGAGCACCTCTTCCATTCTGTTCTCTGTGCCAAGTATTGAATGTGTGTCATCTCTAATCCTCACAAAGACTCCTCCCAGGCCAGATTCATTGTCTCTGTTTTATTTCATTTTTCATTTTTGAGAGACAGGGTCTTGCTCTGTCGCCCAGGCTGGAGGGCAGTGGCATGATTGTAGCTCATTGCAGTCTCCACCTCCTGGGCTCAACTCCTGGGCTCAAGTGATCCTCTCACCTCAGCCTCCCAAGTAGCTGGGACTGTAGGCATATGCCACCATGCCTGGCTAGTTTTTAGTAGAGTTGGGGTCTCACTGTGTTGCCCAGGCTGGTGTCACACTCTTGAGATCAAGCAACCCTCCTCCTTCAGCCTCCCAAAACTCTGGGGTTATAGGTGTGAGCCACTGTGGCCAGCCACACTGCCATTTTATAGATAAAGAATGGAATCTCAGCACTTTGGGAGGCAGAGGCAGGAGGATTGCTTGAGCCCAGGGGTTCGAGACCAGCCTGGGCAACACAGGGAGACCCCATCTCTTATTAAAAAAAAAAAAAAAAAGCCTTAGGGATAACTAGCCCCTGGTTGGACACTTAGCAAAGTACCTGAAATGAACTTCAGCCCAGGTCTCACCACCCCAAAGTCATTCTCTTTCTACCCCTTGTCCTTGCCCAGACAGTCATGTCACAAGAGGGTCCTGTGGCGATTTCAGAGCTGGGCAGTTAGCCTGTGACACTTTATCCTTTCACCGTTGTTAACCGGGGCCTGTGCCAGCACTGTGGAGAGATGGGAAAGTGAAGCTGGGCCCAGGCCCCGCCCCGCAGGAACTCATACCCTGCTTGGTCAGGCGGGGCCCACTGCAGAGTGGCGGGAGGCAGCTGGTGGTTTTGCACTTCCAGGTGATACTGGTGGCGGTGCCTTCAGGATGCTGAACCTCTAGCAGCTCCCAGCTCCGGTGCAGTCAATGGACCAGCAGGGCTGGTGGCCCCCAGCTCCCTGTGCCAGGGTGGACCCTGCACCACAGGCAGCCTTAACTTTTTCTGACGTTCCTTCTGCCTGTTGTCTTGTTACTGGCAGGCTCAGTAGGGGGCTGACTTAATTCATCCTCTTTTGCCTAGAGGATGCTCCACGCAGCTCCAGCAGAGAGCAGCCTCTGCTTGTGAGATGAGGGAAGCCTCGGCGGTACAGGTTCCTTGGCTTGTTTAATCTAGAGGAGGGGCGGGGGCAGGAACAGACCTTGTCCTCCCTCCTCATTTTTCCGAGGACTCTTGGGCATGGGGAGGGAAGCCTTCCTGATTACTGAGTGAGAAGCAAGGGCAGCACTGGATCCCCAGGGCCCCAGTCCTCTTTCACAGCCCTGCTGCTTCCTGGCAGGGTAAGCTTGGGCAAGCCCTCCACCCTCTCTGAGCCCCAGCTTCCTCCCCTTTAAAGCAAGGGCAGCACCCAAAGGGCTCTTGTGAAGAGCTGTGGGCTCCTTCTGGGGGAGTGCCCGGGAGCCAGGGAGCGCCATGCGCCAGCTGTGATTAAGGCACGTGGTCTCGAGAGCCGTGCAGGAGGTGGGCTCACAGGCATGTGACAGGCCCTAGGGCACCTTCCCCACTGAGGGTGCTGACTGGAGACTTGGGGCAGTGGGCCTTAAGTCTGAGGAGGAAGCCATAGGCCTGTGCCTGTGGCTTCCAGAGAGGCAAGAGAGATAGAGTGAGTCCAGGACCCAAAATGGGGGCCTGACTTTGTCCACCCTACCTCATGAGGTCCTTCGGGAGCTGCAGGTGGTGGGTCAGGGCATGGTGTATTTCTGGCAGCCAGGAAGTGCCTGGTGGATGGAGGAAGGAAGGAGGGGGCTGAGACTCTGCCCTGCAGTACCCCCTGGCCCAGGTCCCACCGGGTGTCTGTGCATTCCTGGCAGCGCCTAGCCTTCCATATGGCAGTCGCTGAGGTTGGTGGCTGTGTTTGGGAGACCTGAGACTCCTTCCTCCGCCTTGGAGGGGGAGAGAGCAAAGCTGAGCGGGTAATTATAGACAGCCCTGCATCAGGCAGCCCAAACCAGTTCCCTCTATTCCCAGAGCGGCTCAGAGCCGTGGGATGGGAGGAGTGAAGCAGAGGCAGCTTGGGGGAGGTCAGTGGGGGAGGGACAGTCAGCTGTCACATGCGCTGCCGCCCAGGCCCTCAGGAGAGGAGGCCCAGCTAACTTTTCCTTTCATGTACTGCTGTTATCTCCTGGCACATAATAAATGCTCGGATACTTGTTCCCCAGGTGAATAAATGAGTATGTGAATGGCTTCTTCAGGATCTTCCACTGGAACCTAGGCATGTTACTTTCCCCCTTTGGGGACTTCACTCCCATTTCTAAAAGAAGAGGATGGGACTCCAGAGATCTCCTGTCATCCCCTGGCCGTGGTAATGGGCAAAACCACGGGGTGCAGGGGAAGAAGGAGGCAGGCGATCATAGAGTTTCAGCCCTGGCAGCTGGTAGACTTTGTGTCTGTCCTGTGTCTGCTCTGTCCCTCTGAGCTGAAATAAACCCGGCTGGGTCTGACTCCTCTCGTTGTTGATTGCCTGCTGTGGGCCACTCAGTGACGTTGGTCATTTCTGCTCATCCAGGGACTGAGCTTTTTCAGAGAGTGCATGGAGCTGGATAGGACTTAGTCACACTCAAAAAGAAGGGAAGGCTGAGCTGGGGAATCTGTGGGGTGGGCAGACCTGTGATTAAGGTCTGTGAAAATGTCCCTTTAAGAGAACATTCCAGAGAAGGTCCTTCTGAGGGTTTTTTGTAGCCAGGCCCCAAAGGACCCTTCAGGATTCTCAGCCAGAGAAGGTTTTGAAAGTTTCTTACCTCTCCAAGGCCAGGAATGGGTTCTAAAGAAGTCATTCCAGGCTGGGCATGGTGGCTCAAGCCTGTAATCCCAGCACTTTGGGAGGCCAAGGCGAGTGGATCGCTTGAGGTCAGGAGTTCGAGACCAACCTGGCCAACATGGTGAAACCCCGTCTCTACTAATAATACAAAAATTAGTGGGGTGTGATGGCACACATCTGTAATCCCAGCTACTCAGGAGGCTGAGGCAGGAGAATTGCTTGAACCTGGGAGGCGGAGGTTGCAGTGAGCTGAGATCGTGCCACTGTACTGCAGCCTGGGTGACAAGAGCGAAACTCCGTCTCCAAAAGAAAAAGAAAAAAGAAGTCACTCCAAACAAGGCCCGAGGTGTGTTGGGCCGGCTGAGGTGAGGTGGGTGAGGGAAGATGGGGTGCAGCAGGGCAAGTGCGGGAAGAACACATTGCTGAGGGCCACTTCCCCGGGGACAGCAGAAGGTGGGGGACAGCATCAGCACAGCCCCAGAAGGCAGGAAGTAGGCTTTCATCTGACAAGATGACAGAGAGGATAGGAATAAATAGATTATTTACCTGGTGTGATGTGGATTCAGGAGACCAGGATCCCTGGCCCAACCAGCCCACCCACCCTGGGGGCATTTATTTGCCTGCTGACATTGCCAGGCCTGGCCCCTGATTGCTGGTGGCTGCTTTCCAGATAGTCAGTCTCAGTCAGTTTTTCCTTCCCAAACTCACATGATCAGCTGAATTACCTGGGCCCCCCAAACCCCAGTGGTTAAAAATCTCAATTGCAGGCCCCATCCAGACCTGCTGAGTGAATCCGAGAGAGTGTGGCTGTGGGATTCTGGTTTGATAAAATGAGCACTTCGTGTGGTTCAAAGGGATGGGCAGGTTGGCCACACTGAATCCACAGTGCAGAGGGAAGGAATGCTCACATCCCAGCTCCCAGAATTACCTTTGGGCCCCACCACAGCTGGGTTGGTATGGACAAGTTTCCAGGTACAGCATTGGGCCAGTTGACACAGGGTGTGGGATGAGATGGTGAGGACAATTTAAATGGGAAAATACCCACCCCTCCCTTTTCTCTTCCTTAAAAATAAACTCAACACTAGTTCTGTCAGTGAAGAGAGACCCTGAAATCCATTTGGTGGGACTCCTGAGTGTGTGGATTTTATTCTACTGATTATGTGGATGATGGGAGTTTGAGCAGTTACAGAGACTACAGACCTCGCGGGCTCAGCTTGGTTGTATTATTAACGGCAGAAGGATTCAGTGGGACTTACGGGTTTGAGGTACTAATGAGGTCCCCCAGGAAGCTCATTTTGTACATGTGGAGGTCGAGAAGCCAGAGTGAAGCTGCCCAAACAGGGTGCCCTTTATGTTTTTAAATTCCTGTCTATCTCCCAGTGTATCTCTACTGTTGGACATTAAGTTTTTGGGGGGTTTTGCTGTTTTAAATAATGCTCTGCTGAACATCCCTGTAACTTATTCGTTTTTTAGGATAAATTGCTCGAAATGTAATTCATTGCTGGACCACAGGGCCGAATATAAATCCTAATACTTAAAAATATGTGTGTGTGTGTATTTCTATGTATAGATATATACACACATATATACATATATACACATATCTATACACACACATATACACGTGTGTGTGTTTATGTGTGTGTGTGTATATATATATTTTCTTGAAACGATGTGCAAACAGTTAAAAAAAAATTCGGGTAGTACAAACGCGGGATGCCCAGTGAATAAGTTAGCCTCCCACTCCTGGCCCTCCTTCTCCAGGCTCCACCTGAGAGAAAAATGCTGTTACTAGGTTTTTGTGTATTTGCCCCAGAAATATCCTATATTTATATAAACATGTATGTTTCTATTCTTCTCACTCTTTTTTTTTTGTTGTTGTTAGATAAGGTCTGGCCCTGTCGTTGTCCAGGCTGGAGTGCAGGGGTGTGATCTTGATCTTGGCTCACTGCAACCTCCGCCTCCTGGGCTCAAGCAATCCTTCCACATCAGCCTCTCTAGTAGCTGGGACTACAGGCGTGCGCCATCACACCCTGCTAATTTTTGTATTTTCTGTAGAGATGGGGTTTTGCCGTGTTGCCCAGGCTGGTCTCGAACTCGTGAGCTCAAGCAATCCGCCCACCTTGGCCTCCCAAAGTGTTGGGATTACAGGAGCCATGAGCCACCGCACTCAGCCCACCCTCTTTTTTTTAAACACAAACGGGAACATTTTATATCTACATTTTAAAATAGTGCTTCCCGTCTCTTTGTATGGCTGTGTGGTATATATGCCCAGTCCTGAACTGGTAATGACACACTCCAGGGTTGCAAGGCACAGAATTAAGGCTCCCTCTGCGAAAGCAACACGATGTCTTAAACTGGGCTAATCCCCCAGAATGCTTTGCAGTCTCCTGGGGAAAGGGGATTTGTAGCGTGCCTGGGACCCAGTGGGCCCCCAGTATCCCAGGCAGGAAGTAGAAGAGGCTGTCAGACCCTGGGGTCGTGGTGGAGTCAGGAACTCTTCGCCCCACAACCCCAGCGAGCACCCAGTATCTACCCCAGTCCTCCTGAGTTGAGTGTGCCATTGTATGCAGGGGCGGGGGCCACAGCCTCAGGAGGCCTGCGGGAAGCTGGCTGCACAGGTGAAGGGTGAGGGGTAGGGGCACGTCTGTACCGGCACTGGAGCAGAATGCTTGCTTTCTTCTGGATAGCAGACTAGATTGTCTCCTTTTTTTCTTTCCTTTTTCCCCAGAGGCTCATCCAAAATAGAGGAAGCATGTGAAATCTACGCCAGAGCAGCAAACATGTTCAAAATGGCCAAAAACTGGAGTGGTATGTCATCTCCGCTAGAGCTCCTCCGAGGTGCTCTCCTCCTCCCTCAGCTTCCACTCACACAGGCCTGCCCCAGAGGTTGGCCTTGAGGGCCCCTTCTCTTTTTATGCCATCTCCGGCATAGGAAAGCCACTGGCCTGCTCTCTAATTGTTTTGTGCCTGCTGGGTTACTTTATACTCTGGGTCATGGGGCCTTGGAGAAAGGACGGAGAGGATGGGAATAAATAGATTATTAGACCTGGATAAACCCATGTGGATTGATGAGCTCTTAGAGTCCTCCTTAAATTCAGAACTTCGGGTTTCCTGGTAACTTCCTTAGTGCTTCCATCAGTGTCTGAATTCTAGGCTGGGGTGGTGGGGGGTGGGGGGATGTTCAGGTGATTCCAATAACAACATGAATCATGGCTACTGTTTGTTGAGTACTAAGTGCTCATCATTTAATGGCATTAGCACAGCAGTCCTAAGGGTCAGTCTGTAAATATCCCTGTTTTACAGATTTGGAAACTGAGGCTTGGCTTAGTCTTTTGCCCGGGGTGCCAGAACTAGTAAATGACAGAACCAAGATTCAGAAACCAAGGCTGTTACTGCAGAGCCTGAGTGTTTAACCTGCCCCAGTGAGGCAGGAGAGCTTCATGAAGGAGAGGGGTGGGGAGGAGCCCCTTGGGCCCAGGGAGGCTGGAGATCTGTTTGGGGCTCCCTGCAGGCCCAAGAAATCCAACAAGCCAGTGCATTGAGCCCTTTTGAAACCCATTTCATAATACATCTTTCATGTCACCAAGATCGAATTAAGGAAATACAGCAAGAGACCAGTGTTTGAACACAGGGAGGAACTTCCTGACTGTGGAGGAGAGGGGACCTAGTGGTAGGACTATGGAGGCAGGGCGCAGAAGTGCACAATAAAATTGATTATCATCATTTTGAGAATGTTGTTGGTTTCCCAAAAATTCAAAGAGTTATTCCTGAGTTTTCATAAAATATGTTGTGAATAAAGCCAAATGTTCTGTGTATTTTTATGCTCCCAAACTAAGAAAATTCCTCTAGAGAAAAAAAGTTTATTTTTTTAATTACATAGGTGTTGCTTTTCCCCTAAAATTTGTTACCTCTGCCCCCCAACTCTTCAAAGAAAAGCCCTAGGCCATTTTCCCCCTGGTATTATCCCCTTTTCTTGAATTTTTTTTTTTTTTTTTTTTTTTTTTTTTGAGACAGTCTTGCTCTGTCGCCAGGCTGGAGTGCAGTGGCGCGATCTCGGCTCATTGTAACCTCTGCCTCCCTGGTTCAAGCGATTCTCCTGCCTCAGCCTCCCGACTAGCTGGGATTACAGGCACGTGCCACTACGCCCAGCTAATTTTCGTATCTTTAGTAGAGACAGGTTTTCACCATGTTGGCCAGGATGGTCTCCATCTCCTGATCTCGTGATTCGCCCACCTCGGCCTCCCAAAGTGCTGGGATTACAGGCATGAGACACCATGCCTGGCCGTAATTTTATACTCAAATTTGGAACTCTTGAAAATAATAATGAAATCATATAGTGAAAATCTGGAAGGCTTTGTCTCTTCTGCTGCTCAAACTTAAGAGGATGGGGCCAGGCCTCCTGGTCCTCTTCCAGCTCAGAAACTCTGACTCAGATTCAGCTGGAGAAGAATGAAGGGGAGAAGCCTCAGAACTGAGCTGGAGGTGGTCAGCTCCACGAGGAGGAGGAGAGACACTGCTGCCTCCCAAACGTCAGTTAGGAGATGTGTGGGCAGAATGGCTTGGGACCCACAGAAGCTGACTGTGTGCAGATGAGCACAGGACAGACGAGGCTTCAGGCGCCGTCTCTTCTGCCCTCCCCCATGGGCATTGGTCTGCATGTACTCATTCTTGGTGTCCACATCCTGTTTCCCTCTCTGGACGTGCAGTTCCTAGAGGGAGCCGGCTCTGTGTTGTCCGACCCCAACTCCATGAGCCTCACAATTCACACAGGTGCCTTGTCCATGGGGATCTGCAGTGAAGGGGACAGAATGTGAACAGAGGCAGAGGAGTTGGGAGAATCAGGAAGAGCTTTGGGGAGCTGTGGAGAAAGAAACAGGACTTGGAAAGGGGAGTAGATGGGAAGGTGTTAATGTGGTTTAATCTCAGTTGCTCCTTGCTTCCCAAAATACCCCTCCCAAGCCACCCCATGATTCAACCTGCACTTTGCCTTCTAGTGGTGGTTCTGGGCCCTGTGCTTTGAGGCTCCCCTAGGGAGGACTGCCCAGGCTGGGAGGTGCAGGAGGCCACCTCACTCTGTTTTATATCCTTCCCAACTCAGCTCTGTCTGCCTTCTCCCTGGATCTTTAGAAATGGTGGCCCTGGAAATACCAGCATAGCTGGGATTAGGGACATGGCATTTTACCTGGGCTTACCCTGGCTCTCTTTCCATATACCTGGGGCTCAGGGGCTTCCCGAGGCAGCTTCCTGCCGCCCTTAGAGACTGTCAGGCACACCACCAGGAGCCTCAGTGCAGGAGCCAGCAGACCTGAGGTCTAGGCCTCAGTCTGGGCTCGCTCAGGTCACCGTCGTCCTATCTTGGGAACTCTTTCCACATTTTCGAGAGACCGATCCACCTCCCAGGGCAGTGCCTCTGTGGCTTCATAAAGTGTGGAGCCCCACTGAGGCCGGGACCACCCTTCTCTTCTGTTCCAGCTGCTGGAAACGCGTTCTGCCAGGCCGCGCAGCTGCACCTGCAGCTCCAGAGCAAGCACGACGCAGCCACCTGCTTTGTGGACGCCGGCAACGCATTCAAGAAAGCTGACCCCCAAGGTGAGGATCTCTGTGGGCCACAGGGGCTGCCTGCCTGGCCCAAAGCGCCGTCCTAGCACCCTGCATCGAGTCCTCGGGTTTCCTGGAGGCTCTGGTTTTTCCAATGGCCGACATGTGATAGGCTGGCAGGGACGCGCCTGAGGTAGAGTGAGCTTTGACTTCAGAACTGGCTCCCTTCCTTCTGGTTGGCATTCGCGCCCTGCTCAAGTCTCCGCCCCCTGTCTACCCTGTCGGTGCAGCTGATCACCCCTTCCCAAGCCCGGAGCATTTGGGAGTGGGAGTTCCATTGCAGACCCAC
This sequence comes from Theropithecus gelada, assembly GCF_003255815.1. NCBI lineage: Eukaryota > Metazoa > Chordata > Mammalia > Primates > Cercopithecidae > Theropithecus > Theropithecus gelada. The sequence continues at coordinate 24,674,747 of NC_037687.1, read as the reverse complement.
CACCTGCCGGGGAGAGAGGAAAATCTGTTCTGTTGTCAGAATTAACATGCAGAAGGGAGCAGGGTGGGGGGGATTTATGAGACCAGCCAGGTAGGAGTTGCTGCCGAAAAAGGAGCGGAAATTAGCCCAACCTGGCTTCCCTACATCCTGGGGAGGAATTAGAACAGAGCCCGAGATACAGTTGCCAGAGAACAAATTACTTAAACTGAGAGCGTGTTAGGGACAGAAGCCCAGTTTGGGGCTGACTCATGGTGAGAAAACAGTTTTTGTCCCCCTGGGTGCCTCCTGAAGAGGAAGCCCAGCCCAGTGTTTGTATGGGGCGGGAATTTTAATTTATTTTTTAAAATCTTGGTGCCAGGTACAGGTTGCTAATTAGAAAGCACAGGCAGTTTTTAAAAATGACCATCTACTGTCACTGTCATCTCAGGGGAATGGAAAATATATAAATCTTTAAAAAGTAAAAAGCAGCTAAATGATCTTGGAATAAGGGTCTGTTCTTCCCAAGAGAAGACAGATTTGCAGCAGTGCAGGGCGCTTCCTCCATGGATCAGCGAGCACTGGTTCACACACCGTATTTGGGAACTGCTGGCATACCCCTTTGTCATGATCTGAGACATTAGTTCCCAGACGAGGATGAATTTGTGTGTTGACCAGTAGCACTTCTCTGTCCTTAGAGTAACCAGTTGCTCCTCACCAGCCGAGCATCTCACACATTGGCCTCAGTGGTCACATGGTGGGGCTCAGGCCTGGCAAGAGGCGGAGGAGCAGCCTTGTAACTGGGTGGGCCGTGGAGCTTGCCTGGCTGGTAGCACGGGGCCACAGCGGGCTGCGTGGGTGATGCAGTGATGACCCAGGGAGACCCTGAGTTGGTTTTAAGCTTGACTTACCCCAGGAAATCTCCATGCCTTCCATTAAGCTGCCCCGCCAAGCCTTTCCTTCTGCTCCCTGGGAAACTGGTTGGCCTAGAGGCGCTGTCTTAGCATCTGTGATGTTCAGCTGCTGCCTCATCTGAAGTGACTAGAAGGACTCTCTGGGGCGGCACTGAGCGCCAGGCTGCAGAACAGTGAGTGCCATTTGCTCTTTCAGCAGACTCTTCACTTCCTGCAGACAGGCCCTACCTGGCAGTGGGATATGGTGGGGTCCCTCCCCTGTGTTTGATCTGAGCTTTTCTAGCTCTCCAGCTAGACTCTGCAGGGTGTGGGCCTGGAGTCTGGATGTGGCCCTTCCCTTGCCTTAGGAAGCTCAGAAGGTGGCTGAGGACTCCGACTGGTAGGAAAGTATAAAGATGATGCCACATCCAGGGCAAGAGGCCGACTTGCGCAGAGCTGAGGCTAGGAGGGGGAGAATTTGGCTAGGGGAGATCTTTCGGGGAAGAAAGGGGGCAGTTCTGAGAGGTGAGCCTCACTTGAGTAGAGCGGAGAGCAGGTGCCATGTCCAGAGCCCTGGGGAGGTGGTGCTGAGCAGGGAGGGGTGTTAGCGCAGTGTCCAGAGCTACAGCCTAAAGATGCGCACCCCAGCCATGGCTCCCAGTGGGGCAAGGGGCACACTGGCATCAAGGGCAGCGGCTGCTGTGTGTCTGAGGCTAGTCAGGCCTTACAGAAGGCCAGGTGCAGTGGCTCATGCCTGTAGTTTCAGTGCTTTGGGAGGCTGAGGCAGGAGGATCACTTGAGCCCAGGAGTTCAAGACCAGTCTGGACAACATAATGAGATCCTGTCTCAAAAAAAAAAAAAAACCACCTCACAGAGAATGTCATGTAGCAGCTGTGTGTGGCTCAGCAGTGCAGATGGTGGATGGTCTGGGAAGACCCTGCCTCCCCTGTGATCCTGGGCAAGTCAGTCTCTTGGGCCTCTGTTTCCTCATCTGTTAAAGCAGAGACTGCTGTGAGATGATGGAGTCATGCCCAGCGCAGCACCTGGTGTGTGATAAACTTCCAGTCAGGGCACCCTTGGCTTTCATCAGTCCAGGGGCCCCTGCCTGCCCTGGGCTCCCCACAGCCTCTGCCCTTGGCCGGGTGCCTTGTGAAACAGCTCTGGAGGCCCAATTTGGAACCTTGCCTGGCTTCCCAGAGCAGGTGGCCGGCTCCCTGGGGCCCTCGTCATCACTGGTCTCCTTGGCAGCCTAGAAGTCCTCTGTCTTGGGTCAGCACTTCCTCCAGGACTCTTTTCAGAAGGACCTGTCCCCAAGTGGCAGCTGGAGTGTGCCTCAGGCCTGGCTGGGCTCCTGAATTCCTCTCCCTCTACAGAGGGTGGCCTGCTGCCACCTTGGTGGCTCTGGGTGGGGAAGGGTGATGCTCATTTGTGTTATTGGTTCCTCGGTTACCCAACCACCGCTGCTGCTCAGGGCAGCCTGGGGCCAGCGAGGCCTATTCCCGGGCCTGACTGATAGTTGGGGCTGGGGGCAGTGTGTATACCTGGAGCAGGGACGCGGCCCAGCCCCTGCTTGTCCCCTATTTCCTCTCTAGCTGCCATTTACGGGGTTCCTACTGTATACCAGATGCTTGGCATCTTTTAACCCATTTGATTTCTTTGTGCATTCTGTGATTTGCCCCCATTTTACTAAGGAGGAGATGGCCAAGTGTAACCAGGAAGGGCTCAGAGAGGCAGAAGTCAAGCTGGGCATCGCTAGTAGGAATGACTGCAGGGATGGGCAGTGGCCAGGGCCATAGCTCCCCAACTTGGGCTTTATTGCTCTGAGCCCCTTTCCAGCCCTCTGTGGGTGGGTGCAGGAGGGGCCGGGCCACAGAGCTGGGTGTTGCTCCACCTGTCCGAGTGCACAAGGCCTGGTGACCAGAGATAAGAGTAGCAGTCATGAGTGTGTCAGAAGCTCGTCCAGGAGCCAGCTGGCCCAGGTGTCTGCTGGTGGTCCGCTGCTTTCCAGGCATGGAGGAGACTTAACCCCGTGAGTCCATGTTGCTGCCCGGGGGGTAAGCTGTCTCCCTGCTGCTGCTGCAAGGGCTGTGCCATGCTAACAGCAGGCGCTCCAAAGCCAGTGCCAGCAGGCCCAGGTGGCAGCTATAGATCTCACTGCTCACTGCAGAGCAGCAGCCTTTGCTGCCTCAGCCTGCAGGGTGCCAGGTTGGTGTCCTGGTCAGAAGAGTGAACCAGTGAGCAGCCCGGGGCCACCAGGTGGAGACTGTAGCCAGGTGGGGCGGGGCAAGGTGGACCACTCACTTCACTCCAGCTGCTGCTCCCCTCCTCCGCAGCATGGCCTAGCTCAGCCATTGCTTCTGGGCCCACCGATTACAGGATGTGTGTGTCTTCAAACTGCCGGGTTTAGGTTGTGTTCTCTCCCCGTCCTCCTCCTTTGCCCCCTTTTTGCCACCTTTCTCTCTTTCTGCTGCCACAGTCTCTTTCTGCTGCCACAGTCTCTTTCTGTCAGCTCCGGAACCTGGACTGAGTGCTGTACCTTCTGTCAGTCCCTTTCGGATCCCCAGAGGTCTTTCCGAATTGGACAAAACCTACAGACCCCAGTCCCCAGAGGAGTGCTTATGGATCCCACTGTTCACATGTCAGAAGGAGGGGTTGGAATCCCTGAAAGCCTGGCCACAGGCCTGAGACTAAGAGCCTCTGTTCAGATGCCTCCCCATGGAGGGGTTTTGAAGTCCCATCCAGACCTCGAGCCCCTTGAGAGCTGCCCAGCTCCGGCGCTTCTTGGTAGCACCCTCATCCCAGGCGAACATGGCATGGGTGACCATGGAGACCCCCACAGTGACCAGGAACTTTCAGATGCCCAGGCTGCAGCTCAGAGCCCATGCCCTATGACCTGTCCAGGCTCCCTGCCTTTCCCTCTCCCCAGCCCAGGCCTCCCTCCCCACAACACCCCTGTCCTCCTGAGATGCGCTAAAATGGTGTTCTTAAAAAATACCCCCTGAGAGCTCATTTCTATCTGCTAGAAAATGCCTCCCACTCATGCGTTTCTCTGTCCTCCAAATAACTTGTCAAAAAAAAGCCTTTCCCAAATTTAAAATCTTGCAAGAGATAGTACAACAAAGGTAGCCCAGTTCTTCCTCAGTGCCATCCTGGTGTGTTCAGGTTTTTTGGCAAAACCTTTGAGGAGCTGGTGGGTGGCAGGGCCAGGTTAAAGGGACTGAGAGCAGAGGGCTCCCAACTGCTGAGATATGAGGAACAGGGGGCAGTGGAGAGCACACCGAGGGCTCAGTGTTCATGACATCCAGCCTCCTCGTGCCAGAGGTCCAGGTCCTCCTGGTGCAGGGACAGAAGCTGCTCACGGTCCTGCAGAGATGGTGGCAGAGCCCAGGTAGAAGATGGCACCGCTGCCGCTGCTGCCTCCAAGACTACCTCAGATGCTGGGCTTGGCTGCCTCCCATGCCCCCTTCCCCTTTGCCAGCAGCTCAGTCCTTCAAGAACAGGGCCTTGGCAGGTCTGTCTTAAAACACCTGTGGGAGTCTGGCCATCAGCCTGGCCGAGCACTGCTATGCCCTGTCCCTGGGAAGGGACCTTCCGTATGGGAAGCTGGTAGCATCCTGGCAGCCCGAGGGGAGTAGGACTCCCCCTGAAGCATGTGCCCAGCAAGTCACAGTCTACAGAGTCAGCCCTCTCAACACGTTTCCTGGGGCTCAGGGATTCCGTCTCCTTCTTCCCAGCCCCTTGAGAGTGTGTGGCAGCCCTGGCAGCTCTGAGTGCCTATTGATCTCTCTGCGGGCAGCCAGGTGCGCCTGTGTCCGCCTCCTCTCCTCGGCTTCTGCTGAAACGACTTCACTTTCTCATGTCTCCTCCCACCTCCCTTTCTCTCCAGAGGCCATTAACTGTTTGATGCGAGCAACCGAGATCTACACAGACATGGTAAGGGCCGCTTGCTTGTCCTGATGCGCCTCGGGTCCCACTGCATTGCCCCGGCCTTGCGTCCCCTCCTTGAGCACCCCCAGCACTGTTCTTACTGTGTGGCCAAACCAGTTGGGGAGGGGGAAGTGGGAGCTAGGCGAATTAGGCCACCTGAGCTGGCCTGGGCTGGCTGGGTCTTCACCCAGCTCCCCACCAGCCTGACGGCCCCCTCACTCCAAAGGCAGTCATGGTTTTCATTCATAGAACTTAGGTTATTGAGCTGGGCACGGTGGCTCATGACTGTAATCCTGGCACGTTGGGAGGCTGAGGTGGGAGGATCTTTTGGGCACAGGAGTTCGAGACCAGCCTGGGCAACATAGCAAGACCTCTTCTCTACAAAAAATTAGCCTGGTGTAGTGGCATGCACGTGGGGTCTTAGTTCTTGGGAAGTTGAGGCAGGAAAATCACTTAAGCCCAGGAAGTTGAGGCTGCAGTGAGCTGTGATCACACCACTGCACTCCAGTGTAGGTGACAAAACAAGACCCTGTCTCAAAACAAAAAAAGAAATTGGGTTACCGGAGAGAGTGTGTCCGGCACTTTCCCTTGCCCAGCCTTCCCACAAGTGTCGTATTATTTGATAAGCCTCTTGCAGCAGGCCACAGGGATAGGCAGAGCCCACAGGAGGCTCACCACCTGTCCTGTCCCAGGGGGCTTTGCCAATGACAGATGCAGACCAGATGGGCAGCTGCCAACCGGAGCCAGAGTGAAGGGTTCCACCCAGGCCAGGGCTCCTGTCAGCACTTTCTCTCCCCTTCCTTCCTTGCTTCCCTCCCTCCCTCCCTCCCTCCCTTCCTCTCTCCCTCCTTCCTTCCTTCCTTCCTCTTTCTTTTCTTTCTTTTCTTTCTTTTCTATTTTTTTTGAGACAGAGTCTGTCCCTCTCATCCAGGCTGGAGGTCAGTGGCGTGATCTCCACTCACTGCAACCTCTGTCTCCCAGGTTCAAGCGATTCTCGTGCCTCAGCCTCTCGAGTAGCTGGGATTACAGGCGTGTGCTACTACGCCCGGCTAATTTTTGTATTTTCAGTAGAGATGCGGTTTCACCATGTTGGCCAGGCTGGTCTCGGACTCCTGACCTCAAGTGATCCACCCGCCTTGGCCTCCCAAAGTGCTGGGATTACAGGTGTGAGCCACCACGCCTGGCCAGCTCCTTTTTGTCTCTCTGCTTGCCCTGTCTCAGCTCTCCAACCCCAGGCAGGGGCACAAGCCCTACCCCTTGTGTTCAGGGCAATGCTGCAGGGATGACTGTGATTAGAACAATAATAGCAGCTCCCATTTATTATGCCAGACACTGCAGGGTGGTTTAATCCACAGCCCTGTGAGGTTGGCATTATTGTCATCCCCATTCCATAGTGGAGGAGAGGGGCTCAGACGAGTGACATGACTTGCCCAGGGACACGTGGCTACAAGCAGGAGTCACTGAGACCCAAAACAAGGTCTGGCTGAGCCCAGGACCTTGCCTTTTCCTACTGCCCTCAGCAAGGGGGTGGTGTTGGACCAGCCTCTGGGGCAGAGCAGTCAGGCAAGCGCCTGGACACTGGGTGGAGGCGGATGGAAGGTGCGAGGCCCCTCAGAACCTGAGGCCTCCCTGGGGAGCTCTGGGTGTGCATGGGAGAGGCTGACAGGTAGGTGTTGGCCTGGGGGCAGAGCTAGTACTCTTGGACAGGGGTCTCAAGCCCTCCCTCCCATCCTGGTTTCTCCAAATCCTTTTGCCAAGTGACTCTGGGCTGGTCCTTCCGCCTCTCTGGCTGCTATCAGAGGCTTCCTAAGGGCCAGGGCCTTGGCCAAGTGCTCGTGCTCACATCCTCTCTGGTGTCACACCATCTGTGCCCTCATGGACAGGATGAAATTAGGCTGAGGCTCTGGAGCGGCTTGTCACCAGCTCAGCCCAGCACGCACAGCCAAGCCTCTAGTGCTGGGGCCCTCCCTTCTCACCCCTGTGTTCCCCCTCCTCTCAGTGTTTTCTTCATACCTCCTCACAGGCCTGGCTGAGGGGTAGGAACTTGAAGGCTCATGGGTCAGCAGGGGTGCGGGACAGGGCATGCAGGTCATGAGTCACAGGCAGTCCCTTCCCGTGTCCCCTCCAGGGCCGATTCACGATTGCGGCCAAGCACCACATCTCCATTGCTGAGATCTATGAGACGGAGTTGGTAGACATTGAGAAGGTGAGTGGCAGCAGGGCCCTGCCTGGGCTGGCAGCCAAGACCAGCGCTGCTCTCTCTTCCCACCAGGGGAGTCCTCTGGTGTCTGAGCGCCGAGAAGGGGGCATGGGGCGCTGGCAGAGCTTGGAGAACGGGGTCTGGCTGTGTCCCAGATGGGCAGGGCGAAGGGTGTGGAAGCTTCATGGAGACCTCCTCTCCCTCCCCGCCCTCCCCTGGAACCCATCCCCCATGTCTCCCCAGGCCATCGCCCACTACGAGCAGTCCGCAGACTACTACAAAGGCGAGGAGTCCAACAGGTAGCCCCCTTCCTGCCTGCCCCAGCCCCTCGGGGACCGCCACCACTTCCCCTCACTCCTCCTTCCCACACAGCTCAGCCAACAAGTGTCTGCTGAAGGTGGCTGGCTACGCCGCACTGTTGGAGCAGTATCAGAAGGCCATTGACATCTACGAGCAGGTGGGGACAGGTGGGGATGGCGGCCCCCATCCTGCCCCCTCCCAGGGCCTGTGCCTCTTCCTAAGCCCCGGTGCCTTGTTCTGGAACCACCCCTCCCCCGGCTCGCCCTCTGCCTCTTCCCGCACAGCCCTTGCCATGTCATCCCCCCACTCCATCTTCAGTCTGGCTGAACATTCTCCACCTACGACTCCAGGCCATGTCAGCACCGTCTCCCTGGCTGTGCCCCTCCCACACCCCTCGCAGAGCTTCCTGGAGGGGCCCAGAGTGAGGCTGGCTAAAGAACCCAGAGGGAGGCAACGGGAAGAACTGCCAAGAGGCCCAGGGTGGCTGTGGGCACCCCACCCCATGGCACGATGGTCCTTATCCACAGTGGGAGGGAGGGAGTGTCACATGGGGTCCCCCCAGCGTGCACGGAGCCCTGGGTGATGGCCAAGAAAAAGGCAGGCAGCTGGCCCCTGGGGAGAGAAGGGTGGGCGCCGCCTCTCATGTTCCTGCCGCCCCTCTGCCCACTGCCATGCCAGCCTCCCGTTGGTCGTGACAGCCAGGCCGCCACCTCCCCACTGTCTCAGGCTTTTGGGAGCCCTCGAACACCTGGCTACAGCCTCCACCTCCACCCAGCCACTATCACACCCTGGTCTTGGTCGCTCACGCACTGGCCACTGATCTCCCCAAGCCAGTCCCTGGCTCCCTGCCATTGGGGTCCTGGGTTAACGGCCTCACCCTGGGACATGGACCCAGCTCCCAGCTGGCCCCCCAGTGCCTGGCAGTGGCTCTGGCCCTCTGACTGCTTGCCCTGAGCTCACAGTGCCACTTCCCCATGGCTACAGGTGGGGACCAATGCCATGGACAGCCCCCTCCTCAAGTACAGTGCCAAAGACTACTTCTTCAAGGCGGCCCTTTGCCACTTCTGCATCGACATGCTCAACGCCAAGGTAGCGCGCCCCATGCCCACCAGACCACCGCGCCAGGCCAGGTCCTGTTACCCCCAAAGATGGACGTGCTCCTTCCTCACGTCTGGCCCCTGCCAGGCAGCCTTTGGATGAGAAGTGTGAATCTCACAGCTGTGTTTCTGTGCTGGAGTCACCTGCCCGCCCAGCCCTGGAGGCTTTTGCAGGTCCAGCTCCTGCCTCACTTAGTGCTCTTTTCTTCATGGGTGCACGTTTTGAATCCTCGCTGCATCCCATTAAAGTCAGCACCATTGTCACCTCGTCTTACAAGTGAAGGTGGTGAGGCTGGGACGAGAGTCCCTTGTTTGAGGCCACATGGCTAGGGACCTGTAGCCCCAGCGTTCCAGATCTTTGTGACTCCCGTTGTCACGACTTTAGCTGTAGCTCACATGCCCACCTATTTTCGGGGCGCTTGGCAAAAGAGGGGCCAGAGAGGGCAGTGGGAGGGGACGTGGCCAGAGGGAAGGAGCTGGAGGGTTGGTGCTAGATTTTGCTTGGCTGGAGTTTTCCTGCCATTGCCTGGCAGAAGCACGGAGTCCAGGATTTCCTGGTGTCCCTGGCTGCCCAACCCCCTGCCTCACGGCCTGGGGTGATGGCCCCACACACCCCCCACACACACACCCCATAGAGCCCTGCTCTGCTGTGGGCACCGGTGGTGGGCAAAAGCTTGGGCTTTGTCAGACCAGGTTCACATTCCCACCCCATGTCTCACCGTGCCCTGGGCAGGTCACTGCCCCCTCTGGATCTGTTCCCTCACTTTCAAAAAGGGGCTCACCGTTATTTGACCCTCTCAGGGTCCTCAAGAAGCACCAGCCCCAGGCCTGCCATGGAGGATGTGCTCATTTGTCCCCTGCCCCAGCTGAGCCAGGTGGGAGGAGGCAGTGGGTACCTGTCTGAGGAGCCTTCCCCCTCCACCCACCTCTCCCTGCAGCCGTCTCTGCCAGCCAGGCTGGTGCTGAGCTCAGCTGTGGGAAGGTACTGACACACAGAGCCAGGTGACACCTGAGGCTAGAGGAGGGGCGCAAAGAGCTGACTCAATATCACCAGACATCCCCAAGTCCCCTCGGCTGCTAGGCCAGCAGCTCTGAGGGCCCTCTTGTTACTAACTCGTCCTCCCCCTTCCCTGCTGCCCAGCTGGCTGTCCAGAAGTATGAGGAGCTGTTCCCAGCTTTCTCTGATTCCCGGGAATGCAAGTTGATGAAAGTAAGTGCTGGGTGCTCCGGCCTCCCCCTTCCCGAACCCCAGATGGGGGTGGCCAGGGCTCCAGGTGGGACAATCATCAAGACTTGTCCAGTGGTTCTCAGAGGGTATGTTTATTTTGTTTTCTTTTCTTTGGCCATTTGAGTCTCCATTTTCCAGATGAAGAAAGTACAACTTGGGGAGTGCTGGAGCTCGGGATGGCTGGGTGAACACACACACACACCCCCCACATGCACATGACACACATCCCACACACACACCACACCACACACTACATACACCACACACTACACATACCACATACACCAAACACTACATACACTACACCAAACACTACACACACCACATGCTACACACACACCACACACGATACACACCTCACACAATCACTACACACACCACACACATATCACATACATCACACACGACACACACCACACACATCACACACTACACACACGACACCCCACACGACATACCTCACACACACGACACACACCACACACCAAACACACCACACACACACCAAACACACCACAGACACCCACCACAGACACACCACATATCCACACACACACACATTCTGTGTGATGTTCTATGTTGGTAAGGTTGCCCTGAGAGCTAGCCGTTTCTGATGAGCAGGGCAGCAGGATTGCAACACGCCCCTACCTGTCCCCAGTTCAACCCACACGGACTGACCCTCTGAGAGTCCTCAGGAAACCCCAGCCCCAGGCCTGGCATACAGATAGTGTGTGCTTTCATCTAATCCAGGCCGACCTCAGGTCAGCCTGGGCCCCAGACCCCTCTCTGCCATTTCCTTGCAGAAGTTGCTAGAGGCCCACGAGGAGCAGAATGTGGACAGCTACACCGAGTCGGTGAGTGGCCCGCATGGGGGTCAGGCCCCTTCACAGGGATGGGTCCCCTAGGAAAGCCGCCCTTCTCAGACATGCTCTCCCCTGACATTCACCCATTTTTATCTGGCCCCCAGCCCACTGTGAATTTCTTTCTCCAGTCACCCCAGAAACCTCACAAGTAGCCCCAAGAGATGCAAGGAGTGTTTTCCCCATTTTATAGATGGTGGCCTTGGCACCTCAGGGGCAGAGCTGGTGTTCAGAGCCACATCTGTCTGCTCCTGAAGACCAGGGTTTCTTGAGTCCCCCAGTTGAGTGTGTGAGACTCACAGTGGCCGCCTTGGGCACCCAGGAGGCACAGACTGGAAGGGAAAGGGTGAGAAGGAGAGTGGAGCTGAGGACACGGGAGAGGCGCCAGCTTCCCTCTGCCTGGTGGAGCCGCCCACGTGGCTCTCTCTCCCTTCCCTTTCTCTGTTCCCAGCGTTCCCGGGCTCAGTGGCATCCGGCTGAGGTCCTGATTCGCTCCTCTAATGGCACATGTCAAGCATTTCTCCCCAGGTGCCCCTTGGGAATGGAAGCCCCTAGCTGAGGACAGCGAGCAAATGCCATCCGGTTCCTCTTGCCCCAGACAGTGGGTGGCAACTCAGCCAGGAGCTCAGGGAGGGGATGCCCAGCAGGCTGCGGCTTCTCTCTCCCATGCCCCATGGCACTCAGGAGTGGCCTTTTCCGTATCTCCAGGCCTCAGTTTCCCACCCATTCAATGAGGATGCTGGACCTTTTTTTTTTTTTTAAAGCTACAATCTTTCTCCCCCAAGGGAAATGTTGTGCCTAGCATAGTCAAGACAGACAAGAAGGAGCTCCCCTGGCTGAGTCGGGGCCTTGAGCCCTCCCTCTGCTCCTTCTCAGAGACCAGGGTGACAGGGACAGATCTTGAAAACCTTCAGACAAGTGCCCTTGGGCTGCAGGGTTGGGAACAGGGAGGAGCATGGCCAGCCCATCACCTGGTGTGCCCTCAGGTGAAGGAATATGACTCCATCTCCCGGCTGGACCAGTGGCTCACCACCATGCTGCTGCGCATCAAGAAGACCATCCAGGGCGACGAGGAGGACCTGCGCTAAGCCCCACCCAGCCTCCCAGCGCCCGTCTTCCTGTCCCATCTGCTTAGAGAGAGGTGGGGCCGAGACTTGCTGGAGAGCTTCCCTCCTTTCCCACCTGGGGAGTCCCGCAGGCCACAATGGGCAGGTGGCAGCGGGGGTCAGCATGCGGGGGCACCAGAGGCCCAGGCTGCTGGCTGGACAGTCACCCTCTGCTCTCGCTACATCCCTTGCTCCCTGCCCATTTATTTAAGCCCCCATAGGTGCCCTTCACCCCCAAAACCAGCTGTACAGAATCTTTGATACAGACCTATTTGCTAGGGGTGCTGCCGGGGGTTTGGGGTCAGCATCTGGCCCCCCATCTCCTGACCAGCTGATTCATGAGGCCGGTTTCTGTCTCTCCCACTTTTGTCCCCCAGCCAAGCTCTAAAGCACATGTAGCCGCTGAGACTTGCTGTCTCTACGGGGGGCAAGCTCCTCTTCCCCCAAACTCTGGGAGCTTCCCCCAGCCTCCTGCAGCCCCGACCTCTCAGGTTAGACCCTGGGCCCTGGAGCTTAGGGGGTTGTCCCCGACCCCAGCCACACACCTGCTCCTTCCCTAATGCTTTGAGGTTTTCTTGGTTGGAAGCTGCAGCTGCCCCGAGAAAAAATAAAAAACAACACTTTTGCATGAGTCTCTCTTCCTCCTTGTCTCTGCTACCCACTTTGCCCCTGGGCCGGTCACCCGTTCTCCTCACACTCCTGGTCCCCCAGACTCTGAGCAAGCTCTTGGGAGGTTGGGAGCATGCATCCTTGAAACACGTGTGGGCTGGGTCAGTTTCTAGGTTGGGGAGACCCAGGGATGGTGGGCCTGGGGAGGAGCTCTGGCTTGGAAGTCCCAGAGCGCCCATCTGGATCTAACTTTCTCTGGGTTCTTGGGGTCCAGGGACCTTGGTTTCCTCAACTGGGATGCATGGTGATGATGCCACCCCTCAGAGCCAGTGGGAGGGTCGAATGTGACAATCCTCATGACTGCTTTGGATGAGAATGGGTGGAAGCTCGCCGAATCTCCCATGTCCACATTTCCCTGGCAGGAAGGCTGAACGCCCCGGTGACAGTTGTTCCATCTGTCACAGGACGGGGGAGGAAGCGGCTTTGGTGGGCAGAGTCTGAGGCCCGAGTGGGTCTGGGGAGTGGGGGAAGAGATAGCAGGAGCCTTTGCCCGGGAAAAGTGGGCAGGAACCAGCTGCCTCCACCACACTCCACAATGTGCATGTTGGGGGACCTGTCTGTTAACGCATGTGCTTTACCCTGCCCTGCGCAGGGCCCCTCACTATGGAGGAGACGGGCTGGAGGAGGCTCAGTGCTCAGGCAGGATGGGAAAGTGTCAGGAAGTGAGCAGGGGCAGTAACTGCACAGAGGAGGGGCTGCCTAGGAAACCAGGGTATGCTCCTGGGAGAGGGGCTGCAGCCCAGTAAGCCTAGAGAAATGCAGGCGAGGTTCAAATTCCCTGACATCTGCCCTGCTCCTCTGTCCCCTGCAGCTCCTCCCACAGCTCCAGTGCATTGATAATGGCAGCAAAGACTCCTGAGACCTCAGATTGATTACCATGTCTGCCCCCGTTGTGCCCAGTGGCTGAAGGATAGTGTGAGAATCTGTTTCTGCCATCCATGACCTAAATCAGTGATGGTCAGCCCTGACTATGCTTTAAAGTCATTAAAAGTATCCAGGCATGGGGCTGGGTGCTGTGGCTCATGCCTGTAATCGCAGCACTTTGGGAGGCCCACGCTGGTGGATCACTTGAGGTCAGGAGTTCAAGACCAACCTAGCTGACATGGCAAAACCCTGTCTCTGCTAAAAATACAAAAATTAGGCATCATGGCGCAATAATAAAAGTATCCAGGCTGGGGCCGCACTCTGATAAATTACGGTTTGACTAGGTTTCCTACCCTTTTGTTTTGGGTTTTTGTTTTGGTTTTTTTTTTTTTTTTTTTGAGATAGAGTCTCGCTCTATCACCCAGGCTGGAGTGCAGTGGTGCAATCTTGGCTCACTGCAACCTCTGCCTCCCGGGTTCAAGTGATTCTCCTGCCTCAGCCTCCCGAGTAGCTGGGATTACAAGTGTGTGCCACTACGCCCAGCTAATTTTTGTATTTTTAGTAGAGACAGGGCTTCACCGTGGTGGCCAGGCTGGTCTCAAACTCCTGACCTCAGGTGATCCGCCTGCCTCAGCTTCCAAAGTGCTGGAATTACATGCATGAGCCACCACGCCCAGCCTGTTTTGGTTTGCTTTTTAAAGCTTCATAGGCGGTTCAAGTGTGCAGTTAGGATTGGAAACCTCTGAACAGAATGATTCCTTCCTAACCTGTAACTTCATTTTTTTATTCATCCGCTCAACATGTGGCTTATAGGTTACTAGGGAGGGAAGACACCTGAAGGAAACGCACTGATGAAGGAGCACTAGACCCACGTGCCACTCCCTCAGCAAGTATTCACTAAGCACCTGCTGCATGCCAGGCCCTGGGAACACAGCAGCACTGATGGCATTCCCAGACTACCCTCCAGGAACTTCTCCCCACATCCAGAAATCTGGAATCATCACAAATTCCTTCTTGCCACCTCCCTTATCCAGTCTGCCTTTGAGAACTTTCCATTTGCTGTCTCTTACGTGCTCAGCACATGGTTTGTGATTTTTGACACAAATTTACTGAATGCCTGCTTTGTGTCAGGTCTTGTGGTCCAGGTACAGGCGATAAGACCGTGATCAAGGGAGATCAGCTGCTTCCTTCATGGAGCTTGCAGTCTGTGTGTGCTCGAGGTGTCCAGGACAGCTGGCCAACCCATGTTTTCTGGAAATGATACACAGATGTGCACAGAGTACCCAAACCTTCGTGGCCTTCTAGGGACAAAGAAGCACAGATAGGAACCCCTGAAGGCCCCAGATTGGGGAACACCTGGTTTACATCCTGTCCCCACCACTAATGAGTCAGTCAGTGGAGTTACTCTTTCCGAGCCTCCATTTCATCCTCTGTAAACTGGGATAATAAACCCCTTTGAAGAGGTTTCTTTCTTGCAAAGATTAGTGAGATAGATTTGCAAAGGATGTCCAGGCACACAGTAAAAACTCAATGAATCCTGAATAAGTGAACCAGCAGGGAGGGTAACAGTAGGCCCTTGCAGAACAATTGTGAGGAGTCAGATTATCAGAGCCAGCATGACTGTCACCAAGTAGGTGTTCGATAAAAGAGTTGGTTATTATAGCTGGATCATTTTTCCCTGGGGTCAAGAAGAATGTATTCATTATTTTAAAGGTGATACTGTTAAGATTATGAAGTATGGTCCGGGCAAGGTGGCTCACACCTATAATCCTAGCACTTTGGGAGGCCGAGGTGGGTGGATCGCCTGAGGTCAGGAGTTAGAGACCAGCCTGGGCAACATAGCAAAATCCCATCTCTACTAAAAATAGAAAAACTAGCCAGGTGTGGTGGCGCCTGTAATCCCAGCTACTCGGGAGGCTGAGGCAGGAGAATCGCTTGAACCCAGGAGGCAGAGGTTGCAGTGAGCTGAGATCGCACCACTGCACTCCAGGGTGACAGAGCAACACTCTGTCTCAAAAAAAAAAAAAAAAAAAAAAAAAAAGTGAACTGTGGAATTACCTTGTTTGGTTTCCAGTACTGACCGCTCGTTACTAGCTGTGTGATCTTAGGCAAGTTACTTTACCCCTCTGTGCCTCAATTCCTTCATCTGTAAAATGGATTTAAGTACCTACCTCCACCCCCTTCCAAATTTTTAATAAATTATATGGAATGCACTTATAGTAGTTCCTGGCACATAAGGGCAATATTAAGTTTTACGATGATGATGATTCGACCTTCCACACAGCATAGAGCGAGAAGCCGTGGCCGCCACCTCCCACCTCTAGTCACAGACTCCTTATGGCAGCCACTTGGTCCAGAAATGGAAAGGAGAAGAGTGCGCAGGCGCAGTGGGTCAAAGTTGCCTGGGAGACTCGAGTATGCAATCTGGCCGCCATCTTGGGAGAGGGCAACGCCAGCAGCTTCTTGTACGTCATCAGCCTGCGCAACGGCCGGGCACCCGGCGGTTCAGGTCGCTTAGAGAGTCGTAGGTTGGGTAGTGCGGGTTGCGGCAGGGGCTGCCGAGAGGGTGCGTAACTGAGGGGCGTGATGGGGGAGGCGGCCGTGGCCGCGGGGCCTTGTCCGCTGCGCGAGGACAGCTTCACGCGCTTCTCGTCGCAGAGTAATGTGTATGGGCTGGCAGGCGGCGCCGGCGGGCGCGGGGAGCTGCTGGCCGCCACGCTTAAAGGCAAGGTGCTCGGCTTCCGCTACCAAGACCTCCGACAGAAAATCCGGCCAGTGGCCAAGGAGCTGCAGTTCAACTACATTCCCGGTGGGTGGCGCTATGGTGCTGGGAGGGCCCTGGAACGTGGTGTTGAGAAGGCTTCTGAGGCTCTCTCTGAGCCGGGTCACCGTGCTGGGAGAATGGAATCGGGGTGGTTTAATGGGGTCACTGGGATCAGGAGGCAGGCATAGTTGGGGCCTGGATGAGCCTAGGGTTTCAGGATTCTTCAGACTTACAGGTCAGGATCCCTGGTACCCAGGGAACAGAGGTCGGGTGATGGCGGTCAGGACTCAGACCAGAGGGCATGATCATTGCGGTGGCCGGAGTTCACCATGTTTGGGAGATCGGAGTCATGAGTCTGCCTGACACTGAACTTAGAACTCTCCCCTCCCAGTGGACGCGGAGATTGTCTCCATTGACACTTTCAACAAGTCACCCCCCAAGCGAGGTCTGGTTGTGGGGATCACGTTCATCAAGGTACCTAGAGCCCCCTCCACCTCCCTTCGCCCTCCTCCTTACACACATGGTGAGTTCCACTGAGCTGCCCCAGATCCCACCTGCCACCCCTGCCCTCCCCTGAACCCCGTGTCCTCCCCCAGGATTCAGGGGACAAGGGTAGCCCCTTCCTGAACATTTACTGCGACTATGAGCCCGGCTCTGAGTACAACCTTGACTCCATTGCCCGTGAGTGAGGCGTGGACGGGAGGAGGGAGAGGGTCCCCAGCAGGTCCCCCATGCTCACGTGCCCGTCCCTACAGAGAGCTGCCTGAACCTGGAGCTCCAGTTCACTCCGTTCCAGCTGTGCCATGCAGAGTGAGTGTCCCCTGGGCATCTGCGCCCACCCCACTGTAAATGTAGAAACCCTGAGCTCTCAAACCCGTTCTTTACTTACAGACCCCTGTAGTCTGTTTCCCCTTCTGGAAAATAAAGAGGTTGTACTAGATTAGAGATTGAAAACTAAAATGCCAGCCGGGCACGGTGGCTTACACCTGTAATCGCAGCACTTTGAGAGGTCGAGGTGGATGGATCACCTGAGGTCAGGAGTTCGAGACCAGCCTGGCCAACATGACGAAACCCCATCTCTACTAAAAATACAAAAATTAGCCGGGATGGTGGTATGCATCTGTAATCCCAGCTACTCAGGAGGCTGAGGCAGGAGAATCACTTGAACCTGGGAGGTGGAGGTTGCAGTGAGCCAAGATTGCACCACGGCATTCCAGCCCAGGTGACAAGAGCAAAACTCTGTCTCAAAAATAAATTAATTAAATTAAACTAAAATGCCTTTGGGGACCAGGGAGGTCATGTGAGAATGGAAAGCACAAGTATAATGTAACAGGTAGCATGTGTGCACACACGCATATGCAGCTGAGGTTGGAAAGCTGTAGCTAAGTGGAGACCACGAACTTGCCCGCAATCAGATTCTATGTTTGTTTTTTAGAGCATCGTGCTTTTTTTTTTTTTTTTTTTTTTTTTTGAGATGGAGTCTCGCTCTGTTGCCAGACTGGAGTGCAGTGGCTTGATCTCAGCTCACTGCAACCTCTACCTCCCAGGTGCAAGTGATTCTCCTACTTCAGCCTCCTGAGTAGCTAGGATTACAGGCTCATGCCACCATGCCTGGCTACTTTTTATATTTTTAGTATAGATCGGTTTTCACCATGTTGGCCAGGCTAGTCTCCAACTCCTGACCTCAGGCGATCCGCCTGCCTCAGCCTCCCAAAGTGCTGAGATTACAGGTGTGAGCCACCACACCCGGCCCAAGCATCATGATTTTAAGGTGGCCATAGACCAGATGGACAAGGGGCCGCCACCCTGCCATTCCTGAACTAGATAATCTGAGAGACTTGATGGAGCACCTGGGAATTCTGGGAATTCTGCACATCTAGAGTTCCCAGATTCTAACGTTCTAGAGTCCGACATTCCAAGATCAGAGATGCTAAGTTTTCTAGAGTCGTAAGCTCTAAGATTCCAGCATTTGAATGTTCTACAGTAAGATAGAAGACAGAATCTTCTGAGGTTCTGTAATGATAAATTCCTGACATTCTTATCTTTCTTTTTTTTTTGAGATGGAGTCTCGCTGTCACCCAGGTTGGAGTGCAGTGGCGCGATCTCGGCTCACTGCAAGCTCCGCCTCCTGGGTTCACGCCATTCTCCTGCCTCAGACTCCCGCCTCAGCCTCCCGAGTAGCTGGGACCACAGGCGCCCGCCACCACGCCCAACTAATTTTTTGTATTTTTAGTAGAGACGGGGTTTCACCGTGTTAGCCAGGATGGTCTCGATCTCCTGACCTCGTGATCCGTCCGCCCGCCTCGGCCTCCCAAAGTGCTGGGATTACAGGCGTGAGCCACTGCGCCCGGCGACATTCTCATCTTTCAAGGAGATAGAACATAGACCATCTAGAATACCAAGGTGCTAGAACCCCAACGTGTGTGGAATCCATTCTAGAGTTCTAGATTCCATTCCAGAACGCAGATGGTCTAGAACAGGGGTTGGCAAACTTTTTTTGGTAGAAGTCCAGATACTAAATATTAGGCTTTGAGGGCCAGTCTGTCACAACTACTCACTTTGCCATTGTAGCCAGAAAGCAGCCATTGGCACTGTGTAAATGAATGAATGTGGCTGTGTTCCAATAAAACTTTATTTACAAAAACAGATAGTGGGTTGGATTTAGTCTACAGGTCATAGTTGGCCAACCCCTGGTCTAACAGGTGAGAGTTCCTGAAACTGAAGATTCTAATTGCGCTAATGTTCTTCTTGCTAGGATTTGGATATTCTATCATTCCGTGAATCTGAAATCTGTGATGGCAAATTTTAGAAGTTCTAGTATTTCTAAGGAGACAGAAAACAGCACTTCTAGAATACTGGGGTTTCAGATTGAAGAGGTCCTAGCTTTCTAAGGTTCTACAGTTCATTCTAGAGTTCCACATTCCATTCCTAAATCCACAGAGCGAAGGTAGGAGTAGATGCGGGCTCTAAGAGTGGGAGGTTCTAGCAAGCCATGTTCCCTCAATTCTGAGATTGGGAGGTACATTCCCTGATTCTGAGATTCTCTGAGGGCTCGTTTCTACAGTTGTGTATTTCAAGGAGATAGAGTACTCAGGAGCTTGAGCCCTGAGATTCTAACCCTGGGTCTAGTGTCTGGATCCCAGAATATTAAGGTTCTCAACAGGCCGGGGTTTTTGCAAGAGGAGAGTTCTGGTTCTCAGACCACATGGATTCCACTACCTTGGGTTCTAGATTTCTCTGCTTTCAGGGTCCAGGTCGGGGATCAACTGGAGACCGTGTTTCTCTTGAGTGGGAATGACCCGGCTGTTCATCTCTACAAGGAGGTGAGGCGGGGAGGCGTGCTGGGCAGAGCCCTGTGGGGTTCACTGTGGGCTGGCGCTGGGTGGGTATATGTGTGAAACTGACTTAAGCGGGGGTGGGGTGGGTCTTGGTTCCCCCAGAACGAGGGGCTGCATCAGTTTGAGGAACAGCCCGTGGAAAACCTCTTCCCAGAGCTGACGAACCTGACCAGTAGGTAGGAGAGGCCCCGAAAGAGGCCACTGGGGACCGGGGCAGTGACCTCAGAGAAATCAGGCGGTGGGACCTTAGAGAAATTGGGCACCGGGGAGGAGCTCAGAAAAACGAGTCCACGGCATGACTTCAGAGAAATTGATCAGCAGGGGTGACACCAGAAAAAACAAGAGGTGGACTCGGCCCTCAGGTGGTGAGAATTGACCCCAGAGGAATTGGGCGGTGAGGATTATCCAGGAGGAATCAGGCATCAGGGTCCCAGGGCTACAGGGAGGGGCAACTGCCCCTGGGGAGGCAGAGGGGCGGGGCTGGGCCCAGCAATGGCCCTCGGTCCTGTCCATCCATCCGCCCGCCAGCGTCCTCTGGCTGGACGTCCACAACCTCCCCGGCACGTCCCGGCGCCTCTCAGCTCTGGGCTGTCAGAGTGGTTATGTCCGTGTCGCCCACGTGGACCAGCAGAGTCGAGGTGAGGGCCACGGTGAGGCGGGGTAAGGGGTGGGGTTGAGGGCTGGGGGCGGGGCCAGGGTGGGGCTGAGGACTGGAGCTGGGTGGGGTAGGAGAGGGAGGTAAAGGGGTTGAGGGATGAGGGTGGGGCTAGCCGGGCGGGGCTAGGGTGGGGCCAAGGGCTGGAGCTGGGTGAGGTAGGGTAATGGGGGGAAGGGATGAGGGTGGGGATTGGGGGCGGGGCTTGGGTGGGGTTGAGAGCTGCGGAGGGGCGGGGCTAGGGTGGGGCTGAACGGTGGTGGGGAAGGCAAAAGTTTCAGGGCTGGGGGCGGGACCAGGGTGGGGCTGGGGCTCTGAGTCCTCGCTCTCCACGCAGAGGTTCTGCAGATGTGGT
This sequence comes from Theropithecus gelada, assembly GCF_003255815.1. Lineage (NCBI taxonomy): Eukaryota > Metazoa > Chordata > Mammalia > Primates > Cercopithecidae > Theropithecus > Theropithecus gelada. The sequence goes on along the minus strand of NC_037687.1, from coordinate 24,654,515 downwards.
CGGTCCTGCAGGACGGCCCCATCTCCCGAGTGATCGTGTTCAGCCTCTCGGCCCCCAAGGGTGAGCTCTGGGTTTGAGGGGATGGGGAGAGAGCGGTGGAGGGAACGTGTCGGGGGAAGAGACAACTCTGCATTCTTGGGTCCTCCCACCCAGATTTGCACCCCTCTCCCGAAGTGTCCAGCCCCCAGTCCCTCCCTCCTGGATCCCCCACTCCAGGCCTTGAACTACAGTGCACCTCTTCCCTCCCCTCCCCTCCTGTGAATTTAACTTCCAGGACTGGCACATGGGGCCTAACCCATATATTTTCTGTTAGGGTCCAGAGTTGTTCTCCTCACTTTGGTGTAACCTTAGCCCCGCAGCCTGGGGCTGAGCGTCCACCTCTCCCTCTGTACCCTAACCTGCACGTCTCACATCGGAACTTCTTCACCCCACTCTGTGGCCCCTTCACTGTGTCTCTTGCTGCAGTCTAGCTCCCGGCTATGCTCCTGGACTCACCACCGTCCCACCACTCAGAGTCTAGCCTTTTCCCCAGTATGCTGATCATTCCTGCTCCTTTACTGGCGTCTGTCCCTGACTGGCATTTTGCTTTTTTAAAAAAGTTTTGACTAGGCACGGTAATCCCAGCACTTTGGGAGGCTGAAGCAGGCAGATCACCTGAGGTCGGGAGTTCAAGACCAGCCTGACCAACACGGTGAAACCCCATCCCTACTAAAAATACAAAAATTAGCAGGACATGGTGGCAGACGCCTGTAATCCCAGCTACTCGGGAGGCTGAGGCAGAAGAAGCGCTTGAACCTAGGAGGTGGAGGTGGCAGTGAGCTGAGATCACACCACTGCCCTCCAGCCTGGGTGACGGAGTGAGACTCCGTCTCAAAGAAAAAAAAAATTTATTTCAATCACTTTGGGGACACAAGTGGTTTTGGTTGCATGGATAAATTCTATAGTGATGGATTCTGAGATTTTAATACACCCATCACCCGAGTAGCGTCTGTTGTACCTAATGTGTAGCTTTTATCCCACACCCTCTCCCACCTTCCCGCTTCTGAATCTCCACACCCCATCATATACTCTGTATGCCTTTGTGTACTCATAGCTTAGCTCCCTGTTCTGTGAGGACATACATTTTTTGGTTTTCCACTCCTGTGTTACTGCACTTAGGATAAGGATCTCCAGTTCCATCTAAGTTGCTGCAAAAGACAACATTTCATTCCTTTTTATGACTTGTGTAGTATTCCATGGTGTATATATGCCACATTTTCTTTCTCCACTCATTAGTCGATGGCCACTTAGGTTAGTTCCACATCTTTGCAGTTGTGAAGGGCTGCTGTAAACATACATGCACAAATGTCTTTTTTTTTTTTTCCCCCCAGAGAGAGTCTGGCTCTGTCGCCCAGGCTGGAGTGCAGTGGCTCAATCTCGGCTCACTGTCACCTCCACCTCCCGGGTTCAAGTAATTCCCCTGCCTCAGCCTCCTGAGTAGCTGGGATTACAAGCATATGCCATCACACCGGGCTAATTTTTGTGTCTAATTTTTGTGTTTTTAGTAGAGACGGGGTTTCACCATGTTGGCCAGGCTAGTCTCGAACTCCTGACCTCAGGCGATCTGCCTGCCTCGATCTCCCAAAGTGCTGGGATTACAGGCGTGAGCCACCGCACCCGGAGCCTCAGACTATCATCTAACACCTATTTCTCCTTCTGATGTCTGACGTTCATAATTTCTCTCATAGGCCAATCTCTTACCCTCCCTCTGTAACACAGCCTCAAGAGTTTTTCCAGAGATCTAACCTGCATGTCTGTCATTAAAGGGGCCTGGGGTATGACGAGGAGCCCAGAACCTGTCCCCACAAAACCATTCCCCTCTTCTTTTTTTTTTTTTTTTCTGAGACGGAGTCTCGCTTTGTCACCTAGGCTGGAGTGCAGTGGTGCGATCTCGGCTCACTCCAACCTCCGCCTCCCAGGTTCAAGCAATTCTCCTGCCTTAGCCTCCTGAGTAGCTGGCATTACAGGTGCCTGCCACCATGCCTGACTAATTTTTATATTTTTACTAGAGGCGGGGTTTTATCATGTTGACCAGGATGGTCTTGAACTCCTGACCTCAGCTGATCCACCCGCCTCGACCTCTCAGAGTGCTGGGTTTACCATTCATGTTTCTTCTCCAGAGACCAAGGACAGGCCAGCACAGGATGAGTACAGCGTGCTCGTGGCCAGCATGTTGGAGCCAGCAGTGGTGTATCGGTAAGGGGGCCTGAGACACATGGGTGTGGCCTAACCTTGTTTCTTTGCGCTGTGGTCTAACCTTGTCATTCTCCACAGTAAGTTCCTTTGGGTGGATTACCCAGAGCTGGAAAGTAAAGATACTTGTGACCCAGGGGCGGGGGCTGTGAATATTGAAGTCTAGACTTGCAGGGAATATGTTGAGGTGGGGGAGTGGGAGCAGAGATGCCCCCTGGAGTGGATGTAGTAGGTGTGCTGGCAAATGGCTAATCACTGGCTATGCACGAGGAAAGCCCAGGTTTGTAGCATTTACCAGAGTTTCCAGAGTGTAAATACTTCCGCCACGGTGGCTTTCAAACCACGAACATGATTACATGGGAACGTTTCCCAGTCAGCTCTCGGAAGCGACTATGGCCAGCTCTGGCACCCCTCTAGGGGTGGTGAAGGTGTCCGGCCAGGGCTAAGCCCTCTTTGGGGTTCCATGAAGGCAGCGTGGGTGTCTAGATTGAGGACATGTGTGTCTGAATCCCCAGATGGACCCTGTGGCTTTCCATCTGGGAGTGAGGTGGTCCCGGAGGTGAAGGGCTTGAGTGCACAGGTTGACCCCTCGCTGGATCTATGAATATGTCCAAATCTGAGATGATGACGTCTAGGCTTCCGGAGGACCAGTGTGTCTAGGCCTGAGAAGGGAAGCAGTACCGGTGCCCAGCTCAGCGTCTGCCAAGGGTGCCGGGCACTGCAAGCTGACCCCAGTCTGTCTGCTGCATTTGGGACCCTCAGGGACCTGCTGCACCGGGGCCTTGAAGACCAGCTTCTCCTGCCCGGCAGTGACCAATTTGACAGCGTCCTCTGCGGCCTGGTCACCGACATGGATTTGGATGGGCGGCCAGAAGTCCTGGTGGCTACCTACGGACAGGTGGGACCTGACGGCTGGAGCCACCACCCAGCGGCCTCCCTCCACTGTGCTCCCCGTCTACCTGTGTGACCTCACTCTCCACCCCTGCAGGAACTGCTGTGTTATAAGTACCAGGGCCCAGAGTCGGGGCTCCCTGAGGCCCAGCGCGGGTTCCGCCTGCTGTGGCAGCGGGGCTTCTCCAGTCCCCTGCTGGCCATGGCTCACGTGGACCTGACCGGGGACGGGCTGCAGGAGCTTGCCGTGGTCTCCCTGAAGGGCGTGCACATCCTGCAGGTAACCCCGGCTCTCGGGGAGAAGGGTTGGCCTCAGCAGTTCCGGGCAGGGGGTGCAGGCCGCCTCCCAGGGGAGGGAGGAACACATTTCTGGTAGGCAGTTCCTAGCGGCCAGGACAGCTCCCAGGAGAAAGGGGCACCCGTGAGCGCTCACAGCAGCTGGGGTGGGGGCACCGGCCTGGTGAAGGAGATTTATTTATTTGTTTATTGTTTTATTCTTTTATTTTTGAAACAGAGTCTTGCTCTGTCACCCAGGCTGGAGTGCAGTGACTCGATCTCAGCTCACTGCAACCACCTCCCAGGTTCAAACGATTCTCATGCCTGAGCCTCTCAAACAGCTGGGATTACAGGTGCCCGCCACCGTGCCCAGCTAATTTTTGTATTTTTAGTAGAGACGGGGTTTCACCATGTTGCCCAGGTTGGTCTTGAACTTCTGGCCTCAAGTCATCCGCCCATCTCGGCCTCCCAACGTGCTGGGATTACAGGCGTGAGCCACCGGCTCTTTTTTTTTTTTTTTTTTTGAGACAAAGTCTTGCTCTGTTTCCCAGGCTAGAGTGCAGTGGCGTGATCTGAGTTCACTGCAACCTTCACCTTCTGGGTTGAAGTGATTCTCCTGCCTCAGCCTCCTGAGTAGCTGGGATTATAGGCGCCTGCGTCCATGCCTGGCTACATTTTATGTTCCTTCTAATCTCATTTCCTTACATTTGGGTCTAGGCTTTGTCCCTCCCACCAGAAATTCGCTTAAGGCCACTCCCCTTCACCCCTATCACAGAGGCCCATTCCCATCCCACACACTGTGGTCTGCTCTCTGCCCTCCCACCTGAGCCGAGCTCCTGGCCTTTAGAGTTGCTTCACTCCAGACAGTCCCGCCATGATGTAACCTTCCCCCCCTGCAGCTCTTCCTCAGCTCCGTCCCCCTCCTTCTCTTGTTCCCCACAGCACAGCCTGATCCAGGCCTCGGAGCTGGTCTTGACCCGGCTTCGACGTCAAGTGGAGCAGAGGAGACGTCGGCTACAGGGGTCGGAGGACGAGACAGGTGCAGGGCCAGCTGAGAATGCAGCCTCTTAAGCACCCACGCACCCACTCTCCCCAGACCTGGGGCGACTCATGGCGTGCTCACCGCCACCTGCTGGTGGGGGGTGTCCTGAAGGACAGGATGCTGTCCTCAGACCTCCCCAGGGTGGTGAAGCTGTGCCCTGAGACCCCAGCTAACCCACTCCTCTCTCTGTGCCTCAGTGTCCCTGTTTGAAAGCAGGGATGATCCCGACCCACCCTGTCCACTCTCGATGAGAATTGGCTAACTGATGGTTATTTATATGTCCAGAAGAACAGCATTTCCCAGTTGTCTCGATTATTTTGTTCGGCAAGCATTTGGTGGGCACCTGCTGTATGCCTGGCTCTGTGTTGGATGCTGGATTCACCCAGAGGAATTGAGGGAGACGGATTTGGGGGAGAGGGAATCCAAGGCTAGACCCAGATACAGGATGGAGGTTAGGTCCCAGGGTAGAACCCGAGAGAAAGAAATGAGGTGACACCTTAGCAGAAAGGCTAAAGTTAAACCGCTGTGGAACAGACTATGTAAAGTGGAAGGAAAAGAACTGAGGTTAGACCCCAGCAAGTGAATTGAGGTTAGACCCTAGTGGAGTGGGTTGACATGAGACGCCGGTGGAAAGACCTAGATCTGAGGGTAGATCCCAGTGGAAAGGCAAGGAGCTTGAGCGTTTAGAGGAAAACTTGTGGATAGAAAGGCCTGCTGTGGGAGAGCAGTGGTCCATTTGTAGCAGAGGGTCTGAGGCTAGACTCCCTATGAATAATGCTGAGGTTGGACCCCAACAAAAAGTAGGTATGGCCAGACCCCTGCAAGGGGCCAGGGTTAAACCCCAGCAGAAAGTGAGCTGAGTTCCCAGTGGGGAGCACTGAGGCAAGACCCAGGGAGAAGACTTTCAGGCTAGACCGTGCTAGAAAGGGCTAAGCTTAGACCTAATCTAAAATGCCCAGGGGGTTGGGGGCCCAGGGAGCCGGAAGACAAGCCTGATTCTCCCAGCCTGTGGTGGTAGGAGTTGCCTTGCCTGTGGTCTTGTGTGTGTGTGTGTGTGAGACGGAGTCTCATTCTGTCTCCCAGGCTGGAGTGCAGTGGCGCAATCTCTGCTCACAGCAACCTCCGCCCGGTTCAAGCGATTCTCCTGCCTCAGCCGCCTGAGTAGCTGGGATTACAAGCGTGCATCACCATGCCCGGCTAAATTTTTTGTATTTTTAGTAGAGACAGGGTTTCACCATGTTGGCCAGGCTGGTCTCAAACTCCTGATCACAGGTGATCCGCCCGCCTCGGCCTCCCAAAGTGCTGAGATGACAGGCGTGAGTCACCGTGCCCGGCCTCCTGTGCTCCTTTCTGTATTACCAGGAGAAGGAATCAGAGGCCTGTGTCTCTAGGACCAGTGGAGGGTGGAAACGATACAAGTCTTGTCCTCCCTCCACTGCAGGCCAGGAATAGAATCTGGGTCAGCAGGGTTGGGGGATGATCATTTCCTGGGCCATATCCAGGCTGGGGGCAGGAGTTGGGCAGGACACCTGCTTCCTGGGGGGTTCAGGGGAGAGGCAGACACTGTAGTCATTCTGGCCATCTGTCTGCCTCCCGCTATGGAGGTCCACCCAGAAGTCTGACCACCAGCACTGACAGAGAAGACCCAGCCACCAGTTGTCTACCGAGCGTTTATGGGAGTTAGGAGCTCAGCAACTCCTGGCCATCCCTGTCTTCACCCTCTTTCCCAGAAGCCAGGCCCAGGCGTGGGAAGTTGCAGGGAGCCGGATCCTCTCCCTCCCCTGGCAGCAGGCCTGATGGTGTCCAGCCAGGACTGGCAGTGGGCAGGACCGGTGGCACGAGCAGGGCCCCCTCCCTCCCACTGTCCACCTGCGGAGAAGGAGCACTCCACACCGACTCACACACCACCACCCCCTGTCGTGGGGCGGAGTGGGATTGGGAGTAGGTGTAGTGATGGTATGCCTCGCAGAGGTGTGTGCTTGTGTGGGGGTATGTGTGTGGGCCCATCAGAGGGTGCGTGAGTTTGTGTCTTCAGGAGCCCAGGCCACCTGCCTGGCCCTTTGCAGTTCATTTCTGTTTCTTTTTTTTTAGAGACAGAGTCTTACTCTGTCGCCTAGGCTAGAGTGCAGTGGCATGATCACAGCTCACTGCAGCCTCCACCTCGCAGGTTCAAGCGATTCTCCTGCCTCAGCCTCCCAAGTAGCTTACAGGATTACAGCTGTGTGCCACCTCGCCCAGCTACTTTTTGTATTTTTAGTAGAGACGGGTTTTCGCCTTGTTGGCCAGGCTGGTCTCAAATTCCTGACATCAAATGATCCGCCTGCCTTGGCCTCCCAAAGTGCTGGGATTACAGGCGTGAGCCACCTGCAGGTCTCTTCTTGACTTGACCCGTCCTCAGCCTGGGGAATTGTACGGTGCAGCAGTTAAGGGTGTGGAATCTGGAGCTATATTTACCACCTCGTGCCTTGGTTTCCCTGTCTGTAAGTGGAGCTCATAATAGCATTTACCTCACAAAGTTGGTGTAACGGTCGATTGTGTCAACATATGTCCTGAATTTATAAAAAAAAAAAAGTTAGAACATGCCAGGTGCGGTGGCTCTTACCTGTAATCCCAGCACTTTGGGAGGCCGAGGCAGAAGGATTGCTTGAGCCCAGGAGTTGGAGACCAGCCTGAGTAACAGTGAGACCCTGTCTCTTAAAAAAAAAAAAAAAAAAATGGAGGGAAAAAGCCTGGCGTGGTGGTGGCGGGCACCTGTAGTCCCAGCTACTTGGGAAGCTGAGACAGGAGGATTGCTTGAGCCCAGGAGGTTGAGCCTGCAGTGGGCTGAGATCGTGCCACTGCACTCCAGCCTGGGTGACAGAGTGAGACCCTGTCTCAAATAATAATGTGGTGCCGATGCCAGGCACGTGGTCAGGGCTGCCTGTATGCATGGCAGCTGTTGTTATTCTTATTAATGGGTGTCTTTGTGGTTGTTTCTGGCCTCCTTTGTGAGGCTGTGCAGGCACAGTATGTGAATTTGGATCTGACTCCAGCTAAACATTCTTGCCCTCCCCCTAGTTCTGTGAGTCTGTAACTATTTGTAGCTGTTGGCCCTTGTATGGCTGGGAGACTGTGTGCGTGTGTGTGTGTGCGCGCGTGTGTGTGTTGTGGGGCGGGGGCTGCTTCTGAAACGCACAGGAGCGCCCTCCGCTGCTGTCCCCTGCCTCTGGTGCTGAACCCGGAGGCTGGGGAGGAGGCTCGGGCTCCCTGCTCCTCCCGCCCTGTTCCCCCAGGCCCCTCCCCGGGCCTCCCCCGCCTCCCGCACCGCCTCCCCTCTGCCCGCCTCCGCCTCCTCCCCCTCTCTCCGGCTCCTCCCCCTCTCTCGCTCCCTCGCCGACTCCCCCTCCCCCGTGTCCCTCCCCTCTCCTCCTCTCCTCCCTCTATCCCCTCTCCCTCCCCTCCTCCCCGGCTCTCCCTCTCAGTCTCCGGCTTTTCTCTCTCTCAATCTCTCTCTCTCTTTCGGGCGGAGTCGCCCACCACTGCCAGCCCAGCGCTGGGGGGACCTGCTGCAGGCTGTAGCTGCAGGTAAGAGACCCCATTGGTGGGTAGGTGGGGGCGTGGGAAAAGGACGGGGTTACCCCAGGCGCGGAATGGGGGCGGTTCGGGAAGCCTGAAGCTGGCTTCCCTGGGCTGGTTTATGGAGGTGGGGGGCTGCCTGGCCCAGCATGGGTACCTTCTGTGGGGTGGGAGTGCCACCAGCCGCCCCAACACCTTCAGCCCCTCCTGGTTCTCAGGCGGCTGGGGAGGGGGGCCGCCTGGGTACTTGGGGGGGTTAGGACACCCCGCCCCCACCCCGTCTGGGGCACCCCCCCTCCCGCGCTCTCTACCTCCGCCCCCGCCTTCCTGTGTCTGGGTCTCATCTTTCTGTCTCTCCACATCTCTCAGGGGTCTCTGTCTAGCAGAGTCTGGCCGCCTCTGGGAGTCTCTGTCTCTCAGTCTCTCACTCCTGTCTCACTCTCTGTGTCTCTGTGCCGGGGCGCTCTGTCTCTACTGTCTCTAAGTCCTGGGTTTCTCTCTCCTTTCCTCTTGCGCCATCTCTGTTTCTCTGTGTCTCTGTGTCTCTGCCTCTCTCCCCTGTCTCAGCCTTCCAGTGTCTCTCTGTCTCTGCTTTCTCCGTGTCTCTGTCTCTTCCCATGTCCGCATCTCTCTCTCCCTCTCTCTCTTTCTCTCTCTCTCTCCCCCTCATCTCCATCTCTGTCTCTGGGTATCTCAGTCTCTGTTTCTGTCTCTCTTTCCTCTTCTCTGGCTCTCCCTGGGAGCCAGTGCGCCCTCCTCCTACACACCACTGTCTCCGCCCCTGGCAGGGGAGACCTGGAGGAAGAAGACCTCCCCCACCCGCCAAGTGGGCTCCCCCAGGCCTGGAGTCCTCTAAACTCCTCTCCCCACTTGAGCAGAGCTCCCTTGCTCTCTCTGATCCTCCCAGCCGGCACCCACCCCAACTTTCCCCTGAGAACCCAGCCCGCCTCCCCTTGCCTTGTTTCTGACATTCTGAGGCTGGTCCTTCTTGCAGTTTAACCGGTAGCCTTTGTAGTAGAGATGAGACCAGACCTCCCTTCAAGCTAACCTCCCCATTCTTCCTCGTATAACTGGACCAGTCCTTCCTACCGTCTAACTTCCATACCTCTTGCTGTTTGTTCAGCTCTTGATTCATTCATTCTTGTTGATAATTACTGAGTACCTTTCCTGCTCCGGGCAAGCACTGGGTACTGGGTTAGACCAGGCCAGTCCTCCCTGCAGTCTCACTTCCATCCCTTTCCTGGTGTGCCAGCCTCACACCTGTCTCAATGGGGGTGGGTCTCAACAGCTTCTCCGCCACCTCTTGGGGGGTGCTGAGAGGGCCCTGGCCAACACACTGTCTGCCTTCCTTGAGTGAAGGGGGCCCTGGAGAAGGTGGGCGAGAGAGTGAGTGATGGAGAAAAGGTATGAGGCTGTGCCTGTAGCCCTGGTCTGTGTGTGTGTGTGTGTCTCCCTGGCTGCAGGTGAGATCCCAGCCCTGTGTGACAGTGCCTGCGGGGGGGCTTCAGATGACTTTAAAGAGCACTAGGTTAAGAGCCCTGTTCCTCCTTTGGACCTCAGTTTACCTATTATCAGTGTATCACAGCCCCAAGCACCCAAACCCTGTGATGTGATCCCCACACTGGACCATTTCGAGGTGGTTGGGAGCGCCTGGGCTCACGCTGGGGCAGTAAACGTGCATGTTTAGAAGTCTGAGGGCCAGCCCCCCAACACAGGCACAGTCAGGAACCACCCCTCGCAGCACCGCCCCACTGTGGGGTGGCAGCGTGAGGGATATGAGGGACAGGTCTTACCTGGCACGCCAGACTGCACCCACCCCCAGGCACGCAGTCCCATTCTTCTGACCAAGGACCCAAGAGGCGCGTGAGGTGGAACAGGGGTGCTCACTGCTGACCCGTTGGCCACGGGCCCACAAAGGGAGGGAGAGATGGCCCTGGGAGATGGTGCCTGCCATCTGCCCTCCCCATTCCCACCCTGGGCTCCACCTGATCCTTTTGCCCCTGGATTCTAAAAGCAGATTGGGTTTCAGGGCTGCTGGTGGATGGAGAGGCAGAGGCAGGAGCCGGGAGCAGAGGGAGCCCATGGTCCCCAGTGACAGGGCTCAGACCTCTTGGTCATTCATTTCACAAATATTTATCTAGTGCTTTCTCTCCCTGACTGCTCCTCCCGCAAGGCCCCAGCGAGAAACCAGGTTTTGCAGGAAAAAGGGATTGCACTAGGCTGTACTTGGCCCAGCCCCTGGGCTAGGAGGGTGGACATGAGAACCCCCATCACCTGGCCCTGGTCTCCCTTGAGAACTGCAGCAGCAGGGGCAGGTGGTTAAAGCTGAGGGAGGAACTCCCAGGCTGAGGCTCCCTCCCAGAGAGACTGGGGTTTGGTTTGCTGCTTTAGAAGAATTCCTGGCTCCTGTTTCTCCTGAAAGCCGGGGAGGCGGAGGGAGAAGGGGGCACAGTCTTTGCTTTGGATCCTGGTGGGTTTGTAATTATGCCTAAGTTGTTGCTAATTAGGGGGCTGCTAATTAGACGTATCATTAGGGGCCTTGCTGAGGGGGCTAATTGTGCAGTGCCCTTTAAGAATCACCCCTGTCCCCCGCCCCTGCCTGCACACACACACACACACGCACACACACGCACACACGCACACAGGCATGCTCCTCGCTTGCTCTCTCCTTCTTGGGAAGTTCTGCCAACACGCTGCCTCCCTCCCCCAGAGGAGCCAGCTCCCAGCCCATGGGTACGTGGGTGTGAGTTGGGGACAGGCTGTGGGTTAGATGCTCAGAAGAACTTTTCAGGCCCCTGGAAGAAATGAGGCTGGTGGCAGAGGGGTCTGGGAGCGTGGAGGCTCCCGGGACACCTCTCTTCCTCTCTCCCTCCCTTTTTGATAAGCCACTGGGTTACCATGGCAACGCGAGGGTGGGGCAGACGAGCTCAGAGTCAGGGCCACTCTTGGAGAGACAACCTGGGAGCCAGAGTTGGTGCTGGATGATGTGGGCAAGTTCCATAACCTCTCTGCACCTTGGTCCTCTCACCTGTGGAATGGAGGGGCACTCCCCAAAGGGGGAGGGTGTCATTTTGGATGGGGTGTTCGGGGAAGGTGACATCAGAGTGGAAACCCGAAAGGGAGGAGGGAGCAAGGCTAGTGGATATGTGGGGAAGAGTGGGCTGGGCACAGTGGCATGCGCCTGTGATCTCAGCACTTTGGGAGGCCAAGGCAGGTGGAGCGCCTGAACCCAGGAGTTCAAGAACAGCCTGGGCAACAAAGAGACTCCTGGCTCTACAAAAGATTAGCTGGGTGTGGTGGTGCACACCTGTACTTCCCGCTACTTGGGAGGCTGAGGAGGGAGGATCGCTGAGCCCTGGAGGTCGAGGCTGCAGTGAGCTGTTATGGCGCCGCTGCACTCCAGCCTGGGTGACAGAGCGAGACCCTGTCTCAAAAATAAATACACAAATAGAGAAGTGTGTTCGAGGAAGGGGGAACAGCAGGTGCCAGGGCTCCAAGGCAGAAGCTTGTCTGGTGAGGCTGAGGAGCAGAGGGGAGGCGAGGGTGGCTGAGGCAGACTGGGTGAGGGGAGAGGGCAGAAAAAGAGGCCAGAGAAGGATTCGGGGCCGGATTGTGCAGGACCTCACAGGCCCTGGAGAGGACATTGGTGCTGTGAGTGAGATGGGAGCCATGGGGGGTTCTGAACAGCAGAGGGATGATGCAAGCCGATTTGTGGGCTTTTTTCGTTGTTGGTTTGGTTTTGGGTTTTTTTTGAGACAGAGTCTGCTTTTGTCGCCCAGACTGGAGTGCAATGGCATGATCTCGGCTCACTGCAACCTCTGCCTCCCTGGCTCAAGCAATTCTCATGCCTCAGCCTCCCAAGTAGCTGAGATTACAGGCACACGCCACCACACCTGGCTAAATTTTTTTTTTTTTTTTTAATTTATTTATTATTATTATACTGTAAGTTGTAGGGTACATGTGCATAACGTGCAGGTTTGTTACATATGTATACTTGTGCCTTGTTGGTGTGCTGCACCCATCAACTCGTCATTTACATCAGGTATAACTCCCAATGCAATCCCTCCCCCTGCCCCCCTCCCCATGATAGGCCCCGGTGTGTGATGTTCCCCTTCCCGAGTCCTGGCTAAATTTTTTTTTTTTTTTTTTTGTATTTTTTGTATTTTTGGTAGAGACAGGGTTTCACCATGTTGGCCAGGCTGGTCTCAAACTCCTGACCTCAAGTGATCCACCTGCCTCGGCCTTAAAGTGCTAGGATTACAGGTGTGAGCCACCGTGTCCAGCGATTTGTGTTTTAAAAGGAAACCCAGATAAGACACGATAATAGCCACTCAAACTCAGCACCAGAGGCAGGGAAAGAAATAAGGAAACAGTAGATCCCCCACACCCACAAATGGGACAGAAGGCCCGGCCCAGGGCCTTGGATGTCACAGCCCCTAAGGAACTGCACCACTTACAGAGCCTGAGGAAAAGCCCAGGTCAGACACAGGGAAGCTGGAGAGACTGATGCCTGCTACCACCTTGGGGAGGGACATGAATGAGACCCTCCAGCAACCCCTCCCCAGCCCTACTTGAAACAGACAGACATGGTCCAACACCCGCCACAGCCCAAATCCTGCGCAAGAGCTTTCACAGGGCCGAGTTGGCGACTGAATCTCCTAACAAACTCAGAGCCTCCTGCTCCCTGCCTCTCAGTGAATTTTGCAGTTTGTGTGCTTTTGTGCCTGGCTTCATTCAGCCATTGTGATATCTGTGAGATTCATCCATGTGCTGGGTGCAGCAGCAAATAATTCACTCCCTTTTCAGTGCTCTATAATATTCCACTGTGTAAATCCTCCAAACGTCTATCTCCATTTTACTGCTGATAGGCCTCTGGGTTGTTTCAAGATTGACGCTATTATAAATAAAGCTGCTATGAACATTCTTATTTTATTTTATTTTATTTGAGATGAAGCCTCACTCTGTCACCCAGGCTGGACTACAGTAGCGCCATCTCAGTTCACTGCAACCTCCGCCTCCCAGGTTCAAGCGATTCTCTTGCCTCAGCCTCCGGAGTAGTTGGGGTTACAGGCTCCTGCCACCCTGCCCAGCTAGTTTTTGTATTTTTAGTAGAGACGAGGTTTCACCATGTTGGCCAGGCTGGTCTCGAACTCCTGACCTCAGGTGATCCACCCACCTCGGCCTCCCAAAGTGCAGGGATTACAGGTGTGAGCCACTGCGCCTGGTTCCTTAGTGGACATAAGGACCTATTTCTCAGGCACATACCGAGGAGCAAAACTGCTGAATTGCACGATGCGTGGTGTGTTCGGCTGTAGTTTCCCGAAGTGCATAGACCAATCTGCATTCCCACCAGCAGCGCATGGGGGTTCCTCTGTCCTTATCTTTCAGTCTTTCTCTCTCTGTGGGTCTCTGGCACTCTCTGTGTCTCTCTGTGTCTCCGTCACCCTGGGTCCCCATCCTCCCTGCATTGGTCCTCAGCTTCTCCCCTAACCCTCCTTCCCCAGTGAGCTTTGACCTTTGTGTTACAGAAAGGGGTTTGCTTCCCTCACCCAGACCTCCTCCTCCTTCCCCACAGGACCCCACCACCCCCCATGGCTCCCCTGGCCTTGGTGGGGGTCGCACTCCTCCTGGCGGCTCCCCCATGCTCCGGGGCAGCCACCCCAACCCCCTCCCTGCCGCCTCCCCCGGCCAATGACAGCGACACCAGCACAGGGGGCTGCCAGGGGTCCTACCGCTGCCAGCCAGGGGTGCTGCTGCCCGTGTGGGAGCCCGACGACCCATCGCTGGGTGACAAGGCAGCACGGGCAGTGGTCTACTTTGTGGCCATGGTCTACATGTTTCTGGGAGTGTCCATCATCGCCGACCGCTTCATGGCGGCCATCGAGGTCATCACGTCAAAAGAAAAGGAGATCACCATCACCAAGGCCAACGGCGAGACCAGCGTGGGCACCGTTCGCATTTGGAACGAGACAGTGTCCAACCTCACGCTCATGGCCCTGGGCTCCTCTGCCCCCGAGATCCTGCTGTCAGTCATCGAGGTCTGCGGTCACAACTTCCAGGCGGGTGAGCTGGGCCCAGGCACCATCGTGGGCAGCGCTGCCTTCAACATGTTTGTGGTCATCGCCGTGTGCATCTACGTCATCCCAGCCGGCGAGAGCCGCAAGATCAAGCACCTGCGAGTCTTCTTCGTCACTGCCTCTTGGAGCATCTTCGCCTACGTTTGGCTTTATCTCATCCTTGCTGTTTTTTCGCCGGGTGTGGTCCAGGTGAGCAAAGACCCATGGATGCTTTCTTGATGCATGTGTGTCTGCAAAATCCAGAGAGGCGGCTCTTGGCTTGGAATGTTGATTGGTGTATTTGCAGAAATGCACGCTCACATCTGAGAGGGCTGCTAAGTACAGTTGTGCAGGTCACAGACTGCACAAGGGGATTAAGCCAAACAGGGCAAGTCCTGCGGGGGGGGAGCTGGAGTCCTGCTGATGCTACCCAGCCATATCTCTGGAGGGTGCAGCAAACATTGATTTGCCCGGAGGGATGCACTGTTTTGCACTTAATAACAGTACGCGGCCGGGCGCGGTGGCTCAAGCCTGTAATCCCAGCACTTTGGGAGGCCGAGACGGGCGGATCACGAGGTCAGGAGTTCGAGACCATCCTGGCTAACATGGTGAAACCCCGTCTCTACTAAAAAATACAAAAAACTAGCCGGGCGAGGTGGTGGGCGCCTGTAGTCCCAGCTACTTGGGAGGCTGAGGCAGGAGAATGGCGTAAAAACCTGGGAGGCGGAGCTTGCAATGAGCTGAGATCCGGCCACTGCACTCCAGCCTGGGCGACACAGCAAGACTCCGTCTCAAAAAAAAATAAAAATAAAAAAAAAAAATAACAGTACGCTCATTTGGAAGGGGCACCTTTTAGCTCCAAAAGGGTGTTGTATGTACTAACAGAGCCCCTGTGATCTGTGTAATGCATGCTAGGTATGTTCACATGTTTTCCTACACTCCCTACCTTTTGCATAATTGAGTCCCGCTTTTGCAATAAGACATCCTCCATTCACATAATTCATACTACCCTCGCATATAATCCAGCCTTGTGTTTTCCGACGTTGCTAATTGACTTGAGTAACTTAGTGCAATTTGCATAATTTATCCACAGGCTTGCATAGATCCATACCTACATCTGCATAATTTAGCCATTTGCCAGATATGTAATCACGGTTTGCATGATTCATTCATTATTCATCATCAGTTTCTGATGTTGGGATAATTTATGCCACTTCAGTGTAATGTATACTCTCATCCAACGCAACATCGATATAAGCCCAGTGACTGCTTTGCATAATTTATTCCAATAGTGAGACAAAATTTAGACCCACAGCTGCATAATTTATACCTATATTCTCATAATCATTAGCCTTTCGCTCAGCCCGTGTCTTAACCTGCATACTATGTAGTCTTCCTTGACAACATTTGCCTAATATATTTCCCACAACCCCATGACTGCCTCCTACATTTGCATAATTTATTTATGGGCCTGGCCTAATTCAGTCACACACATGCATAATTTATTTGCAGGTGTCCAGGATTCATTCACACATGTGTGTAATCTATTTTTGCCTATCTGTCAGGTTTCTGCCAGTTACAGTTTCTTCCCAGGAAGGATCTGAAGCTACAGACAGAAAAATGCCTTGTGGGTTTTCTATGAAGGAGGATATATAACAGAGAGATCAGAAGCCACAGTGAGGAAAGGGGAGGACAGTGACACCAGAAGACAGGGCTCCTGAAAGAGAGAGAGAGAAAGAGGAGAGAATTTCCCATCTGCCATGGTGAAAAGCATGCAGTGATATATCATATAGTTTAAGGTGCTGTTAAAATGAAGTCAGTGTCCTGACTTAGGCTTTCAAAAAGGCTTTTGAGGCCAGGTGTGGTAGCTCACGCCTGTAATCCTAGCACTTTGGGAGGTCGAGGCAGGACCTGAGATCAGGAGTTTGAGACCAGCCTGGCCAACATGGTGAAACCCCATCACTACTAAAAATACAAAAATTAGCCTGGCATGGTGGTGCCCGCCTGTAATCCCAGCTACTTGGGAGGCTGAGGCAGGAGAATCTCTTAAACCTGGGAGGCGGAAGTTGCAGTGAACCAAGATGGCCCCACTGTACTCCAGCCTGGGTGACAGAGTGAGACTCTCTCAGAAAAGAAAGAAAAGAAAGGAAGAAAGGAGAATGTAACAGATATTTTGTTACATCCCTTTATTTCTGCTGATATGAAATTCTTAGGTAATAACAGAGAGATCTTGTAGCCTCAGAGTTTGATCCATGCACCTGAAGCCAGAGATCTGGGTTCAAATCCTGCCTCTGCCTTTCCCTCACTGCCTTTCCCTCACTGTGTGGCAGGTTCCTTAGCTTCTCCATGCCTCAGTTTCCCCACCTGTAAAACGGGGATCATGAGAGTGCTGACTTCATAGGGCTGCCATGAGGATTAACTGAATTGCTCTGTGTGGAAAGACTTAAAATAGTCTGCCTGGAACAGAGTAAATGTTAGCTATTCATTAACAAACTCCCCTATGCATTTGGCTTCCAAAAAGTCAATATAATGTCCAAACTGTGTTACAAAGAAAAGATTTCTATTTTTTTTTTTTTTTTTTGAGACGGAGTCTTTCTCTGTCGCCCAGGCTGGAGTGCAGTGGCATGATCTTGGCTCACTGCAATCTCCACCTCCCAGTTTCAAGCGATTCTCCTGCCTCAGCCTCCCGAGTAGCTGAGATTACAGGTATGTGCCACCACGCCCAGCTAATTTTTGTATTTTTAGTAGAGACGGGATTTTGCCATGTTGGCCAGGATGGTCTTGAACTCCCGACCTCAAGTGATTACAGGCGTGAGCCACTGTGCCCAGCCTACAGAAAAGGTTTCTTTTCTTTTTTTTTTTTTTTGAGACGGAGTCTCGCTCTGTCGCCCAGGCTGGAGTGCTGTGGCACGATCTCGGCTCACTGCAAGCTCCGCCTCCCGGGTTCCCGCCATTCTCCTGCCTCAGCCTCCCGAGTAGCTGGGACTACAGGCGCCGCCACCTCACCCGGCTAGTTTTTTTTGTATTTTTTAGTAGAGACGGGGTTTCACTGTGTTAGCCAGGATGGTCTCGATCTGCTGACCTCGTGATCCGCCCGTCTCGGCCTCCCAAAGTGCTGGGATTACAGGCTTGAGCCACCGCGCCCGGCCCCAGAAAAGGTTTCTAACAGAACAGTGCATTTCCACCTGGAAATGCTTCATCACAACTACCCTCATGACAAGGGAGCCAAATGCAGGCATCGATTTATAATGAATAAGTTGGGCTTCAGAGAAAGAAAAAGATCAGAAACCATTGCATGCAAGAAGTCTAGGAAGAGGAACAGGTAGCCGTGAGACTTAAAACAAGTGTATTTGGAGTATGTGAAACCATACATAAGGCCGGGCACAGTGGCTCACACCTGTAATCCCAGCACTTTGGGAAGCTGAGGTGGATGGATCACCTGAGGTCATGAGTTCGAAACCAGCCTGACCAACATGGTGAAACCCCATCTCTACTAAAAATACAAAAAATAGCTAGACATAGTGGCGGGTGCCTGTAATTCCAGCTACTCGGGAGGCTGAGGCAGGAGAAATGCTTGAACCTGGGAGGTGGAGGTTGCAGTGAGCTGAGATTGGGCCACTGCACTCCAGCCTGGGCAACAGAGATAGACTTCATCTCAGGAAAAAAAAAAAAAAAAGACACTTAAAAAAGATATAAACGATATACATAAGCTGGGCGCAATGGCTCACGCCTGTAATCCCAGCACTTTGGGAGGCCGAGGTGGGCAGATTACCCGAGGTCGGGAGTTCAAGACCAACCTGACCAACATGGAGAAACCCTGTCTCTACTAAAAATACAAAATTAGCCAGGTGTGGTGGTGCATGCCTGTAATCCCAGGTACTTGGGAGGCTGAGGCAGGAGAATCACTTGAACCCGGGAGGCAAAGGTTGTGGTGAGCCGAGATTGCGCCACTGCACTCCAGCCTGGGCAACAAGAGTAAAACTCCATCTCAAAAAAAAAAAAAAAAAAAAAAAAAGAAATACGTAAAACAGAGTTATAAATTATCACTATCATAAACAGTGTTTTCATGGATAAGAACGTTAGTGGCGGGTTCTGAAATAAGCCGGCAAATGGGACATTTCTGTATTGTGTGGGACTGTCCTGTGAGTTGCTGGATGTCATCGGGCCAGGAAAGGCCAAGACCATGTCCCCCTCCCTAGTGACGATGGAAGCCCATAAACACCCCCAGATTTCCAATACTCTATCTCAGGGGTGCGCCTGCTCCACGGAGGCCTGAAAATGTCACAGTGCCCTCCCAGGCTGGACACATTCTTAGTGGGTGCTCTAGAAAAACATTGTGAATCGGCTAGAATCATCTTTTATTTACCTGCAGGAAGGAAGAAAAATCTTAGGGGTTTGGGATTGTCTTCTGATGAATAGACTCCCTTGCAATATACATAGTGGTAGGTTCAATTAATAGAAGGGAGAGAGTTCATTTCACAGCTTGCGCTGAACATTCGGCTCCTTTTCCCAAATCTGCCTGTTGGTTTCATGCAGTTTTACTATTTGCAAGTCTTGCCTGTTCTCTGAGCCATCAGTAAACACAGTGATAGCAGGGTGTGGCAACTGGATCTTAGATATTTTTCCTACCAGGGTTGTTTTTAAGATGTTTCAGGGACCTTCTTTTTTTTTTTTTTTTTTTTGAGACGGAATCTCGCTCTGTCGCCCAGGCTGGAGTGCAGTGGCCGGATCTCAGCTCACTGCAAGCTCTGCCTCCCGGGTTTACACCATTCTCCTGCCTCAGCCTCCCGAGTAGCTGGGACTACAGGCGCCTGCCACCTCGCCCGGCTAATTTTTTGTATTTTTTAGTAGAGACGGGGTTTCACCGTGTTCGCCAGGATGGTCTCGATCTCCTGACCTCATGATCCGCCCGTCTCGGCCTCCCAAAGTGCTGGGATTACAGGCTTGAGCCACCGTGCCTGGCTTTTTTTTTTTTTTGAGATAGAGTCTCACTCTGTCCCCCAGGCTGGAGTTCAGTGGTGCAATCCCCGCTCACTGCAACCACCACCTCCCAGATTCAAGCGATTCTCCTGCCTCAGCCTTCCTAATAGCTGGGATTACAGGCACACACCGCCACACTTGGCTGATTTTTGTATTTTTAGTAGAGATGGGGTTTCACCATGTTGGCTAGGCTGGTCTCGAACTCCTGAGCTCAAGTGATCCACCCACCATGGCCTCCCAAAGTGCAGGTATTATAGGCGTGAACCACCGTGCCTGGTCTTCGGGGCCTTCTCATCGTAAATACTCTTTTTTTTTTGAGATGGAGTCTCGCTCTGTCGCCAGGCTGGAGTGCAATGGTGTGATCTCGGCTCACTGCAACCTCCGCCTTCCGGGTTCAAGCAATTCTCCTGCCTCAGCCTCCCGAGTAGCTGGGATTACAGGCGTGTGCCACCATGCCCAGCTAATTTTTGTATTTTTAGTAGAGACGGGGTTTCACCATGTTGGCCCTCGTGATCCGCCTGCCTTCACCTCCCAAAGTGCTGGGATTACAGGCGTGAGCCACCGTGCCTGGCCCATAAATACTCTTTAATCTTTTCTTCTTCATCTTTGATGGGAAAGGTAACATTTGAATCTTTCCATGAATATCTTCAAGGCGAACCCTCGAGTCTTGGTGGATGCTTTTCATGTGACAGGCCTGTGCCGGACCACCAGCAGACCTAGTCTTGGGCCTCTGTGGGCCCGAGATAATAGTACTAAATAATAATGATGGCGATGTTCTTTTTTTTCTTCTTTTTTTTAACACAGAGTCTTACTCTGTCACCCTGACTGGAGTGCAGTAACGTGATCTCGGCTCACTGCAACCTCCCCGTCCTGGGCTCAAGCAGTTCTCCCACCTCAGTCACCCAAGTAGCTGGGATTACAGATGCACACCACCACACCTGACTAGTTGTGTATTTTTGGTAGAGATGGGTTTTCACCATGTTGGCCAGGCTGTTCTCGAACTCCTGGCCTCAGGTGATCCACCCACTCTGGCCTCCTAAAGTGCTGGGATTACAGGCGTGAGCCACCATTCTTGGCCAGGCAATGTTAATTTCACATCTTCAGTCTTTTTCATGTGTCAGAAACTGAGAATGCTGTGTGCTAGGAATGCATGTGCTCATTCAGTCTTGGAAACGTCCCCATTTTATAGACCAAGAGACGAGATAGTCATCCCTGTGGCAAAGCCAGGCTCCAAACTCAGAGCTGCCCTGGCTGTGCATTGGAACTGGTTTTTTTTTTTTTTTTTTTTTTGAGACGGAGTCTCGCTCTGTCGCCCAGGCTGGAATGCAGTGGCGCGATCTCGGCTCACTGCAAGCTCCGCCTCCCGGGTTCACGCCATTCTCCTGCCTCAGCCTCCTGAGTAGCTGGGACTACAGGTGCCCGCCACTGTGCCCGGCTAATTTTTTTTTTTTTTTTTTGAGACGGAGTCTCGCTCTGCCGCCCAGGCTGGAGTGCAGTGGCCGGATCTCTGCTCACTGCAAGCTCCGCCTCCCGGGTTCACGCCATTCTCCTGCCTCAGCCTTCCGAGTAGCTGGGACTGCAGGCGCCCGCCACCGCGCCCGGCTAGTTTTTTGTATTTTTTAGTAGAGACGGGGTTTCACCATGTTAGCCAGGATGGTCTCGATCTCCTGACCTCGTGATCCGCCCGTCTCGGCCTCCCAAAGTGCTGGGATTACAGGCTTGAGCCACCGCGCCCGGCCTAATTTTTTGTATTTTTAGTAGAGACAGGGTTTCACTGTGGTCTCGATCTCCTGACCTTGTGATCCGCCTGCCTTGGCCTCCCAAAGTGCTGGGATTACAGGCGTGAGCCACCGCGCCCGGCCGGAACTGGTTTTATGAGGCAGAAGAGCCGGATGTGTGTCTCTATTAGAGGCAGAGCCTGTCCATGAGGGCCAGGAAGATGCTAAGGAGGCACTGGTGGGAGTCATGGGTGGGGAATTGAGGGTGTTTGGGTGAACAGAGAGCAGGCTCTGGATGATGGGCAAGGTTTGGAGAAGTGGAGGCACCCCCAGGTGATGGGGGAGAAATGGGGCAGGCAGAAAAAAGATGGAGGGAGAGAGAGGCCAGAAGAGACACAGGCTCTGTCCCTTGACAGCAGCTGGGACCACAGGATGGGGATTGTCTGTTGCTTGGTAGTAGATGAGGATGTCTGGGTTCCTGGCATCTAGGCAGCTGGGCATGGTTCTCAGCATCTGAAAGGTGGATAGATGGATGAATGAGGAGACCAGGAGAGAAAGAGAACACATACACACATGTGCGCACGCATACACACACACACACACGCACACAGATGGACACACACACATGCCCCCCCACACACACAGATGGACACACACACGCACACACACATGCAGGCACACACAGACACACATGCACACACACGCATGCACACGCACACATGCACATACACACGTGCATGTGCACACAGAGATGGGGAGTGAGATAGGGAGGGAGAGAGAGAGAAAAGTAGCTCTGGAGAAACACAGATATTGAGAAAGAGAAAGAAACTCACAAGGGACAGAAATAGGTATCTACCAATAGATATAAAAGAAGGACATGGAGACCAGGAGACCGAGGCGACAAGCAAAGAGAGGGAGCCAGGAAGAGAGACAGAGGAGGAGCAAAGGCTAAGAAAACCATTGAGACAGAGGCAAGGAGGGAAAGAGACAGCGGCACACACAGAGAGCGATGGAGAGAGGCAGAGACGAACAGGAACAGAGAGAGATAGAACGAGATGGAGAGAGAGATATAAATGTGGGGGGATGGGGAGAGGCCAGAGACAAAAAGGGAGGGCACAGTTAAAAAGAGATAGGAGGAAGGTGAGGGAGAGAGATGGGGAGAGGCAGAGGGGAACAGAAATAAGAGGGAAATAGAGAATAAGTGAGGAACAGAGAGACAAAGAGATGGAGAGGAACAGGAGCAAGGAGAGAGAGAGAAAAGGGGGGAGGGAGAGATGGGAAGAGGCAGAGATGAGCAGAGACAGAGACAGAGAGGGAGGGACAGACAGAATGAGATGGAAAGGGGTGGGAGAAAGGAGAGAGATAAGGAGAGAGAGATGGGGAGAGAGAAAGAGGTGAACAGAGACAAGAGGGACATGGTAACTAAGATAAGGACAGGGGAGAGGAGAGACAGAGAAATGGGGACGGGGAGAGGGAAAAAAGTAGCCCTGGAGAAACACAGATATTGAGAGAGAAAGAGAAACTCACAAGGGAGAGAGATGGAGATCTACCAAAAGATATAAAAGGGCATGGAGACATGTCCAGACATGGGGAGAGGCAAGAGCCAAACAGAGACCAAAAGGGAGGGACAGAGATAGAAAGAGATGGAGAGAGATGGGGGGAAGGAGAGGGAGAGAGAGAAATGGTGGGGAGAGAGAGAGATGAACAGAGACAAGAGGGAGGTTGAGAGAAACTAAGAGAGGAGCGGGAAAGGAGAGAGAAATGAGGAGGAGAGAGGTGGGGAGAGGCAGAGATGAACAGAGATAGAACGAGATGGAGAGAGATGGGGGAAGGAGAGGGAAAGAGAGAAATGAGGGGAAATGGAGAACTCCGGGGAGAGAGATGGGGAGAGGCAGAGATGAACAGAGTCAGAGACAAAAAGGGAGGGCCAGAGATAGAAGGAGACACAGCGAGATGGGGGAAGGAACGGGAGACAGAGAAATGGGGGGAGAGAGAGATGGGGAAAGGCAGAGACAAACAGAGACAGAAGGAGGTGGGGAGAGATGGGGAGAGGGGAGGACAGAGAGACAAGGAGAGGCAGAGATGAACAGAGATTGAGATGGAGAGAGATGAGAGAAGAAGAGGGAGAGAGAGAAATGGGGGAAACAGAACTCGGGAGAGAGACGTGGGGAGAGGCAGAGATGAACAGAGACAGAAAGAGGTGGGGAGAGACGGAGGGGGGGAGGAGAAAGAGAGATGGGGAGAGGCAGAGATGAAAAACAGAGACAAGGCTCACACCTATAATCCCAGCACTTTGGGAGCTCGAGATGGGAGGATCACGAGGTCAGGAGTTCAAGACCAGCCTGGCCAACATGGTGAACCCCCGTCTCTGCTAAAAAAAATATATATATATACAAAAATTAGCTAGGTATGGTGGCGCATGCCTGTAATCCCAGCTACTCTTGGGAGGCTGAGGCGGGAGAATTGCTTGAACCGGTACCCGGGAGGCCAAGGTTCAATGTTTAGTGCGCCGAGGCCGCGCCACTGCACTCCAGCCTGGGCTAGAGAACAAGACTCTGTCTCAAAAACAAAACAAAACAAAACAGAAACAGCAGAGAAAGGGATAGGGAGAGACGGCGGGCTTGGGGGTTGGGGAGAGAGATGGGGAGCGGCAGAGGCGGGGTGGGAGGAGGCGGCCCGCCCGGCCTCACCCTGATGCCCGCCGCCCGCAGGTGTGGGAGGCGCTGCTGACCCTGGTCTTCTTCCCGGTGTGCGTGGTATTCGCCTGGATGGCCGACAAGCGGCTGCTCTTCTACAAGTATGTGTACAAGCGCTACCGCACCGACCCGCGCAGCGGCATCATCATAGGCGCAGAGGGCGACCCCCCGAAGAGCATCGAGCTGGACGGCACGTTCGTGGGCGCCGAGGCCCCAGGCGAGCTGGGCGGCCTGGGCCCGGGCCCCGCAGAGGCACGCGAGCTGGACGCCAGCCGCCGCGAGGTCATCCAGATCCTCAAGGACCTCAAGCAGAAGCACCCGGACAAGGACCTGGAGCAACTGGTGGGCATCGCCAACTACTACGCGCTGCTGCACCAGCAGAAGAGCCGCGCCTTCTACCGCATCCAGGCCACTCGGCTCATGACCGGCGCTGGGAACGTGCTGCGCAGACATGCGGCGGACGCCTCACGCAGGGCATCGCCGGCCGAGGGCGCGGGCGAGGATGAGGACGACGGCGCCAGCCGCATCTTCTTCGAGCCCAGCCTCTACCACTGCCTGGAGAACTGCGGCTCCGTGCTGCTGTCCGTCACGTGCCAGGGTGGCGAGGGCAATAGCACCTTCTACGTGGACTACCGCACTGAGGACGGCTCGGCCAAGGCGGGCTCCGACTACGAGTACAGGTGGGTCCCCCGGGGTGGGGGGTGTGCAGGGGACTGGCGCAGGCCGTGGGTCCCACCGTCCAGCGGCCTCCAGGCTCATCGCCTGCCGACTGCCTCCTGCAGGATTCATTCGTTCATTCATTCATTCCTGAGAGCCTGCTTTGTGCCAGGCGCTGTTCCAGACGTGGGGCACACACCACTGGACCAGGCAGAGGGCATGGCTATCCGAAGGCTACCCCTCCCACCTTCATTATCTACCTCTGGGTTTTTGTTTGTTTGTTTGAGATAAGAGTCTCACTATGTTGCCCAGGCTGGAGTGAGTGGGACAATCTCCACTCAATGCAACCTCTGCCTCCCAGGTTCCAGCGATTCTCGTGCCTCAGCCTCTTGAGTTGCTGGGATTATAGGCGTGTGCCACCACACTCGGCTTATTTCTGTACTTTTAGTAGAGATGGGGTTTCACCACGTTGGCCAGGCTGGTCTCCAACTCCTTGCCTCAAGTGATCCACCTACCTCGGCCTCCCAGAGTGCTGGGATTACAAGCGTGAGCCATTATCTGGCCATGTTCTATGTTTTGTTGTCTGGTAAAACAGCTGTCTTCTAATGTGCATAAGAACATTAATGTTTACTGGGCACCTACCATGTGTCAGGCACTGGCCACAGGCACTCAGTGCACATGATGAATGAGACAAACTCTCAGTCTTCATACCACTCCTCCTGCATTCTTTATCTTTCCGTGGTTTTGTGCTGACGCCACACTGTTTTAATTATTGTAGCTCCATTATGTGTATTGCTACCTGGTACAATAAGCCTTCTCCCACCATTACTAAAGTAAAAATGCTTATTGAGCACACACTATATGCCAATAGGTACACCATAGGGAAGAAGACAGCTAAGCTCCTTGCCCTCAAATTGCAATGAGGATACAAACTACTAAACATATAAACACTTGAAGTGGCAATAAGTCTGATGGAGAAAAATAAAATAGGAGTGGAGGAGACAGATGCTGGCTAAAGGTCTTTGGTTCCACCATAAAGCAACTCACCTATCACCCTCTACCATATCTCACAGCCCCAGTCCCTCTCCTTACCCCTCTCCTTGCAAATCTGTGATATTCTCTCATTTAACAGTTCCTCCTGAGCACCTACTGTGTGCCAGATGCCTTTATTTAGGGGATCAACCTAGAACAATAACCAAGATAGATAAGATCTCTGTTGTCACGTGGCCCACAAAATTCATCTATTTGTAGTTCTGTCCATGCCACACTATTTTAAGACTTACAGCTTTACAGTATGTTCTTTTCAATGATTTTCACCAGCTTACATCAGGCTTTGAACAGTATGTGTTGTTAATTCATGCACAAGTCTCCCCTTTCCCATAATGACATTTATCATGTGTCTACAATGTGCAAGGAACAGATAAACAGATCTGGCACTGGTGACTAGTGGTGAACAAAACTCATAAAGTCCCTGCCCAAATGGAGCTCACATTCTCCTGGGAAAGACAGGCAATTAGGAAGTAAACACGGATTACATAAAAATGCCAGGTAGTGGTAGGAGCTGTGAAGAAAAATAAATCAGGAGACAGGGAGAAAGAAGGCCAGTGGCTGAGCTCTTCCGAGGTTCTATCTGCTCAGTAGTCTGGCACATCCCCCTTTAATCTTCTCCCTGGGGTACAGCTGAGGCTGAACTGTTTCCAGATCTTTAGTTCTGCCATCAAGCAGCAGTCAATCCCTCATCCCTTTAACCCTCTCTTCCTGGGACTCAGTTTGCTCATCTTCTCTCCTCTCCTCTCTCTTCTCTCCTCTCCCCTCTCCCCTTTCTCTCCTCTATCTCCTCTACTCTCTCTCCTCTCTTCCTTTCTTCTTTTTCTCAGAGTTTCACCCCTGTTGCCCAGACTTGAGTAGAGTGGTGCGATCTCGGCTCACTGAAACCTCCACCTTCCAGGTTCAAATGATTCTTCTGCCTCAGCCTCCCAAGTAGTTGGGATTATAGGCACCCACCACCACACCCAGCTAATTTTTTGTACTTTTAGTAGAGATGGGGTTTCACCATGTTGGTCAGCCTGGTCTTGAACTCCTGACCTCAGGTGATCTACCCACCTCGGCCTCCCAAAGTGCTGGGACTACAGGCGTGAGCCACCGCACCTGGCAGTTCTCTGTTTCATAGATCTTGAGTTCCACCACTGTGTGCCTGGCTGCCTTTTGTAGCCAGTCTTCCCTCTCCGCCCTCATCACTTCTCTTTCCAGTGCTTGGACATTTGCAGGTCTTTCTCTCCACCTCAGTCAGTCCAGGATCCTTTTGTCTGCCCATCTCCATCCACCTTTCCTACCCTGCCCACCCCAGCCTTCCTGGCTCACCGCAGCCTCCACCTCCTGGGCTAAAGTGATCCTCCCACCTCAGCCTCCAAAGTAGCTGGGACTACAGGTGCACGGTGTACTGTGCTCCAGCCTGAGTGAGAGAGTGAGACACTGTCTCAAACAAAACAAAACAAAACAAAATGCAACCGTTCACAGGTCTTTGTTCCATCACCCTGTAGCATGGGATCCCTTTGGCCACTCGGTCCATCCTCCCCCAGGGCACCACATCATCCAGATGCCCTCAGTTGAGGGAACTGCATTCACCATATTGGGGCCTGCTTTCAACTATCTTTTCCCCTTTCCACTCCTACCCACCCCTGGTCTGCATTGCCCCCATCTAGAGCCCTGGGGCTTTGCAGAAGGAAGTGAGTACAGGTGTCAACTGCTGGGATAACAGCCCACTTCTTCACTTACAAATGACCTCAGGATCAAGATGGTTTTTATTTTTCATTGTTTTTTGAGACAGGGTCTTGCTCTGTCACTCAGACTGGAGTGCAGTGACACGATCACAGCTTGCTGCAGTCTCAACCTCCTGGGCTCAAGTGATCCTCCCATCTCAGCCTCCCAGGTAGCTGGGACTACAGGTGCGCACCACAGCGCCCATCTGATTTTTATATTTTTTGTAAAGGTGGGTTTTTGCCTCGTTGCCCAGGCTGGTGTGTTTTTGTTTTGTTTTGTCTGAGACAGAGTCTCATTCTGTCACTCATGCTGGAGCACAGTGGCGCAATCATGGCTCACTGCAATCTCCGCCTCCCAGGCTCAAGCAATCCTCCCACCTCAGCCTCCAGTATAGCTGGGACTACAGGCACATGCCACCAAGCTTGGTTAATTGTTTTGTTGTTGTTGCTGTTGCTGTTGTTGTTGTTTTGGTATGTTTTGTAGAGACAAGGTTTCACCATGTTGCCCAGGCTGGTCTTGAACTCCTGGGCTCAAGCAGTCCACCCGCCTTAGCCTCCCAAAATGCTGGGATTACAGGTGTGAGCTACTGCACCTGGCCAGGACCAAGATGTTTGAAGTGAAGGAGGAAATGCTGTTCAGTGGTAGAACCAAAGGGCTAGGAAGAGTCAACATCTTCCTACCCTTCCTACCCTATCCTGGTAGACATTCAAGGCCTGGCATTGCTTATTAAGGCACCTTAGGCCAAAGACTGGGAGGAAGGAGACTTGGGTTCCAGTCCAAGCTTAGCCCTGGACTGTGTTCCTTGGGCAAATTCCTGCCTCAGTCTGAGCAGGCAGGTCTGCCATGTACAGTTGTTGAAGTTGTGCACTGCATAAAAGCACCATATCTGAGGAAGCTGTCCTCATAGTAGACAGTGTAGATTTGCATTTCTATTATAACAGTTTCCTGACTTATGGAAATAAGTGTCTTGAAGAAGGAAAGCCTTTTTCTAAGTTTCCCACAGGTTCACATGGGCTAGGGTGGCCCTGTGAGCCTAGTTTCTCCAAACTAAACGTGATCTCTGAGAACCCCAAAACACAGCTGTTCCAAGATTCTGAGATTTAATCCCCTATGATGCTGACACACTAAGGGTCTGAAGTTCTAAGATTCTAGAATTCTAACATTTTGATATTCTTTATTTTTTTGAGACTGAGTCTCATTCTGTCTCTTAGAACAATCTCGGCTCACTGCAACCTCTGCCTCCCAGGTTCAAGCGATTCTCGTGCCTCAGCGTCTTAAGTAACTGGGATTACAGGTGTGCACCACCTCACCTGGCTAATTTTTGTATTTTTAGTAGAGATTGGGTTTCACCATGTTGGCCAGGCTGGTCTTAAACTCCTGACCTCAGGTGATCCATCCACCATGACCTCCTATAGTGCTGGGATTACAGGCGTGAGCCACCACACCTGGCCAAAATTTTGGTATTCTAATTCAAACGCCATCCAGTCTCTGACTTGATGGCTTTAAGATTTTTGTCTTCTCAGATTCTGTGTCCAGTGCTGGAACACAAGTTCTGTGAATCTAGTCTTCTATGATTCTCATGCCTGGCTTCTAAAGTCCCCATGTTATTTTTCTCCCAAACCCTTTTTTTTTTTTTTAAGACAGAGTCTTGCTCTGTTGCCTAGGCTGGAGTGCAATGGCTCAATCTCCGCTCACTGCAACCTCCACCTCCCAGGTTCAGGCAATTCTCCTGCCTCAGCCTCCTGAGTCGCTGGGATTACAGGTGTGTACCACCATGCCCAGCTAAGCCAAACTCTTTTTTTCTTAGACACAGGGTCTTGCTATGCTGCCCTGGGTGGACTCAAAGTCCTGGGCTCAAGTGATCCTCCTGCCTCAGCCTCCCAAGTAGCTACAGCCACCACATCCTACATTTTATTTTGAAAAACTTCACACCTACAGCAGGGCTACAAGAACAGTTTGATGAACTGTCATATCACCTTCATCCACAGTCACCAGTTGTTCACATTTTATCCTGTTGGCTTTTAATCTCTGTCTTTAATATTTAATAATATTAATAATTGTGGGACAGGCACAGTGGCTCATGCCTGTAATCCCAGTACTTTGGGAGGCCGAGGCAGGTGGATCACCTAAGGTCAGGAGTTTGAGACCAGCCTGCCCAACATGGCAAAACCCTGTCTCTACTAAAAATGCAAAAATTAGCCATGCTTGGTGGCGCACGCCTGTAATCCCAGCTACTTGGGAGGCTGAGGCAGGAGAATTGCTCGAACCCGGGAGTCGGAGGTTGCAGTGAGGCAAGATCACACCACTGCACTCCAGCCTGGGAGACAGACCAAGACTCTCTCTCAAAACAATACAAAATAAAAACTAGCTGGGCATGGTAACGTGTGCCTGTAGTCCCTGCTACTCAGGAGGCGGAAGTAGGGGAATCACTTGAGCCCAGGAGGCAGAGGTTGCAGTGAGCCAAGATTGTGCCACTGCACTCCAGCCTGGATGACAGAGCCAGACTCTGTCTCAAAATAATAATAAAAGAATAACAGGCCGGGCGCGGTGGCTCAAGCCTGTAATCCCAGCACTTTGGGAGGCCGAGATGGGCGGATCACGAGGTCAGGAGATCGAGACCATCCTGGCTAACACGGTGAAACCCCGTCTCTACTAAGAAATACAAAAAATAGCCGGGCGAGGTGGCGGGCGCCTGTAGTCCCAGCTACTCGGGAGGCTGAGGCCGGAGAATGGCGTGAACCCGGGAGGCGGAGCTTGCAGTGAGCTGAGATCCGGCCACTGCACTCCAGCCTGGGCTACAGAGCGAGACTCCGTCTCAAAAAAAAAAAAAAAAAAAAGAATAACAACAATAATAATTGTGACACTCTGTGACCACGAATTGCAAATACTATGACCTTCATGCCTACATACTTGAGCGTGCATCTTTTGAGAATAACGGCATTCTCCTACCTAATCACAATACTACGTTCTCACTCAAAAAATCTAACGCTGAATTGATACTGTTAACTCAATGTCAATTAAGTGATGCACAGCCCGTGTTTCCATTTTCCCAGTCATCCCTGTAATATCTTTGGTAGCTGTATTTTCACTCCTGCCCTCTCTTCCCATTTGATCCAGAACCACACGTTGCATTTCCCTGTCAAATCTCTTTAGTCTCCTTCAGTCTGGATCAGTTTCTCAGCCTTCTCACGACTTTTGCGACCTGATGCTTTTGAAGATGATAGTCCAGTTACTAGAATGATGGTCAATCTGGGTTTGTCTAATGCTTCCTGGTGATTAGAGTCCCGCACCTTTGGCAGGAATCTCATGGAAGAGATGCTCTATCCCCGTGGGTGCATTGTATCAGGAGGAACATGATGTCCACTCGTCCATTACTGTGATGCCCAGTTTAATTGTTTGGTAAAGATGGTGCTAAATCTTTGGATTAATTGTTTGGCAAAGATGATGCTACAGGATGTATGCGGTGGATCATGCCTGCAATCACAACACTTTGGGTGCCCAAGGCCGGCGGATTGCTTGAGCCCAGGAGTTCAAAACCAGCCTGGGCAACATGGCAAAACATGGCAAAACCAAAAGTATAAAAAGTAGCCAGGTGTGGTGGCACAAGCCTGTAGTCCCAGCTGCTTGAGAGGCTGAAGCGGGAGGACCGCTTGAGCCCAGGAGGTCCAGGCTGCAGTGAGCTGGGTTTGTGCAACTGCACTCCAGCCTGGATGACAGAAAAGATCCTGTCTCAAACAAAAACAAACAAAAAAAAAAGGGCTGGGCGCGGTGTCTCACGCCTGTAATCCCAGCACTTTGGGAGGCCAAGGCAGGCAGATCACGAGGTCAGGAGTTTGAGACCAGCCTGGCCAACATGGTGAAACCCCATCTCTACTAAAGATCCAAAAAATTAGCTGAGCATGGTGGCATGCACCTGTAATCCCAGCTACTTGGAAGGCTGAGGCAGGAGAATCGCCTAAACCCGGGAAGCGGAGGTTGCAGTCAGCCGAGATCGTGCCACTGCACTCCAGCCTGGGCGACAGGGCGAGACGCCATCTCTCCACATTTCCACATTCTACTGATCCCTTTATCCCTGACATGTAAATGTCTCCTATCCCATGACTTTAGGACTCTAAGATTCTAATATTAATATGTGGGTATCACTAGCCGTCATTGTTCTCGCTGTGCCTCTGGGTGCTTTCCCTGTATCAATTCAGTCCTCATGACAGTGCCAGGAGGTAAACACTATTATTAGCCCATTCCACAGATAAGGAAACTGAGGCTTAGAGGACTGCAGAATCCTGACTGCCCAAGATCACACAGCTGGCATGGCGGCCAAGCTGGGCTTGAAGCAGGTCAGCCCACCCACCTGGGTGCTCCATCACCATGGACAGCGAATCCCTAGCTAAGGGACTCCCTCGTCCCTCCACTGCAGGTCTTTTCACCACGTTCTACATCCCCTACCTCTTGCCAGAACCTTGGGGTCCCTCTCTTCCTCCCACAGAGCTGGAGAACTGCAGCCCGACCCCCTCCCCACACCCACCTTTTTGAGACGGAGTCTCGCTCTGTTGCCCAGGCTGGAGTGCAGTGACGCGATCTTGGCTCACTGCAACCTCCACCTCCCCAGTTCAAACAATTCTCATGCCTCAGCTTCCAGAGTAGCTGGGACTACAGGCATGCACCGCCACACCCACTAATTTTTGTATTTTTAGTAGAAACAGGTTTTCACCGTGTTGGCCAGGCTGGTCTCGAACTCCTGACCTCAAGTCATCCATTCACCTCAGCCTGCCAAAGTGTTGGTATTACAGGCGTGAGCCACCGCACCTGGCCCCAGAACTCCTTTAATATGTAAATGATAGTGAATGCATATGGATCACATAGCAGGGTTCAGAGATGGTGCTGAGCCCCTTACATGCACAGTACAAGGGATCGGGGAAAGGACAGATTTTCAAGATTCCTTAACATCCCAGAGTCATGCTGATGTCTGCAACCCTGCCAGGAAGAGCCCACCTATGCCATGACCCCTCAGAATTTCACTCTGACTAATCTAACGTCACTGCCTTCTTCCCTCCCCAGCTCTCCCCATTACAGAGAATCTTATGGGTGCTTCAGAGATTTACACAACTGTTACTCTTTTAACACCAAGTCAGTTCACGTCCCTCCTCTGCTTGGAATGTCCCTCCTTTGCTTGAAGCTTCACAGGGCTCCTCCCTCACTCAGGGTGAATGCAGAAGTCTTCACTGTGGTCCACCCAGGCCCTAGGAGATCTGCCTGTTCCCACTGTGATGTCATCTCCCACCCTCTCGCCCTGGCTCCCTCTGCTGTCGTCATGCTGGTCTCCCTACAGTTCCTTGAACAGGTGGCCTGTCCCTAGGTCAGATCCTGTCCGGCTGTCCAGCTCCAGGTCAGGGCATTCGCATTGCCCGTTCCCTTTACCAAAAATACTCTTTTTGGCCAGGCACAGTGGCTCACGCCTGTAATCCTACCACTTTGGGAGGCCAAAACAGGTGGATCTCTTGAGGTCAGGAGTTCGAGACCAGCCTGGCCAACATGATGAAACCCTGTCTATACAAAAAATACACAAAATTAGCCGGCATGGTGGCGGGCACCTGTAGTCCCAGCTACTCGGGAGGCTGAGGTGGGAGAATCCCTTGAACCCAGGAGGGGAGGTTGCAGTGAGCCGAGTTGGAGACACTGCACTCCAGCCTGGATGACAGAGCAAGACTCTGTCTCAAAAAACAAAACAAAACAAAAAACTCTTTTCCAGGCATCCTCCCCATGGCTCCCTCCCCTCCTTCAGGTCTCTGCTCAAATGTTACCTCCTCCAAAAAGCTTTCTTGACCATGCCAACAGCTCCCTCTCCTCACTCCCTACCCTCCTGCCTGTTTCTCTTGATAGCACCATCACCATCTGAACATCCTATGTTTGTTTATTGTTCATTCTTCTGCACTAAAACAGAATCTGAAAACTTCTGACTGCTGCCATTCCCCCAACACTTAAAACAATGCCTGGCACACAACCCGTCAGTATCTGCTGAATGAATGAGCCATAATTAAATCATTAAATGTGCAATTGTCATGGTGATATGGCTCTCCCATGGGGCTGTGAACCCTGTGAGGACAGGGCCTGGTTACTGCTGTGTCCCCAGCACCACTCAGCACAAGGCACAGAACGGCTACCCTTAGGAGTGTTTGCTGAATGAATGAATGATACCAAGTTAAGGTGTATGGACTTTCTCTTAGGGGCATCTGGGAAGGGCTTTTATCAGAGGAATGACAGAGTCCTTTCTGGGTCCTATATCCCTGCCACTCAAAATGTGACCAGGACATCCCCCTGGAGCTCATTAGAAAGGTGATTCTAGAAACCCGGGAGCTTCTGAACCAGAATCTGCATTTTCACAAGATCCACCAGGGGATTCATATGCACATTAAGGTTTGAGAAGCAGGGATGCAGAACACCCCAGGCTCCCTCTTAACTCTTGGACTTTGCATGTGCTGTTCCTTCTGCCTCGAGTATGCCCACGCGCTAATGCCTCCTCCAGGAAGCCTGCCCTGATCTCAACCTTATCCTTACCTGTTCTGCTCCTCACGAATTCCACGCAGGGAGGGGCCCACTCTGTCTTGTTCCCGCTCTGCAGCCCTTCCTCCAGGACGCCCACCCTGATTCACCCTCAGTATTACTTCTTTAGTGCTTGTCGACCCTCATACTTGGGAGTTCTCCTATGGCACCTGCCTCTCCTCTGGGAAGCACGTCCAGACCCCTCCCTCCCCCACCCCGTACAACACACAGCCGATGACCGACCCTCACCCCGCTCTTCCCGCTCCCCACCCCGCCGCAGCGAGGGCACGCTGGTGTTCAAACCAGGCGAGACGCAGAAGGAGCTGCGCATCGGCATCATCGACGACGACATCTTCGAGGAGGACGAGCATTTCTTCGTGCGGCTGCTGAACCTGCGCGTGGGCGATGCGCAGGGCATGTTCGAGCCGGACGGCGGCGGGCGGCCCAAGGGGCGGCTGGTGGCGCCGCTGCTGGCCACCGTCACCATCCTGGACGACGACCACGCAGGCATCTTCTCCTTCCAGGACCGCCTGCTGCACGTGAGCGAGTGCATGGGCACCGTGGACGTGCGCGTCGTGCGCAGCTCGGGCGCGCGCGGCACCGTGCGCCTCCCTTACCGCACGGTGGACGGCACGGCGCGCGGCGGCGGCGTGCACTATGAGGACGCGTGCGGAGAGCTGGAGTTTGGCGACGACGAGACCATGTGAGCACTCCCGCGGCGGCCTGGAGAGGGGTGGGGCTTCAGAATGGGCGTGGCCTGGGTGAGCCGTGCCCACATCGCGGGCTGGTCCTTGTGGAGGGGCAGGGCTTGCGTGGCTGTACTCACAAAGTGGGCGGGGCTTCACTGAGCAGCTGGGCCCTCAGGAGGGGCGGGGCCTGAGTGAATCGTGCTCCAAAGTGGGCTGGGCCTCGGGAGGGACGGGGCCCGGGTGAGCTGTGTCCATAATGTGTGCGGGGCCTGATGGGGTTGTGACTGAAAGGAAGAGGCGAGGCCCAGAGGGGCGTCTGGACAGGTGAGAAGAGGGTCCCAAGGAGGAAGGGTGGACGAGGTGAGGAGAGATGGGACAGGGGCCTGGAGAGAGCAGTGTGGGGCCTTAATTGGTAGCTGGTGGAGTGTGTCCTGAAGAAGAGGTCCCAGGGAGATGTGGGGAGGGGCCTGTGGAGGTGAGACGCTGTCTGTGCCTGTGAAGAAGGGGCGGGTCCAGAGCGATGGGTGGGGTCTGGGTTTGGACGTACGACACCAGGAAACGGGAAAATGGATATGGACTGCGGAAGAAAGCGGAGCCTAACGAGATGGGTGGGGTCTGAAGAGGCATAGCTAGGGAAGGGGTGGAGCTTCTGGGTATGAGGAAGAACCTGGGGAAATAGCGGGATACCTAAGGGGAATGTGGGCGAGGCTTTGGGAAAAGATGGTGCTGGAATCTGGGGGCCTGCGAAGGCAGGGCAGGGCCTGGGGAGACACTGGGGAGCCTGAGGGCTGGGATTTGGGAAAATGGGGTTTGGGGAGGTGGGCTGGCTGGATACACTCAAGACACACACATGTGGACAGACATTTACAGATCAAACACAAAGCCATTTATAGGCACCACACACACAAAGATACACACGGCAGGGCCAGGCGTGGTGGTCCACACCTGTAGTCCCAGCACTTTGGGAGGCCGAAGCAGGAGGATCATGTGAGGCCAGGAGTTCGAGAGCAACCTGGGCAACATAGCAAGACTTCTACTCTAAAAATAATTGTTTCAAATTAGTGATGGCGCATGCCTGTAGTACCAGCACTTTAGGAAACTGAGGCGGGAGGATGGCTTGACCCTTGGAGTTGGAGACCAGCCTCTACTCTACTAAATTTTTTTAAAAAATTAATTGGGCATGGTGGTGTGCACTTGTAGTGCCAGCTACTTGGGAAGCCAAAGCAGGAAGATGGCTTGAGCCCACGAGTGAGATGCTGTAATGAGCTGTGATCACCCATTGCCCTCCAGCCTGGGCGATACAGTGAGACCCTGTCTCAAATAAAAGCAAAAAAACAAAAACAAACAAACAAAAAAAAAACACATGCAGACACACATAAAGTCACAGACACGTACACTAAATTATAGAGTCAGGGCTGTTCTCATGCCCAGATCCCTGGCCACCCCTTACACAGGTGCCCGAGTGTCCTCCCATGTGTGCCTGCAGCCTCACATTCCCCCACCCGCCTGCCCAGGAAGCAGGCAGCGCCTGCCCCTCCTCTGCCCGCTCCCTTCCGCCCCCGCATGCCCGTCTGTCTCCCTCCTCTCTGCCGCCCACGCGCCTCCTACTCAAGCGGAGTCCCCACCGCGCTCCCCCTCCCTCCTCCTCCCAGCCTCTGCGCCTCCGCCTTGGGCAGCACTCAGTTTCTCACTGCGCTCGCTGTCTCTTCATCTCTCCCTCTGCATCTCTGCATCTCTGCATCTCTCACTCCCTGGGCTGACTCTCTCTGGGTCTCTGCGTCTCTGTTCATCTGCGGCTCTCTGTCCCCAGCACCTCGCTCTCTGACTCAGCTTATATTTCAGGCACACTCTCCACACCTTTCCTTCTCTCTCTCTGTCTGGCTTGGTCTCCGTCTCAGGGCTGTTGAGAACTTGGGTTGGGGGCTGCGAGAGGCACCATCCCAGACCCCTCTCTCACACCAAGAGATAAGGGGAATGGAGAGTTTTATTTCTTCTTCTTCCAGTCCTTCTTGTAGTCCAACCTGCTTCCCTCCTGCTGCTGCAACCCCACAGGCCCTCTCCTCCCCCACACGGCTTCCCCAGGCTGGGACACCCTCTGTCCCCCACCCTCACAAGCTCCCAGCTGTGGCGTCAGAAGACAGAGAACAGGAGGCTAATTAGTGTTCAGGGAAACTCTTCCTTCCTCTGATGGGCAGGCGCTAATTAGAGGCGCTTTGAAGCAGCTGGACTAGAGGAGCAACTCAGAGATGGAGGAGAGACACACAGAGACAGGGTGGCAGGGAGAGCATGAGAGACACTGAGACAGAGACCCAGAGATAGACACAGGGAGAGCTGAAGACAGAATGACAGAACTGGAGAGAGAAACAGAACAGAGAGACACAGAAAGACAGGAACTTAGAGGCCGGGCGTGGTGGCTCATGCCTGTAATCCCAGCACTTTGGAAGGCCAAAGCGGGTGGATCACTTGAGGTCAGGAGTTTGAGACCAGCCTGACCAATAGGATGAAACCCTGTCTCTACTAAAAATACAAAAATTAGCCAGGCTTGGTGGTATGCACCTGTAATTCCAGCTACTCGGGAGGCTGAAACAGGAGAATCGCTTGAATCCAGCAGGCAAAGGTTGCAGTGAGCCGAGATCGCACCATTGCACTCCAGCCTGGGCAAAGAGCGAAACTCCATCTCAAAAAAAAAAAAAAAAAAAAGGAAGA
This sequence comes from Theropithecus gelada, assembly GCF_003255815.1. Taxonomy (NCBI): domain Eukaryota; kingdom Metazoa; phylum Chordata; class Mammalia; order Primates; family Cercopithecidae; genus Theropithecus; species Theropithecus gelada. The sequence continues at coordinate 24,617,720 of NC_037687.1, read as the reverse complement.
GACACAGAGAGAGATGCCTGGAGAGAGGGAGAGAGGTGGATATTGAGAGACTGAGATGGAGGGAGACTGAAAGGCAGAGAGACACAGAGGCGATAAACACACTCATGGAGGAAAGAGACTCTGACCCAGGGAAGGAGAGGTTCTCACGATGCGGCAGAGAGAAAAGGGAGTTGGAGTCAGTGAGAGACAGGAGAGGAGGAGACTGGGTCAGAGATCAGAGGCCGGCAGGGGAGGGCAGGAGAATGGAGGTTTCAGGAAACAAGGGGGCAGGCTGGGGAGGAAATCTGCTTCCTTTGATATCAGGAAGTCCTGCTTTGGTCTAACTCGAGACCCTCTTGCTGATTCCTGCGCATTGGGATTCTCCTGCGTCTGGGTCCTCTGAGGGCGCGTCTACCAGGGCGCAGTTGGCGTGCCTGTCACTGTACGTCAGTCACTGTGTGTCAGCGGATCGCAGCGTGTCTGCGAGAGTGAGCGACAGAGGTGTGTGTGTGTCACCCTGTCAGCGTGTCACTGTGTCGGCAGCTGTCTGTGTGTGTCACGGTGTTATGAAGAGCATGTCTCAGGAGACCCTCCCTCCTCGCCGGCCCCAGCATTTCAGCACCGCGGACAGCTCACAGCCCTTGCCGAGGTCGGGGGCGGCCCTTTCTTTCCACCCACAGAAAATTGAAAATATCCTGGAACCGGGAGGGTGGAGGTGGGCGGATGTCCCCACATGGCCGTCTTGTGTGCGCCTGTCCTTGCGCGGGTGTCGCTGTGTCTTGTTCGTGTTTGTGTGTTGAGATGCGTCTTTTGAATGACTGCCTGATTGAAACTCTTCTGCTTGAAGTGCGTTGACTTTGGTTACTCCGTTCTTTAGACTCTGAGAGACAGAGACAGGGAGAGAAGAATCCAGATAAAGAAGGCAGACCGGGTGCGGTGACTCACACCTGTAACCGCAGCACAGGGGAGGCCAAGGTGGGAGGATCACTTGAGGCCAGGAATTCAAGACCAGCCTGGGCAACATAGTGAGATCGTGTCTCTGTAAAAAATTTAGAAGTATCCAGGTGTGGTGGGGCACGCTTATATTTCCAGCTACTTAGGAGGCTGAGGTGGGAGGATTGCTTGAGTCCTGGAGACCAAGCCTGCAGTGAGCCATGATTATGCCACTGCACTCCAGCCTGGGCAACAGAGCGAGACTTTGTCTCAAAAAAAGGGAGGGCAGAGAGATGAGAAGAGACTGAGACAGAGAACGGAGAGAGTCAGAGTCAGAGAGACTGCTGGAGAATCAGAGACAGACAGAGTCAGAGATGAAGAGATAGACCCAGAGAAGCTGAGACAGGCAGAGAGAGAAAAGAAGATGGAAAATGTAGGGACAGAGATGCAGAGAGCCACTGAAGGAAGTAAACAGACACCAAGAGGCGTCAGGAGTGAGATGTAAGGTACGAGCGTCTAGGTGGTACCGCAGTGAGGGGCTGCAGGGTGGCGATGTCGCCAAGGCTGTGGTGGGGGAGTCGTGCTAACTGACGGGCATCTGGTCCATGCAGTCTTGCCACTGCAGTGGGAACGGCTGTAGGGTGTGATGGCGTGTGGGCGTGGGCGGTGTGATCGGCTGTGCTTCCTCGATTGGGTGACTGTGTGGGCTGGGTGTTTGTGTTTCTGGGCTCTGGGGCCAGGCCTTGTGGGACTACATGGTTCCTACAGCTGAAAGAGTTGCCAGTGGCAGAGTTGTGGGCACTCTGGGTTTGTAGATCTTTGGGGTCAAGGGGTGCGGGTTGTGTGCCTGAAGGTGACAGGTAACTTTTGGCTGTTTCCTGCCACCCCCTGGTTACCATAGGAGCAGAGATGCTGAGAAAATCAGTTAGCATCAGTACTTGGTTAACTCTCCAAATCTGGTTGGGATGGAAAACAGGAAGCCGAGGATTTTCTGTGCTGAAGGATTGGAGTTAGCGAAATATGTATGGAGGGTGTGCTCCATGCCAGAGACTGTTGGAGATAGAACAAAAAGCATAAATGAACTTACCTGGGGGAACTTAAATTTAAAAATGGGGAAGCAAATGGTAAATAATGAACAATAAACTAAATAAATGTTAGAGGGTGTTAGAAGGTGATATTTAAAGAAGACAGGCCAGGTACTGTGGCTCACATCTGTAATCCCAGCACTTTGGGAGGCCAAGATGGATCACTTGAGGCCAGGAGTTCAAGACCAGCCTGGGCAATGTAGTGAGACCCCATCGCCACAAAAAATAAAAAATTAACTGAGCATGGTGGTGCATGCCTGTAGTCCCAGCTACATGAGAGGCTGAGGCAAAAGGATCGCTTGAGCCCAGGAGTTTGAGGCTGCATTGAGCTATGATTGCACCACTGCACTCCAACCTGGGTGACACAGCAAGACCTGGTCTCCAAAAATAATAATAAATACACTAAAAAGAAAGACAACAGAGCAGTGTAAAGGAGTGCTGGGGTGGGAGCAGTGAGGGATTTCACTATTAAATAAGATGGAAGGAGTGGGCCTCATTGAGAAGGTGAAGTTTGAATGAAAAACTGGAAGAACTGAGGAAGTGAGCCTGAGGGAAGAGTGTTCTAGGCAGAGGGAACAGCCAGCGCAAAAGCCCTGAGGCATAAGCAGGCCTGGCTTGTTCAAGGAATAGCAAAGAGGCCAGAAAGAGAATGAGTACTAGATTGCAGGGGGTCTTGTGGGCCATTCTAAGGACCTTGCCTTTCATTCTTTGAGAGATAGGAGCCATGCAAATGTTTTGCACAGGGGAGGGACCCAGTCTGACCTTGGTTCTATCAGGATCACTCTGGCTGCTCTTGGAAGAACAGACTGGGGCGGTGCGGGTGAAGCTGAAGCATGAGATTATTTAGGAGGCAACTAGTAATCTAGGTAGGAGACAATAGTGGCTGGGCTGGAGTGCAGGGGTTAACAGTCTGGATTCTGACAGTTGTGTGTTCAAAACCTGTCTCAACCATGAGCTCATACTGCTTTACTTTTATTATTATTATTATTATTTTTTGAGATGGTGTCTCGCTCTGTTGCCAGGCTGGAGTGCAGTGGCGTGATCTCAGCTCATTGCAACCTCCACCTCCCAGGTTCAAGCGATTCTCCTGCTTCAGCCTCCTGAGTAGCTGGGACTACAGGCGCTTGCCACCACACCCAGCTAATTTTTGTATTTTTAGTAGAGACAGGGTTTCACCATGTTGGCCAGGATGGTCTCAATCTCTTGACCTCGTGATCCGCCCGCCTTGGCCTTCCAAAGTGCTGGGATTACAGGCGTGAGCCACCGTGCCCGGCCTATTTTTTGAAATAAATTATTTAATATAAATAGAGATGGGATCTCAATATATTGCCCAGGCTGGTCTCGAACTCCTGGCCTCAAGTAACTCTCCCTCTCAGCCTCCCAAAGTTCTGGGGTGACAGGCATGAGCCACCACGCCCGGAATGCTTTACTTTAATCAGACTCAGCTTCCTTACCAGTTCCTGGTTTTGTTTCTGTCAAATGGGGATGATAATAGAGCCTTCGTCCCTGCGTGGTGGTGAGGATTCAATGAGAGTCTGGGGTCTGGGACAGAGGAGGTGCTGGGAGAACTGGTTGGCTGCCAGGAGGGCTGCTTGGTGATTCTTGGTGATTCTGGGAGCCTTATGCTGGGTGTTCTGCCTCCCCTTTGCCCCCCTCACAGGAAAACTCTTCAGGTGAAGATAGTTGATGACGAGGAATATGAGAAAAAGGATAATTTCTTCATTGAGCTGGGCCAGCCCCAGTGGCTTAAACGAGGGATTTCAGGTGAGAGGTGGCCAGTGGGCTGTGGGAGAATTAAGGGGTCCAGGGTTGGGGGACTTTCAGGGGCTCAATTGCAGGCACTCCTTAAAGCTCGTGGACCTGAGCTTCGTGGGGAACTGATCTCACTGTCTGCCTGTCTCTGTTTCTCCCCAGCTCTGCTACTCAATCAAGGTGAGTGAAGTCACCTCTGGGCTCTGAGTGGGGAGGAGCCACTGGAAGAGGGCCTGGGGGAGGGTCCCAGCCCCAAAGTTACCCTTCCAGGTTGGGTTTGAGGCAGATTGGAGGTGAGATAAAGGCAGATTGAGGGCTGGGGGACGATGGGGGCTGGCCTGAGAGTTGGTGGTGCCTGTGTGAGTTTGAGATTACAGTGAGCATTTTGGAGGTCAAGATTATGTCTGTAACATGGTGAAACCCCCATCTCTTGTAAAGATACAAAAATTACCTGGGTGAGGCTGGGTGCGGTGGCTCATGCCTGTAATCCCAGCACTTTGGGAAACTGAGGAGGGTGGATCACCCGAGGTCAGGAGTTAGCGAGCAGCCTGACCAACATGGTGAAACCCCATCTCTACTAAAAATACAAAATTAGTCGGGCCTGATGATGCACTCCTGTAATCCCAGCTACTCAGGAGGCTGAGGCAGGAGAATCGCTTGAACCCGGGAGGTGGAGGTTGCGGTGAGCCGAGATCGTGCCATTGCACTCCAGGCTGGGGAACAAAAGCGAAACTCTGCCTTAAAAAAAAAAAAAAAAAAAAAAAAAAACTAGCTGAATGTGATGACAGGCGTCTGGAATCCCAGCTAGTTGGGAGGCTGAGGCACAAGAATCGCTTGAACCCGGGAGGCAGAGGTTACAGTGAGCCAAGATTGCACCACTGCACTCCAGCCTGGGCGACAAAGCAAGACTCCATCTCAAAAGAAAAAAAAAAAAGACTATGTCTATAGTCAGGGTTGTAAGTCATCCAATCGGATCTGGGTTTGTGAGAGTGGGGTCAGAGAGGATCCAGTTTGGGGTTGATTAGGGGTGGGGTGGCATTTGGACTGGAGATCGGTGTTAAGACCATATTAAGATAAGAGTCACAGTGGAGGTTGCTTCCTGGGTTTCTGGTGGGATAAGATTAAAATTGGAGTCAGATCTAGGTCAAAGCTAAAGTTGGACTTTGAGGTGAGTAATAGAATTTGAGGAATTTAGGTTAAAATTGGGGCCAAGGTCAGAGATTGGACTAAGAGTTGGGGCTAGGGTCAGTAGCTTGGAGATGGAAAAGTCGTTTTGGAGTCAAGATTAGAATTGGGATCTGAGGTTAAGATTAGGGTTAGACTAAAGATTGTATTTGTTGGAGGAAGCAATATAAGCTGCTATAACAAACTGATCCACAAATCCCTGGGGCTTCACACAATAAAAGTTATTTCTTGGCTGGGCACAGTGCCTCATGCCTGTAATCCCAGCACTTTGAGAGGCCCAGGCGGGCAGATCACTTGAGGTCAGGAGTTCATGACCAGCCTAACCAACATGGCGAAACCCCGTCTCTACTAAAAATACAAAAATTAGCCGGGCGTGGTGGTGCATGCGCCTGTAATCCCAGTTACTCGGGAGCCTGAGGCAGGAGAATCACTTGATCCTGGAATGTGGAGGTTGCAGTGAGCCGAGATCGTGCCCACTGCACTCCAGCCTGGGTGACAGAGTGAGACTCCATCTCAGAAAAGTAAGAAAGAGAGAGAAAGAGAGAGGAAGAGAGGGAGGAAGGGAGGAAGGGAGGAAGGAAGGAAGGAAAGAAGGAAGGAAGGAAGTAGAAAAGAAAGAAAAAAGTTATTTCTTGCTCAGGCAAAGTTGTTTTTTGTTTGTTTGTTTGTTTTTGTTTTTGTTTTTGTTTTGGGATGGAGTTTCGCTCTTGTTGCCCAAGCTAGAGTGCAATGGCGCGATCTTGGCTCATGGCAACCTCCGGCCCCCGAGTTCAAGCGATTCGCCTGCCTCAGCCTCCCGAGTAGCTGGGATTACAGGCATCCGCCACCACACCTGGCTAATTTTTTGTATTTTTAGTAGAGACAGGGTTTCACCATTGTTGGCCAGGCTGGTCTCGAACTCCTGGCCTCAGGTGATCCACCTGCCTTGGCCTCCCAAAGTGCTGAGATTACAGGCATAAGCCACTGCACCCGGCCTCTCAGGCAAAGTTTTACGAGAGTGTTCCTAGTTGGTGGGTGGCTTTCTTCTGCCATGTGGCCATTTCATCTTGTGACTCCACTGTGCCAGGAAGCTTTGGCATTTTACCTGAATTTGCTGCTGGTGAACAGGGCAAGGGAGTTTGGAGACTCACATGGGAGGTTTTCGGGGCTAAGCCTGGAGGGACTGATCATCGCTTCTGCCCACATTCTAGTGTCCGTAACTCAAGCCATGGCCACGCCCAGCTGCAAGGGAGGCTGGGAAATGTAGTTCAGCTCTTTGCCCAGGAAGGAGAGGAAACAGGTTCAAGTGAACACACTTCAGCCTCTGCCACGTGGTCAAGCTCCTCATGAGTGATGGTGTCAGAGTTGGGAGTTGGGACTGAGGTTTGGGGTCAGGTGTAGGACTGGAGTTAGATCTGGAGATGGAGTTTGGGATTTGGCTTGGGGTTATTGATGCCCCAGGTTATGGTGAATGTTAGAGTCGGGATTAGGGTTTAGGGCTAGGGTTGTACTGAGGTCAGACCCAGGGCTGAGGGTTGGGGTTTGGAGTCAGTGTTGATGACAGGCTTCCATTTGGGGCCACAGTGAGAGTCAAGCTCAAAGTTAGGGACCAGAATTAGGGTTGGGCTGCTGCTGGGCTTGGAGTCAGGGGTCAGCATATTTTGGGGAGAGAAGTGAGCTCAGGACCAGGATGCAGGTGGGTCTGGTTCCAAGATTTGTGCCAAAATCGGTGTCCTCCCCCTTCCTCACCACCTCAACCACACTCTAGGATGTTTCCAGAAACTGGATGTAGACACCTGGCCTCCCCTATCAGGGTGGCGGCAATGATGATAATGTTGGTGATAATAATAAAGATAACAGCATGTATCGAATATTGATTGCGTGCTAGGCACTGTTCTAAGCACTTCACATGAATTAACTCATTTAAGTCTCGCAACCATCCCATGAGGTAGGTACTAATTATTGTGCCCATTTTACAGATATGAAAACTAAGGCACAGAGAGGCTCAGGCATTGCCTAAGGTCTCACAGCCTCTACCCATACGAACCCCAGAGCCCACCAACTAAAGGTCATGGACCAGCCCATGGGAGCTGGGCCTCGGGGCTGAAAGAGACGGTGGTCAGGTGGGAGGCTGGGAGGAGTCACCAAGGAGCTTCCCAGAGGAAGAACAGATAGGCTCTCTCTAACTATGGGGACAAGTAGTAAAGGCATCACAGGCCCAGTTAGGTAGGTCTCCCGGGAGTCTAACCCCCATCCCTCATGCTGCAGGGGATGGGGACAGGAAGCTAACAGCTGAGGAGGAGGAGGCTCGGAGGATAGCAGAGATGGGCAAGCCAGTTCTTGGGGAAAACTGCCGGCTGGAGGTCATCATTGAGGAGTCGTATGATTTTAAGGTGATTTTCTGGGGCCTAACCTTCCTGGAGTCTGGTCTGGGTCATTTCCTTGGGGAGGGTCTGGAAAGCGGGGAGCCACAAGATTCCCAAGGGCGGGCCAAACGAGGGTCCCACGTCAGGACCACGGACAGCACATGCCTCCCTTTTCCTCGCTTGCCTTCAGAACTGGGGTGTGGAAAGTTGAGGACCCCTGGGCACAGGCTGTGAGCCCCCGACCCAGGACCCCACATGGAGATTCCCTGGTTGGCTCAGGGGCAGTGACCTCTCCCCCACCCTCTCGTCCCTAGAACACGGTGGATAAACTCATCAAGAAAACGAACTTGGCCTTGGTAATCGGGACCCATTCATGGAGGGAGCAGTTTTTAGAGGCAATTACGGTGAGCGCAGGTAAGTGGGGAGGGAGGAGAGAGAAGAGAGAAGGATGGAGAGACAGAGACACAGGGAAAGGGGGAGAAATGAATGGAGAGACAGGCACAAAGATAAAGAAACAGTTTGGGCACGGTGGCTCACGCCTGGAATCCCAGCGCTTTGGGAGGCTGAGAAGGGAGGATTACTTGAGGCCAGGAGTTTGAGGCTGCAATAGCCGTGATCGTGCCCCTGCACTCCAGCCTGGGCAACAGAGCAAGACCCTGTCTCTAAAAGAAAAATACAAACAGGAGAGACACACACACAGAAATACACAGGGAGAATCAGAGACATGGACAAGACATGAGACAGAATGAATGGTGAAACTGAAATGGGCTGGGGAGATGGAGAGGCAGGTAGACGGGGACACAGAAACGGCAGAGACAGGAGAGGTGGCAGCTGGAGCTGCTGGGAGGAAGCTGGGAAGGTTTATGTTTGGCTCTTGGCGGAACCGGGAGGGTTCCCAGCCTGGGCTTTCTCACAGTGTCAGGCATCAGGAGGGTGGGAACAGGTTAAATCGCGTGGTCACCCCAGAGAGAGCCTGGGTTCCTCTGTTGCCCTGGAGACAGTGGCCAGGGCACCCAGCTCTCTCCCACCTGCGCTGGTCACCACCCTCCTTGGCCTCAGACAGGCCCACACTGCCCCCTTGTGGCTAGAGACACTACGACACTTGGACCCACAGACGGTCTTGGAAGCCAACACTGGCCCTTTGTGATACGGATTGGGGAGACTGAGGCTCAGAGACAGAGGAGAGAGTGGCCTGAAGTCCCACAGGGAGTGCAGAAAAGGCCCGAGGTCGGAGCTCAGGGCTTCAATCTCTTACATAACATCAGGGTTAAGGCCCCAGCTCTTGGGGACTGAAGGCAAACATGGAATTGTGGTTGCAAAGAAACTGGGCGAGTGGAATCAAAAGAAACCAGGCCTAGGGGCTGGAAAAATACCAGGCAGCAGGCCTAGAAACACCAGACTGCCCAGTAGAAACGAAGTGGCATCTCCTGAAGCCACATTCTTCTGACATACTTCTAAGGGATCTTCTGGGCCCGACCCTGTGTGAGACATTGCCAGGGACACAGAAGTGACTGAGACATTCCTGGCCCTGTCCCCGTGGAGCTTACAGTCCAGTGAGGGAGATAGACATGTCACAAGAGAGAGACAACCCAGAGTAGGCAAGGCTGGGATGGGAGACGCGGAGGAAAGCCGTGATGCAGTTCCTGATCCAGCCTGAAAGTCTGGGAGGGCTTCCTGGAGGGGGTGGCTTCTGAGCTGAGTCTTCAAATGGGAAAAGATGTCAGCCAGGAGGAGGGAGAAGACAGGGAGAGTGTTTCAGGCAGAGGGGCAGCCAAGCACAGAAGCCCTGGAGTGTGCGAGATGGCACATTTTTTGGGTGGGTGCCTGGCGTTGGGCAGGAGGAAGAGGTACCAGGACGAGGCTGGAAATCGGTAGATTTCCACACTGTTCCTTCTGGGCCACAGCAGGGAGCTTGGGTGGCATTTTGAACACACTGGGGAGCCATGGAGGGTTTTGAATGGGGGAAGCCCTGGAGCTAGAGAGAGCTTGTGGGAGGAAAGTGGAGAGGCTGGATAGGGTGTGGGCAGAGGCTGTAGAAACTAGCAGGAGAGGGCAGGCACGGTGGCTCACACCTGTAATCCTAGCACTTTGGGAGGCTGAGGCGGGCGGATTACCTGAGGTCGGGAGTTCCAGACCAGCCTGACCAACATGAAGAAACCCCGTCTCTACTAAAAATACAAAATTAGCCGCACATGGTGGCCTGCGCCTGTAATCCCAGCTACTCAGGAGACTGAAGCAGGAGAATCGCTTGAACCCGGGAGGCGGAGGTTGCGGTGAGCCAAGATTGTGCCATTGCACTCCAGCCTGGGCAACAAGAGCAAAACTCCGTCGCCGAAAAAAAAAAAAAAAAAAAAACCTGGGCCCTGCAGAGGCTCCTTTGAGGTTCATTCCACAAACAATGGGGAGATGGCAAAGGGCTCTTTGAGCTTTGGAACATTTCCTCTGGGGACTTAGTTGAGATAGAGGATGAGGCGGAACTGAAACGAGGTGTGAGGTGGTGGTCGCGGAGACCCAGCATACATTGGGCCCTGGGTTTATAGAAACCAGGTGGTTAGATCAGGTGATTAGACCGGGGTGGAGGAAGAATAATAACATAACAATAACAGTAATAATAATCCTGATGATGACAATGGTGACCCTATCATGTCTCTCTCTCTTTTTTTTTTTTTTTTTTTGTTGTCATTGTTGTTGAGATACGTAGTCTCAGTCTGTCGTCCAGGCTGGAGTGCAGTGGTGCAATCTCAGCTCACTGCAACCTCTGCCTCCTAGGTTCAAGCGATTCTTCTGCCTCAGCCTCCTGAGTAGCTGGGATTACAGACACCCACCACCATGTCTGGCTAAGTTTTGTATTTTCAGTAGAGATGGGGTTTCACCATGTTGGCCAGGCTGGTCTTGAACTCCTGACCTCAAGTGATCTGCCCACCTCGGCCTTCCAAAGTGTTGGGATTACAGGTGTGAGCCACTGTGCCCGGCTGACCCTATCATGTCTTGAGTGCCAGACATGGTTGAAAATTTATTTCCTGTGTGAACTCATTTTAATTAACATATCCACAGTGTCTGGATCAGAGCTTGGTCACTTTGCGCTTTGTCCAGCTCGTGCCTTTTGGTTCTTTGCTGTGCGAGCACAGAGCTGCTGGAGGGGTGAGGGAGAAGGGCAGTCCTCGCTCCCTTAGGGGATGAGTCGGGTCGCATCTTGCACGCAGAGGTGCTTTTGTACTTCCTTTACCTCCCTTCCTACTGTAAGCTCCTTGCAGGCTGGACTTGGCATGGAGCATCTTTGAATTTCCCCCAGGCACCAAAAAAAGGCCTTCAGTAATAACAATCGAAACAATAGTAATAATTCTGGAGGTGTCCGAGGCACCGTTGACAGCACTCATTCGGTCATCACAAGCTTCCCATGAAGCAGGTCCAATCATTGATCACAGATAGGCGCCCAGAAGCCCAGAGGGGTGAGGACACTGATTCAGGATCACACAGTGGATCCAGGGTTGGACACCAGAGAGGTGATTTCAGAGTGACAGTCATAATCATGAGCCTCCCTGTAGAGGGGAGCAGCTGGGGAAGTCAGCTGAAGCCAGAGTCCACAGAATACCAAGCCTAGGCGTTTGGGCCTGGATTTGAAGGTAGTACAGAACCAAGGAAGGATTTGGAGCAGGGCAGGCAGAAGCCCCAACTTCTGCAATAATAGCAGCCCCCTCACTCCCAAAGAGCGTGGCCTCCCTGCTCTGACCTCAGCTGTGTCTTACATCAGTTAGGGATGCGCTCAGCAGTGACTGGTCAGGAGCTACGTTCGTTCTCAGCATCCTTCCAGATGGCATGCGTGCCACACACAAGTGTGGTCATTGATTCTCATTCATTGCTTTATACTAATCAGCTTAGGGTGAGGTAAACAAAACACTGCATTAAGGCTTTCAGGTTACGGAAGCCACTGCAGGTCGGCTGGGCACGGTGGCTCACACCTGTAATCCCAACACTTTGAGAGGTCTAGGAGGGCAGATCACTTGAGGCCAGGAGTTCAAGACCAGCCTGGCCAACATGGCAAAATCCCGTCTCTAGTAAAAATACAAAAAAATTAGCCAGGTAGGGTGGTGCACACCTGCGATTCTAGCTACTCAGTAGACTGAGGCATGAGAATCACTTGAACCCAGGAGGTGGAGGTTACAGTAAGCTGAGATCGCACTACTGCTTGGGTAACGGAGAGAGATTCTGTCTCAAAAAAAAATAAAAATAAAAAAGGCACTGCAGGTCCAAACCTGGTCAAATTAGGTCACAATAGGTGATACAGCTCTAAGCATGAGGCATCCTTTACAAAGCTCAGAAAACACATCCGTAACTCAATGCCCATATCAGGAAAGCCAGGGCTTTCCAGAAACTCTGTTTCTATCTCATTGCCAGACTAGGTCAGATGGTCACTCACGGGAGGAATTCTGGCAAAACAAGTATTTAGCCAGGGATATGGCAACTGCCAACTGCAAGGGATTCTGGGAAAGTGAATACCATATTTTTATCTGAGGCCATGGCTGCTGCTAGCCTCAAGGGATTCTAGGAAAGTGATTAATTTTGGCTGCGTATATAGCCCTCTAGCTGCAAGGAATTCTGGGAAAGTGAGTACATTTAGTGGAGACTGTGGCTCTGGTTAGCTGCAGTGAATCTGAGGAAGTGAATACTTCTAGCTGTGGCCTGGCTTTCGGTAACTGTGAAGGTTTCTGGGAAAAGGAATAATTTTAGCTAGGGGTATGGCTGTCCCTGGCAGCAAAGGGTCCTGGGAAACTGGATATTTTTAGCTAGGCAGATGTGGCCTCCTTTAGCTTCAAGGGATTGTGGGAAAGTAACCGTTTTTATCTGTTGACTTGGCCATATTTAGCTGCAAGCAGTTCCGGGGAAGTAAATATTTTTCACCTGGGCCCATTCATGCTCCTAGCTTCAAGGGATTCTGGGAAAGTAATGGGTTTTAGCTGCTGACTTGGCCACATTTAGGTGCAAGGGATTCTGGGAAAGTAATGGGTTTTAGCTGCTGACTTGGCCACATTTAGGTGCATGGGATTCTGGGAAAGTAAATATTTGTCACCTGGGCCCATTCACACTCCTAGCTTCAAGGGATTATGAGAAAGTAACTATTTTTAGCTGCTGACATGGTGACACTTAGGTGCAGGGATTCTGGGAAAGTAAATCTTTTTCATGTGGGCCCATTCATACTCCTAGCTTCCAAGGATGCAGGGAAAGTAACTGTTTTTAGCTGCTGACATGGTGACACTTAGGTGCAAGGGATTCTGGGAAAGTAAATATTTTTCACGTGGGCCCATTCACACTCCTAGCTTCAAAGGATGCAGGGAAAGTAACTGTTTTTAGCTACTAACATGGCCACACTTAGGTGCAAGGGATTCTGGGAAAGTAAATGTTTTTTTACCTGGACTCAGTCATGCTCCTAGCTCCAAGGTATTCTGGGGAAGTAACTGTTTTTAGCTTAGCCATATTGAGATCCAAGGGATTCTGGGAAAGTAAATATTTTTCACCTGGGCCCATTCATGCTCCTAGCTTCAAGGGATTCTGGGAAACTAACTGTTTTTAGCAGTTGACTTGGCTACATTTAGGTGCAAGGGATTCTGGGAAAGCAGTTCATTCAGTGGGACTTGCTGTCAGGAAGTTAGACAAAACAGGGCCTCTGTAGGCAAGGAAAGAAGTCTGAGTGTGTGCCCCAGCTGGGTCATGTGCCCACAGGGGACGAGGAGGAGGAGGAGGACGGGTCCCGGGAGGAGCGGCTGCCGTCGTGCTTTGACTACGTGATGCACTTCCTGACGGTGTTCTGGAAGGTGCTCTTTGCCTGCGTGCCCCCCACCGAGTACTGCCACGGCTGGGCCTGCTTTGGCGTCTCCATCCTGGTCATCGGCCTGCTCACCGCCCTCATTGGGGATCTCGCCTCCCACTTCGGCTGCACCGTTGGCCTCAAGGACTCTGTCAATGCTGTTGTCTTCGTGGCCCTGGGCACCTCCATCCCTGGTAACACCTTGGGACACTGTGGTGGGGTAGGCTTGGTGGGGTAGGATCTCAGATGAGCCAGGCAGGGGCAACACAGGATCCTGCTGAAATGAGGTGGGTGGAGTCACACAGCGCCCATGTGGTAGGTCTCAGAGAAATATGGAGGTGGGGCATAATAGAAGCTAGGCAGTGAGTCCCCTAGTTGCAAGATGTGAATTGAATCTTCCCCAAAAGCACCCAGGTGGAAGGTACCATAAAACTAAGGTGGCAGGAAATGCTAGAAACCAGACAATGGATTCCTTTTTTTTTTTGAGACGGAGTCTTGCTCTGTCGCCCGGGCTGGAGTGCAGTGGCCGGATCTCAGCTCACTGCAAGCTCCGCCTCCCGGGTTCACGCCATTCTCCGGCCTCAGCCTCCCGAGTAGCTGGGACTACAGGCATCCGCCACATCGCCCGGCTAGTTTTTTGTTATTTTTTAGTAGAGACGGGGTTTCACCATGTTAGCCAGGATGGTCTCGATCTGCTGACCTCGTGATCCACCCGTCTCGGCCTCCCAAAGTGCTGGGATTACAGGCTTGAGCCACCGCGCCCGGCCCAGACAATGGATTTCATAGAGAGAAGGTGGCAGGGTGGGGAAGAGACAGCTGTGGGGAGAGGGGTTCCCAGGAAGACAGTGTGAATGTGAGAGAAGCCAATCAATCAGTGGGTTCCATAGAAACAAGCTGTTGATGCCCCATCCCCCAAGAAACCAGACAGAAGAGTCCATGGAACTATGTTGGGGGACATGATAGGAACGAGGCCAGTGAACCTCAAAGTTGGGTTTTTTTGGGGTTTTTTGGTGGAGTGCAGTAATCTCATGATCTCGGCTCACTGCAACCTCCGCCTCCCGGGTTCAAGCGATTCTTCTGCCTCAGCCTCCTGAGTAGCTGAGACTACAGGCACCTGCCACCACACCCAGCTAATTTTTACATTTTTAATAGAGACGGGGATTCACCATATTGGCCAGGCTGGTCTCGAACTCCTGATCTTGTGATCTGTCCACCTCTGCCTCCCAAAGTGCTGGGATTATAGGTGTGAGCCACTATGCCCAGCCAAACCTGAAAGTTTTAACTAAGATGAGGGGGCAAGTGGGGCACGATGCCTCATGCCTATAATCCCAGCACTTTGGGAGGCCGAGGCAGGAGGATCGCTTGGGCCCAAGAGTTTGAGACCAGCCTGGGCAACATGGTGAAACCCCGTCTCTACAAAAAATAAAACAATTAGCTGGGCGTGGTGGCACATGCCTGTGATCCCAGCTGCTAGGGAGGCTAAGGTGGAAGGATCACCTGAGCTGGGGAAGATGAAGCTGCAGTGAGCCATGATTGTACCTCTCCTCTCCAGCCTGGGCAACAGAGCAAGACCCTGTCTCAAAACAAAACAAACAAAAAATGTAGCCCGGTGCAGTGGCTCACGCCTGTAATCCCAGCACTTTGGGAGACTGAGGCGGGTGGATCACCTGAGGTCAGGAGTTCGAGACCAGCCTGGCCAACATGGTGAAACCCCGTCTCTACTGAAAACACAAAACTTAGCAGGGCGTGGCGGGCGACTGTAGTCCTAGCTACTCAGAGGCTGCGGCAGGAGAATCGCTTGAACCCGGGAGGCAGAAGTTGCAGTAAGCCGAGATCACGCCACTGCACTCCAGCCTGGCTGACAGATCAAAACTCCGTCTCAGAGAAAAAAGAAAAAAAAAAATCAGGCAGTGAGTCCCATAGAAGAGAATGAGTCCCACAGAAAGCAGGCGGCGGGTCCCATAGAAAGCTGGCAGCGGTTCCAGTGGCGAGCAGGCCGAGGGGTGGTGATGGACTTTGCTTGGGTGGGGGTCAGGGGCCTTGAGCCCACACTGCCCGCAAAAAGCAGGCGACGGGGGCAGGCGGATGCCCGCCCCTGTGGGTGACGCGTAGAGCCCCTCAGACCCGCGTGTCTCTGCCCCGCAGACACGTTCGCCAGCAAGGTGGCGGCGCTGCAGGACCAGTGCGCCGACGCGTCCATCGGCAACGTGACCGGCTCCAACGCGGTGAACGTGTTCCTGGGCCTGGGTGTCGCCTGGTCGGTGGCCGCCGTGTACTGGGCGGTGCAGGGCCGCCCCTTCGAGGTGCGCACTGGCACGCTGGCCTTCTCCGTCACGCTCTTCACCGTCTTCGCCTTCGTGGGCATTGCCGTGCTGCTGTACCGGCGCCGGCCGCACATCGGCGGCGAGCTGGGCGGCCCGCGCGGACCCAAGCTTGCCACCACCGCGCTCTTCCTGGGCCTCTGGCTCCTGTACATCCTCTTCGCCAGCCTGGAGGCGTACTGCCACATCCGGGGCTTCTAGGGCCTTGCGCAGAGACTCGTCCCCACCGCCCGCCCGGGGCTAGGGACTCAGCTGCACCTGCTCTTGGACCCTGGTCTCCTTTTCCCTCTAGACTCGGCCTCCTCTCCTGGGACTCGGCCTCCCTTCTCCGCCCCCCCCCCGGGCTTTGATTGCCCCTGTCCTCTGTCCCCAGTAGATCAGCCTTCCCTCTCCCTCTCGGGAGCCTCCCCGGTTCCTCCCCTGCGGTGACCCCAACTCCAGCCCATCCTGTTGGTGACCGTCCATACCCCTGGGGAAATTTCCACCCCAGTCCCCTCCCAAGGGAACCACCCCCAGTAACCATCCTGGGGATTTTAAGGTCTCTCTCCCCGGTCACCCAGCCTGGCTCTTCCCCCAAAGTCTCACTTCCCCTAGTGACCCCCCCACCCCATTTCACCCCATGCCTCAGAGCCTCAGAACCTACCCTCCCTGGGGGACCCTCGAAGGAGGCTGTCAGAGGCCGTCTCAGATCCCAGCCCTTCCCCCCAGCCCTCAGGGAGCTCCGCTCAGCCCCGGCGGGGAGGAGCGGGTGGGTGTGTGCGCGAGGAGGCCGCACACCTTTCCAATCCCTCCACTCGGGTTCTTGGGAGGACACTCATTCTCCAGGCTCGGAGACGGGAGGGGAGAAGTTTGGGGTTTCGGTCCCAGGGCTTAGCTGGAGAAGGCACATTTTGAACCTGCAACTTCAGACATTCCAGCGCCCCCACTCGCCCTCCACTACCTCTGAGAGCCTAGCCACGCCTTGGAGGGAGGGGCCTGTGTGTGTATATAGTGTGTTTGGGGGAGGGGGGACACGGGAGGGTGCATGTCTTGGGAAAAGGGGGTGACAGACTTAACTTTTGAGAGGGCAGCAGACTCCCTCAGCCATGAGAACCAGCTTTGGGGAGGAGGCCGGGAATCAAAGCGAGTCCAGCTGATCTCCCCTGACAATCT
The DNA here is from genome assembly GCF_003255815.1 of Theropithecus gelada. NCBI lineage: Eukaryota > Metazoa > Chordata > Mammalia > Primates > Cercopithecidae > Theropithecus > Theropithecus gelada. Next base: position 24,601,165 of record NC_037687.1, on the reverse strand, counting down.
GGAAGGTTCATTTTGCCCTCAGTGCCAGCTAATCCGGGCAGGACCCTCGAAGAGGAGACCGAGGGTCCCAGAGGACCAATGCTACAAGCCAGCAAATGCTGCCACATCTCTGCCTGATGGGGGGTGGGGGTGGGTGGGGGGATGGGACTGGGCCAAGGGATCTGGGTGGGCATTTTTAACTTTGGAGGCCATCCATCTGTTGGTAGGCCATCTGCATTTTCTTACTGTTGATGTTTCCTGCCCAAAGGACACATTTGGGCAGTGCCACCCACTCCTTGGACCCCTAGGATGACCCAGCTACCCCCATAACTTTCTGCTTCCCACAGGTTTTCAGCATTCTATCGTCCTGTTGTGCTCAGCCCCAACATCCCAGACCCGTTACCCGCTACCCTTCTCTCCCCCGGCTCATCATCAGTCGCTGTCTCTTTTCTGTGATTTCTGTAAAAGTTGCCATAAAACTTTGAAATTCTGCCTGAAAAACAGTCCCGTGGGAAGCTGGGATTCAGGAGGAGGGGGCTATTAAGGTCTCTGACTGAGATTTGGGCAACTGTTAAACCAGGTAATCTGGGTTTTTGCGGCCCGTGGTCGTCTGCGGGACACACCCACATACAGCAGCAGCGCCCGGGTCCAGCCGCCAAGCTCTTCCACTGGCCACGCCACCATCAGTAATGAGCTTCCACTAACCACGCCCCCATCATTAGCCTCTCTCCTCCACTAGCCACACCCCCATCCGTCAGTCATGGGCTTCCACTAGCCACGCCCCTCCAGCCTCCACGCCCCCATTCGTCAGTCTTGGGTTTCCCCTAGCCACGTCCCGATTCGTCAGCCAAGCTCCTCCACTTGCTACGCCCTCATCTGTCAATTGCGGGTTTCCACTAGCCACGCCCCCATCCATCAGCCTAGCTCTTCCACTAGTCACACCCCCACTCATCAGTCGTGCTTCAGCCACGCCTTCCTGCTTCAATCAGGGGCTTCCACTAGCCACGCCCCCATGCATGAGTCACAAACTGTTCCTCTTTTCGGGCATCCTGGTAACACAAAAGAGAGAGACGTTCATTTGCCTGAGCCAAAGAGCTGGGGTTAATGGGGTTTCCTAAATAAAGCAAGTAATTTTCTCAGATCCTACAGGAGGAGGGGTGTGTGTGTGTGTGTGTGTGTGTGTGTGTGTGTTGTGCTAAAGGACACAGCCTGTGTAAAGGTGTGGAGTTGTGAGATAAGGCTTTTTCAGAGCCCTGGAAATGGTTATCATGAACGAGGTATGGGGTTCGTGGGGAGTGAACTTGAGGACAAATCGTAAGAGACTTTATCAGCCACTCTAGGGAGCTTCGAATTTATCCTAAGAGTAAAGGGGAGCTTTGGAAGGGATTTAAGTGGGGGAAGGAGGCAGGTGGTTGATATCACCTGATTTATCAGACGTTCCTCCTGGCTACTGGGGGCTGGGAGACTAGGGACAAGGCTGGAGCAGGGACAGGGGCAGCCGAGGAGGGAAGAGGGGATTAGGGGGGTGGGAGGGCGATGGTGAGAAGGGAGTGGTTGAGAGAGAGAATGGATGGGGCTGGGTGAGGGAGTTCAGGGACAGCATCTGGGCAGGAGAGAGGTTCATTCAAACGGAGTAGCCAGGGAGAGTTGGGTGAAAGGGCTACTAAGGAGTAGGCAGGGTTGGGGAAAACGAGGGAAGGTGCAGTACCCCAGGGCTAGCAGCAGAGGGAGCAGTTGCCATACCTGCGCTAAAAGGGGTGAGCAGAGGCACCCGAGGCTGCAGAGACCTGGGTACCTGGGTCTATAGAGTAGAAGAGTAAAGGCATCGCCAACCTGCGCTGGGGATGGTGGGCGCCGTTAGAGTAAGCGCCTCAACCTCATTCTGCTCCCACCTGCTAGTCTCCTGCCACTTCCTCCCACCGGCCACACCCAACCTGAAGTCCCAGGTCAAGACAATAGGCCCACGGCATGGTGACTCACGCCTGTAATCCCAGCACCTTGGGAAGCCAAAGCAGGAGGGTCGCTTAAGCCAGGAGTTCAAGACCAGCCTGGGCAACATAGCGAGTCCCCGTGTCTACAGAAACTTTAAAAGTTAGCCAAGCATGGTGGCATGTGTCTGTAGTCCCAGATACTCGGGAGGCTGAGGTGGGAGGATTGCTTGAGTCCAGGAGGTCAAGGTTGCCGTGCGCTATGACTGCACCACTGCACTCCAGCCTGAGTGACAGAGCAAGACCCTGTCTCAAAAAAAATAAAAATAAAAAATCAACCTTTGGCTTTTAGGCCTTGATGAGAACAGATTTGTGGAAGGTATAGGGGCAGAAGGTGCGCTGATCTGCAGTGGGAGGTGGGGAAACTGAGTCAGGACATGTAGCTCACTCTTTGCAGAGTCCTGATATGAGGAGGGGAGGTTGCTAGAGGAGCAGTAGGGCATTGACTACAGGGGCACAGGAGAGCAAGTGAGGCCTGTGTTAACAGCAGCTGGCAGTGATGGGGACCCCCCAAGCATGATCTCCTTAAACCCATCGCCAATTCCATACATCACCCCATTCCATGGAAGAGGAAACTGAGGCTCAGAGAGGTGAAGCAACACGCCTAAAGTTTCACAGGTAGAAGGGCAAGGATGGGACAGGATGAGGTCCAGGGTACAGAATGGGACAAGGGACACCTTCATCTTTTTTTTTTTTTTTAGACGGAGTTTCACTCCTTTTGCCTAGGCTGGAGTGCAATGGCGCGATCTCGGCTCGCTGCAACCTCCGCCTCCCGAGTTCAAGTGATTCTCCTGCCTCAGCCTCCCAGTAGCTGGGATTACAGGCGCCCACCACCACACCTGGCCAATTTTTGTATTTTTAGTAGAGACAGGTTTTACCACATTGCCCAGACTGGTCTTGAACTCCTGACCTCAGGTGATCCACCCACCTCAGCCTCCCAAAGTGCTGGGATTACAGGCGTGAACCATCGCGCACAGCCTGGGACACCTTCATCTTAATAAACGCAAACAAACACAGGGGGTGTAGAGTAAGGTCTCAGCTTCAAAGGGGGACACATTGAGAGCTTGGGGCTTGGAAAACATGAGGGCTTTCACGCCTGTCCCGTCACCTCACCCCAAAGGTCATGATTCTCACCCAGATGCAAAGAGCTCCATGGGGTCAGCTTGGGGTGACTGGCATTGTCCTTGGAGGCAGCAGAGCATAGCGGCTGACCTTCTCTGTGCCTCAGTTCCCTCATCTGGAAAATGGGCGATAATGATGCTCACAGTACCTATGTCACAGGGTTGTCGTGAGGATTAAATGAATATATATTAGCCTCACAGGCCGGATATGGTGGCTTATGCCTGTTATCCCAGGTACTTTGGGAGGCCAAGGTGGGAGGTTTGAGTCCAGAAGTTCGAGACCAGTCTGGGCAACACAGTGAGACCCCATCTCTACTAAAAATAAAAATTATCCAGGCAACGTGGTGCACACCTGTAGTCCTAGCTGCTCCAGAGGCTGGGGTGGGAGGATCACCTGAGCCCAGAAGGTTGAGGCTGCAGTGACTCATGATCATGCCACTGCACTGCAGCATGGGTGACAAAGTGAGACCCTGTCTCAAAAAATAAACAAATGAACAAAACCCAAGCAAAACCCAAAGTAATCTGGAGGCAGAACTCCTTCTTCCTGGAGGGACCTCAGTCTTTCTTAAGGCCTTCAACTGATTGGATAAGGCTCACCCATACAATCTACTTCACTCAAAGTCAACCGATATTAAATGTTAATCTCATTTTTAAAATACCTTTACAATGGCTGGGCGTGGTGGCTCACACCTATAGTCCCAGCTACTCAGGAGGCTGAAGTGGGAAAATCACTTGAACCCGGGAGGCAGAGGTTGCAGTGAGCCAAGATTGCACCACCGCACTCCAGCCTGAGCAACAGAGCAAGACCCTGTCTCAAACACACACACACACACACACACACACACACACCACTTCACATCAGGGCAGCACAGCTTAGCCACGTGGACACATATGATTCACCACCACGAGAGGTACCTCTTTTCCCTTTGCTTCCTCTCTGCCCATCCATCATGTCCCCACTGGCCACTGCCTTAGGCTGAGCACCAACAGAAGCCAGCCCACAGCAAGGATGGGAGGGAAATAGTTTATTTGGGAGGTGATCCCAGGAGGCACTGGAGGGAGATGGGAAAGAAAACGATTAAAGGTGGTGTTGAGGGCTGGGCGCGGTGGCTCACACCTGTAATCTCCGCACTTTGGGAGGCCAAGGTGGGCGGATCATCTGCGGTCAGGAGTTCAAGACCAGACTGGCCAACATGGTGAAACCCCGTCTCTACTAAACATACAAGAATAAGCCGGGCACAGTGGCAGGCGTCTATAATTCCAGTTACTTGGGAGGCTGAAGTAGGAGGATCACTTGAACCCAGGAGGCAGAGTCTGCAGCGAGCCGAGATCGTACTGTCAGCCTGGGTGACAGAGTGAGACTCCATCTCAAATAAACAAATAATAAAGGTGGTGTTGAATGAGCAGGTCACCCTGTGGACAACGAGGTCTCAATCTTGCTGGGGACCTCTCAGGGAACTCTGGAGTTGCCCCACCTGAAGACTTTGGGTTATGTATCCACTAACTCCTGTCTGATGGTGGCCCAGGACTCCTTTAGGGGTGCTCACTTCTACTGCTTCCCATCCTGGTCTGGAACGCATTCAGGGAAGGGTCGCAGGTACCAGCGTGAGAGATGCTGTTGGGTCCTGGGTATGAGTGGGTCAGAGACAGCCTCTGCTATGATTACCTCCCAGAACGGGGGTCTCACTACCTCCCTCTTCCAGTAAGGCAATGCGTGGGCACCAGCACAGCACTGACCGTGCCCAGGCTGCCCTCTCTTCTGGCTTGATGCCCCCAGCTCCCTCCTCGGCCTCTCCCAGGGAATCGGGAAGGGCTGGTACTGGCACCTCCTCCACGTTCTGCCGTCCCCCCGAGGATTGAAATCAGACACTAGGGAGGACTTCCAGGCACACGTGGCCAAGGGAGAGGGATGGGGCTCCAGGCTTTGGTACCTCCCAAGGTACCTCCTCACTCTCTCCTCGCCACGTTTGCCTCCTGTTCGTTCCCTCCCGGCAATTCTCTCCCTGGGAAGTGCCGGGAAGGGAATGCCATGGGTGGTGGATTGAAAGGGGTGGGTGGGGTCAGTAGAGGGGGAACACGATGGTGGAGGGGGTGGAGAAAGGGCACAAAAAGAGGAGGGGAAGTTGGAGAGGGGCCAGAGAGCCAAGCACAAAACACAGGGGCCAGAGAGGCAGCAGAGACAGAGATACAGACAGGATGCAGAGAAAATGCAGACGGAGGAAGCCTGGAGACTCAGAACACAGCGCAGGGAGCAGGGCGGGGCGGGGGTCGCAGGGCGGCAGGGCAAGGCCCTCACCCCATTCCCAGCACACAAAGCCAGTGAGGCCAACGCTGAGGGTGCGCTCAGACACCAGAGATTAAAAAGGCACAGCTGGGCCGACAGAGCCCATGGCAGACAGAGGGACACGGACAGACAGGGAGAGAGAGACACAGAGAGAGAGGGAGAGACCGAGAGGGATGGAGAGACAGAGAGAGATGGAGAGACAGACAGAGAGGGAGAGACAGAGAGAGAAATGGAGAGGCAGAGAGAGAGAGAGAGAGAGAGAGAAATGGAAAGGCAGAGAGAGAGAGAGAGAGAGAAATGGAGAGACAGAGATGGCGAGACAGAAATGGAGAGACAGCAAGAGGGAGAGTCAGAGAGATGGAGAGACAGAGGCAGAGAGAGAAATGGAGAGACAGAGAGGGAGGGACAGATGAAGAGACAGAGACAGAAGGAGAGATACAGAGAGAAATGGAGAGAGAGATGGAGAGACAGAGGGATGGAGAGACAGAGAGAGATGGAGAGACAGAGAGAGGGACAGACAGAGAGATGGAGAGACAGATGGAGAGACAGAGAGAGATGGAGAGACAGAGAGATGGAGAGACAGAGGCAGAGAGAGAAATGGAGAGAGAGAGAGAGGGAGAGAGATGAAGAGACAGAGAAGAAGAGATACAGAGAGAAATGGAGAGACAGAGAGAGATGGAGAGACAGAGAGAGAGATGGAGAGACAGAGAGAGGGACAGAGACAGAAAGAGACAGAGTTATAGAGAGATACAGCAACAAAGACAGACAGTGAAGGAGACAGAAACAGAGACAGAGTCAGAGATGGAAAGAGACTCAGTGAGAGAGAGACAGAGACAGGAGAGAAGGAGAGAGGGTGAGGAAAAGAAAGAAGAGGAGGAGGAGGACGGACAGACCAGAGACGGGACCCAGAGGCACAGCGAGAAACTGGCAAAGGAAAGCAGATTCCAACAAAAAAGACAGAGAGGGCAAGGAGAGATAGAAATGGAAGGAAAAGGGGGAGAGAGGGGTCTCGGTGGGAGCCACAGCCTGTGCCCCGCCCCCCGCCCGGGTCAGGCCAGGTCCTCCCCGCCGCTGCTGAGCCGTGGCTAATGGTATGATTGCTTGGTGGGGCGGGAGGAGAAGGGGGTGGCAGGCATTTGTCAGGGCCGGTGACAAATGAGCCACCGGAGTCTGGGCTCGGGTGATGGATGGCGCGGCCAGTTGGCGGAGGGGCGGGCGCGGGGGTGGGGGCCCCCGCCAAGATAAATGTTTCCTTCTCCTGGAGCTGGGCCAGGCAGTGGGAGGATGGGGAGGGGGCGATGTATTTATGACGGGCCCGGGTGGAAGAGAGGGGGGAGCCAGGGGTACAGAAGCCCAGCGGGGATACGGTAGGGAGGGACCAAGCGGGCACAGGGAGGTGGAGAGAGGGAGAGGAAAGGAGGGAGAAGACACAGAGGCCCCTGGAGAGAGAGATCAAGATGGATAGAAAGAGAGATAAGAAAGACGAGACAGAGAAGACATCCAGACAAAGAGACACAGAGATACAGAAAAAAAAACAAAACAAAAGGACAACCAAGAGACAGACAGACAGACACAGTCCAGGCGGAGATGGAGACAGAGATGGCCTGTCTTTTAGGATCCCTTCTTCCCCCACCCTCCTGAACACAGATTCTTAGTTAGAGAGAGCCTGGAATGAGGAGGAGGAACCACACCTGGGCGCCCAGAAGGAGGCAGACAAGACACAGAGCTGTTGATAAAGAGGGAAAACCAGGCCGGGCGCGGTGGCTCACGCCTGTAATCCCAGCACTTTGGGAGGCCAAGGCGGGCGGATCACAAGGTCAGGAGATCGAGACCACGGTGAAACCCTGTCTCTACTAAAAATACAAAAAATTAGCCGGGCGCGGTGGCGGGCGCCTGTAGTCCCAGCTACTCAGGAGGCTGAGGCAGGAGAATGGCATGAACCCGGGAGGCAGAGCTTGCAGTGAGCCGAGATCGCGCCACTGCACTCCAGCCTGGGCGACAGAGCGAGACTCCGTCTCAAAAAAAAAAAAAAAAGAGGGAAAACCGAGGCAGGGGGCTAGCAGGCCCAAGAGAGAGGACAGGAGGAACCCAAGGTGGATCCTTGCTCATTTGGTCTGCTCCTGCAGGCTTTCAGAGGGGATCCTGGGGACCACTGAGGATCCCCGGCGGGCGTGGCTGCCTGGTGGGCATAGCCCCAGCGGTCGGTGCTCAGGCTGGGGCACTGAGGAGCCAGTCCGCTGAGAGATCGCCCAGCCTGTGCTGGGGAGACCCGCGAGGTCCCCCAGATCTACTCATAGAGGGCTCCATGCTTCCCGTCTGTAAAACAGGTGCAGGGCAGGGCTAGAGGCGGAGACCCCTGCAGGCCAGGAGCCACTCAGCCGGGCAGGGAAGACGCTTCCAGACACTTTCACGGAGAGGCCCAAGCACCACCCTTGAAGAGCCACCAACGGAGGCAGCCGCTACGCAGAGACACAGGCACCCCCCTCCAGCACCAGGCCTGGCTGCCACCTGCTCCCTCCCCCTGGGAACAGAAGGGTCCCAGGACTACTGAAGGGAGACAGCCAGGAAAAGGAGAGTGGGAGAGAGACAGAGAGAGAGACAGAGAGAGACAGACAGACAGACAGACAGACGGAAAGACAGACGGAGGGACAGAGGGAAAGATTGGAGGAAGAGCCTCAGAAAGCGGGAGCCTCCCCTGCCTCCTCCCTCCGTCCCCGCCGGCATCCTCCCCCAATCAATTTCTCTGCCAGACGTTCTTAATTCTCCCTTCCCAACATCTCGTCTCTTTCTTTAATTGAGAAGATTTATGCTTCAGAGTCCAAGCCCGCTGCGCTTGTTTGGGGGGTGGCAGGGACGACTCCGGGGTCTCTATTGGAGCTCCTGTCCCCCACTCCCTCCCCCTCCTGTCTGTCTCGCTCTATCTGCACCTCTCTCTCTCCCCGCACCCCCGTCTGTCTCTGTCTCTCTCTCTCTCTGTTTGCCTTTCTCTGAATCACACCCGTCATTGGAATTACCTCCCTCCCCACCCCAGTTAAGCCCCGTCGCCATCCCAGGTGCCCGTTCCCTCCCTTCCTGCTCTGTCCACGCCCCCGCACCACTGGCCGTCAGATGAGGCCGCACCTGCTCCTCTAGGTGTCAGAATCAGCCTGGGCTAAGGGAACCTTAGCATGCACCCCCACCACAAAAGCAAATAGAGGCAGGGACTCACTCCTAACCCTTGCATCCCTCACCCCAAGTCTTGGCTGAGGGCGAGGTGGGGGTGGGGCAGACCAAACAGCTTTGTGTCTTTAATTAAAAAGTGATTTAAATTAATTTTCTGCTCCAAAACCCCTATCTGGGGTGTGCCGGCCTTGATGAAGGGAAAGGCCTCCAGACCCCTTCCCCTCCGACTGCCTTAAAGGGCCAGCCTCACCACAGGACAGTCACGGGGGGCAGAGCCCGCCGGCATGGGGACCCCCCGACTCAGCTAAGACCCTGAGTCCTGGCACCCTCTAGCTTAACTGTTTCTCCATTATCCACAATCCCCCGCCCCCAGCGCGCGTTGCCCATCCTGCCGAGGGGGGATCGAGGCTCAGAGAGGGGAGAGTCTACCGTGGGACCAGACTCCAGATTCCCAGGTGACCCCTGGAGATGGCCAGGGAGGGGGTCCGTGGTGTGTCCAGGGGGGCTCGGAGAACAGAGAGCCGGAGAGAGAAAGGACGGGAGAAGGGGAGAGAGACAAGGAGACAGAGACTGGGAGAGAGGGAGAGTGAGCAGGAACCCCAGCCCCGGGTAGGAGAGGAGGGACCTGGGGCCACCAGGGCCGCAGTCTCTTCCTCTCCTCCCTCCACAGCCTGCCCCTTCCCCACTCCCACTGGGAAGTCCTGCTGCTGCCCTAACCCCAATCCCTCATGCTGTAGCTCTGTACGGCTCACCCTGGCTCACCCCCTATCCCGCTCCTTGGTGGTTCTGTTTAATTTCCATAAGACAGGAGGGCAGAGAAGCAGGTGGCAGCAGAGGTAGTGCTGTTGATGACAGTCTTGAACTATGTCCTTGGAGGGCTGCCTCCAGCCCTCTCTCAAGGTCTCTATTTCCTTCTGTCTCTGGGTCTCTATCCCTCTCTCTCTGGGTCTGTCCCCCTCTCTCTAGGTCTGTCCCCCTCTCTGGATCTGTCCCCCTCTATCTCTACATCTCTGTACCCCCACCCCCATCAGGGTCCGTGTCCTCCGCTCCCCGCATCCCTGTCCCCTTCTCTCTGGATCTGTCCCATTCTTTGGCGCTATTCCTCTGGGGTGACTTTCAGGATTTTGTGGGGGGTCAAGTGTCCTTCTGTGAGAATGGGATAAAAACTATGGGCCACTTCCCTGGGGGAAAAACACAGAGGCACCCAGTCCACAATTTCCCAGGGAACTTTCCCCTGGGTTCACAGGTCTCCTGACAGCCACCTGCACACCCCCGCGGGAAGCTGAAGACACCAGGGACTAAAGACCCCCAATGTAAAAGATGCCACGGGGAGAATGAATCCAGGGGTCGCCACCAGCCCCCTCGCCCCCTCCCTCAATAGCCTCTTAGATGTTTCCTGGACACACCAAGCACCTTCTGCTCCCCCGACTTTTCCAGGCTTTGCACCTGCAATTCCCCCTGCCCAGAATGCTCTCCCCAGGTGTGTGCACAGCTCAGATGTCCCCGCCTCTGAGGGCTGTCCCTGTCCAGCCTACAGAAGCCGCCCTCCCCACACCGTTCTTACACAGCTTAGTTTGGGAGCACTGGCCATCTCCAGGCACTAGTTAGTATTTATGCATCCATTTACTCGACTACCCTCCCTTCCTACCCATCCCCAGGGAAAAGTGAGTGCCATAAGACCAAGAAGTTTGCCTTTTGTTCCCTGCTATGTCCCCAGAACGCCACCTGGCAAGTAGTAGTAGTAGAAGTTGCTGCTGCATGAATCTTTTTCTTGATCTCAGAACCTCGGGTTGAAAGCTCGCCTTAGGAATCCGATGAAAGCCGCGGACTTGCCCTCCAACACCTTGTGTGGGGGCCCAGGGTTTACCCCACAGACTGCAGGTTCCAGGGACTCCCTGAGAGCAGCTGAGGGGGCTGCAGGCTCAAGACAGGGGCCCAAGACGGCAGAGGGGCCTCCAGTACCCACCACATCCAGAGACAGAAACAACACGCATAGTCACTCCTACACACCACACACATAAAACACACACACCACACGGGTATGCACACACACACCCCACACACCCCACACACACAAAACACCACACACCACAAGCACACCACACAGGTATGCACACACACCCCACACACCACACACACAAAACACCATATACCACACAGGTACGCACACACACCACACACACCACACAGGTATGCACACACATGCCACACACACACCACATGCCACACACACACCACACACACAAAACACACACACCACACACACCACACAACACACACCACACAGGTACGCACACACACATGCCACACACACACAAAACACACACCATACAGACCACACACCACACACATGCAAAACACACACCACACACAAAAACACACACCACACACACACAGGTACTCACACAAACACAAGTATGCACACATACAGGTACACACAACATGAGTACACACACACCACACACACACAAAACACACACCACACATGCACACACCACACAAAACATACACACATCACACACATGCACACACCACACACACAAAAGCACACCACACATACAAAACACACCACACACACAGATGCACACACCACATACACACCACACACACGCACACACCACGCACGCACACCACACATGCACATCACACACCATACACAGACACACCACACACAAAACACAGACACAAAATACACCACACACACAAAACACACCACACACAGGCACATACACACCACACACAATGCACACACACATGCAAGCACACACAGGCGCAGGCACAGGGGCCCCTGTCTCCTAGAGGAGGGAGGGAAAGGGGTGAGGGCAAGAAGAGAAACTAAAATCTAAGCGCTGGCTTCCTTCCGGCCTCCTGTCCTCTCCTCTGATTCCGTCCCACAGGAGAGAGGTGGGGAAAGGGAGAAAGAAACAGAGAGAGAGGTGAGGGGGGACAGAGACAGAGAGAGGTGAAGGGGAGAGAAACAGAGCGAGTGGGAGTGGGGGGTAGAGAAACAGAGGGAGAGAGAGGTGAGGGACATAGGTAAGGGGGGAGACAGAGAAACGGAGAGAGAGATGGAGGAGAGGGAGAGACACACAGAGAGACGGGGAGGGGGGTAGAGGTGGGAGGAGGGAGAAACAGAAAAAAACACTGAGAGAAACAGAGGTGAGGGGGAGGAGAGAGACAGAGGGAGAGAGGTGAGAGGGAGAGAAACAGAAAATGGGAGGTGGAGGGGAGAGAGACAGCGAAGAGAGAGAAACAGGGAGAGAGAGAGGTGGGGGGAGAGACAGAGGAGAGAGAGGTAAGCGGGGAGAGAGAGAAACGGAGAGAGGTTGGGGGTTGAGGGAGAGACAGAAACAGAGGGGGAGAGAGGCGGGAAGAGGTGGGAGGAGAAACAGAAAAAACAGAGAGAAAATGAGAGAGAAAAGAGACAGGGTGGAGGGAGGGAGGGGGGGGAGAGAGACAGAGACAGAGGTGGGGGAGAACTCGAGACAGAGGCGGGTGGCTGCCGGCAAGGGGAGAGGGAGACCCGGAGCGGGGTGGGGGGAGAGCGACCCGGAGCGAGCGCGGCGGGCGGGGCGGGGGCCGATGAGGACGCGTCCCAGGGCGACTCCGATACAAAAGCCGCCGGGAGAGGCCGCGGGCCCGGGCGGGGCGGGGCGCGGATGGGGAGGGGGGAGGGGGGAGGGGGAGAGGAGAGGAGAGGAGGGACCCGCAGCCCCAGCCCCGCCCCGCCCCGCCCGGCCGCGCCGGCGGACAGTGGGTTAAGCATCTCCGCCGTGGAACTTCCGGATGTGACCACAGAGAGGGAGAGACCGGGAACGGGGAGCGCGGCCGCCAGCACCCCCGAGCCCCCGCCGCCCCGGGCTGCCCCCAGCCCCTCGCGGTCCCCGGTCTGTCCGTCTTGGGACAGTTCGATTCCCTCCGGAGCCCGGGGAGGGACGGGGGGGCCCAGGGGAGGGGGCCTCGGGCGCCCCGCCCGCGCCTGCTGCCCCCGCCCCAGCGGCGATGCGCTCCTGGCCGTGACCCCCGCTGGGGGCGGGGGCCGGGGTCCATGCGCGGAGTCCCGACCCGGCCCGGCGCCTGCCGCTGACGGCGGCGGGGGTGGGGGAGCGCGCGCCCGGCCTCCTGCCCACCCCCTGGCGTCGACACTGCGGGCCGTCTGGGGCTGCGGCCCGGGGCTGCGCCCTCCCCCGCGGCCAGGCTCTGGAGGGACCCGGGAGCTGCCACCGGCCTCAGCCCATGGCCCGGAGGGTAGGTCTCAGGGCGGGGACCCCGCGCCCCGGCCGCTTCCGCACCCCCTGTCCCTGCATCCCTCCTCTCCGGCGCTGGCCCCGCATCAGCCCATCCGTCCTCTCCACCACCTCTCTCTTGCCCCTCCCTCCGCCCCTGGGTCTCCCAGTCCCTCTGTGCTCCCTCTCTGCCCCCAGGTGGCCCCTCTCCCTGCCCCTGGGCCTCGCCTCCTCCCCACTGTTTAGCTTCTTCTCCCTGCCCCAGTCTCTCCCTACCTCTCTGTCCCCCTCTGTCTGCCCCAGTCTCCCCCTCCTTTCTGCCTCTCTGTCCCCCTCTCTCTGCCCCGGGTCTCCCCCCTCTTTCTGCCTGTCTGTCCCCCTCTCTCTGCCCCGGGTCTCCCCCTCCTTTCTGCCTCTCTGTCCCCCTCTCTCTGCCCCGGGTCTCCCCCCTCTTTCTGCCTCTCTGTCCCCCTCTCTCTGCCCCGGGTCTCTCTGCTCTCTGTCCCTGGGCTTCCTCCTCCATCTCAGCCGCCCCCACCTCACCGTCCCCCTCCTTTTCTGCCCTCCTCCGTCCTTCTCTTCACTCTACTTTTGTTCCAAGCCTCCCCTGCCTCTCCAGGGCTAGGAGTGGGACAGGGGTGGGAGGGGCGGTCTCACCAGGCTGCTGGCCCCAGGGAGCCTCTCTCCCTGGGGATGGGAACGGGCATAGGAGACAGGGGAGGAGGTGCGCCTCCGCTTTGGGGGTTCTGGGTGGGCTGTGGGGACCGAGTTTGGTGAGTGTGCCATGAGCAGCGGGGAGCAGTTGGATTCAACTTCAGGGCACAGGAGAAGTTAGGAGAAGAGGAAGAGGGAGAGAGTGGGACACGCAGAGCCAGGGTGCCCAGCCAGGTGAGGGTCGGAGGCAGGAACGTTCTAGCCTCTTCCCAGGGGAGTCCTGCTGCCTCTTTGAGCCTCCATGTCTTCATCACTGAGGAAGGGATTTGGCCTGACCTAGTGAAAGGTGCCCCAGGCTCCCCAGGTGCATGGTTCTGTGATGACGGGATGCGAGCATCCCACCCCATAATGGTGTTTTTCTTGGGTGCGAAAGTGTGTCTCTGTGGTGGTGCCTCGTGACCCTCTCCAGCAACAAGTGCTCACAGCGTGAGCCAGGCCCTGTGCTAAATGCCTCGTTCATTCATTCATTCGTTCATGTGCTAAATGTCTCAATCATGCATTCATTCCTGTGCCTGGTGTTGGGCTGTGTGTGTGTGTGTGCATGTGTGTGGGGGGGGTTGGGTGTGACTGACACACGAGCGTGCACGTGGGTTGGTGTGTATGGCTGTGTCTCCGTGTGTGGTGGATTCACGTGGTGAGTGGGGTGTGACATGTTGTTGAGACTTACTCTAAATGTGCATATCTACCAACTGTGAAATGGAATAGAAGACGGGGAGGCTTCGTGTGTGTACTTTGTGTACAACAATGCGCGGTTCCTGTAGGAGGTGTCCATGGATTTCCCTCTCTGTCTGTCTCTCTCTGTCTCTGTCTCTTATCTCTGTCTCTGTCTCCATCTCTGTCTCTGTCTCCGTCTTCTCACGCCACTCTCTCCATCTCTCTTCCCTCCCAGCCAGACCCTGCCGTCTCTCCCTCTGGGTCCTCCTGCCCGCATGTCAGGAATCTCTGCCTGGACGGGGTCCTCACTCCCACCCAGACAGCTCCGGGGGACCTGGAGGGCTCAAAGGGGCAGGGCTCAGACACTTGGGGACCAGAAGCAGGTTTCTGGGACACAGAGAGGCATCTTCTGGGTTCCAGGATAGAGAAGCTCCTCAGCCGAGTCTCGGGGTGCTGACCCCTCCCTGGGGCTCCCCCTTCTCTTCTCACCTTCGCCCAGTACGATGAGCTGCCGCACTACCCAGGCATCGCGGATGGCCCCGCAACCCTGGCTGGCTTCCCAGAGGCAGTGCCCGCGGCACCAGGGCCCTACGGCCCACACCGGCCTCCCCAGCTGCTGCCCCCAGGCTTGGACAGTGACGGCCTGAAGAGGGAGAAGGATGAGATCTATGGGTGAGTGGGGGCCGGTCTCAGGCTCCTGTCTCTCTCTCTGTCTTCTGTTTCTTTGCTCCCTGGGTCTGTTTCCGTCTCTGTGTATGAGTCACTGTCTCTCCGGGTCTCTTGTCCCCTTCCCAGCTGTTCTGCACCTTGCAGCCCCTCCATTCACCCCCCCAGCCTCTCCCTCGACCTCTCTCCTTTCCTGCCTCCCCAGACACCCGCTCTTCCCCCTCTTGGCCCTGGTCTTTGAGAAATGTGAACTGGCTACATGCTCTCCCCGTGATGGGGCTGGAGCTGGGCTGGGGACACCCCCCGGCGGCGACGTCTGCTCCTCTGATTCCTTCAACGAGGACATCGCTGCCTTCGCTAAGCAGGTGGGCACCCCCCACCCGCCAAGCACCGCACCGGAGAGCCAGCGAGGAGGGTTGGGTGGAAGGTGGGACATCCCCTGCCGGCTTCTCTCTTCCCTCCCAGGTTCGCTCTGAGAGGCCCCTCTTCTCCTCCAACCCAGAACTGGACAATCTGGTGAGACCCAAGCTCTCCCCCACACTCCCTCCTACGATGGGTCTCCTGTCCTGACTCCCCATCCCTGGGGTTGGTTGAGGGGGTGCAGAGAGGAGGCCACCTGGTCCATGTTCCCAAATGGCCATGATTGTTGCCCACATGCCATGTGGTACAGCCTAGAGTCTGAGAACGGGACCCATGGCCCGAGTTCAAATCCCAGCTCTGCCACTCACCAGCTGTGTGACCCAGGGCAAGTCACTCTGCGTCTCTGTGCCTGGCGTCCCGTCTGTGATGTGTGGCTGGTAGTAATTTCTGTCTTGGAGGGCTGCTGTGGGGATTTAATGAGTGAATGCAAGTCAAGTGCATGGGACAGCACCTGGCACAGAATAGGGCTGAAAAAGTGTCTGATGTTCCATCCGTCAGAAGAATAGTACCCATGCCAAAGTGAGCGCAGGGACTGCTTCCCAAGGAGAGGAGGCTGGGTGCGGCAGCTCACACCTGTAATCCCAGCACTTTGGGAGACCAAGGCCAGGAGATAGCTTGAGGCCAGGGATTAAGACCAGCCTGGGCAATGTAGTGACACCCCATCTCTACAAAAACATTTAATTAGCAGGGTGTGGTGGCACACACCTGTGGTCCCAGCTACTTGGGAGGCTGAGGCGGGAGGATCACTCGAGCCCCAAGAAGTCGAGGCTGCAGTAACCCTTGATCAGCTCCACTGCACACCAGCCTGGGCAATAGGGCAAGACCCTGTCTCTCATAGATAGCTAGAAAAAGAGAAAGAAGCCAGTTGCCGTGGCTCACACCTGTAATCCCAGCACTTTGGGAGGCTGAGATGGACGGATCACGAGATCAGGAGATCGAGACCATCCTGGTTAACACGGTGAAACCGCGTCTCTACTAAAAATACCAAAAAATTATCCGGCCGTGGTGGTGGGCACCTGTAGTCCCAGCTACTCTGGAGGTTGAGGCGGGAGAATGGTGTGAACCCGGGAGGCGGAGCTTACAGTGAACCGAGATCGTGCCACTGCACTCCAGCCTGGGCGACAGAGTGAGACTGTCTCAAAAAGAAAAGAAAAGAAAAAAGAGAAGAGAAAGGAAAACAAAGGGAGGGAAGGAAGGAGAGAGGGAGGCAGGGAGAGAGGGAAGGAGGGAGGGAAGGAAGGAAGGAAGGAAGGAAGGGAGGGAGGAAGGGCTGGGTGCAGTGGCTCATGCTTGTAATCCTAGCACTTTGGGAGGCCAAGGCCGGCAGATCACAAGGTCAGGAGTTCGAGACCAGCCTGACCAACCTGGTGAAACCCCCTGTCTACTAAAAATACAAAAATTAGCTGGGCGTGGTGCACTCGCCTGTAGTCCCAACTACTCGGGAGGCTGAGGCAGGAGAATCGCTTGAACCCGGGAGGCAGAGGTTGCAGTGAGCCGAGATCCTGCCACTGTACTGCAGCCTGGGCAACAGGGCAAGACTCTGTGTCAAACAAAGAAAGAAAGAAAAATAAAGAAAGAAGGAAAGGAAGAAAAGAAAAAAGAAAGAGAAGAGGCCGGGCACGGTGGCTCACGCCTGTAATCCCAGCACTTTGGGAGGCCGAGGCAAGTGGATCACCTGAGGTCGGGAGTTTGAGACCAGCCTGGCCAACATGGTGAAACTCTGTCTCTACTAAAAGTACAAAAATTAGCTGGGCACAGTGGTGCGTGCCTGTGGTCCCAGCTACTCAGGAGGCTGAGGCAGGAGAATCACTTGAACCTGGGAGGCGGAGGTTGTAGTGAGCCGAGATAGCGCCACTGCATTCCAGCCTGGATGACAGAGCAAGACTCCATATCAAAAAAGAAAGAGAAAAAAGAAGATAGAGAAGAAAGGAGGGAGAAATACCTCAGCTTCTCCCATCCTTTGCTCCCCAAGCTCTTGCCAGGGCTTCCTATTGGCCAAACCCTTTGGCAAAGGGCTCTGGGAAATGTCGTTTGCAGGTGGGCGGGGCCTGGAGCTGGGGGCCAACAGGCAGAGGGTGGGAATGCCAGTCTGAACGGCTCACCTTAGCTCTCCCCCTTTGTGATGGGCTCTTTTTCGTCTCTTGCTACTCTTTTTTTTTTTTTTTTTTTTTTGAGACGGAGTCTTGCTCTGTCCCCCTGGCTGGAGTGCAGTGGCGCGATCTCGGCTCACTGCAAGCTCCGCCTCCCGGGTTCCTGCCATTCTCCTGCCTCAGCCTCCCAAGTAGCTGGGACTACAGGCACCTGCCACCGCGCCCGGCTAATTTTTTTTGTATTTTTAGTAGAGATGGGGTTTCACCGTGTTAGCCAGGATGGTCTCGATCTCCTGACCTTGTGATCCGCCCGCCTCGGCCTCCCAAAGTGCTGGGATTACAGGCGTGAGCCACCGCGCCCGGCCCTCTTGCTACTCTTGTCTCTACCTCTGAATCTAACACCCACTCTTTCCTTAATTCTGCACTGCATCTCTGTTCTTTGTTTCCCCCTGTGTGCCTGGTGTCTTTGTCGCCCTGTCCCTGTCTTTTTTTTTTTTTTTTTTTTGAGACGGAGTCTCGCTCTGTCACCCAGGCTGGAGTGCAGTGGCCGGATCTCAGCTCACTGCAAGCTCCGCCTCCCGGGTTCACGCCATTCTCCTGCCTCAGCCTCCCGAGTAGCTGGGACTACAGGCGCCCGCCGCCACGCCCGGCTAAGTTTTTGTATTTTTAGTAGAGACGGGGTTTCACCGTGTTAGCCAGGATGGTCTCGATCTCCTGACCTCGTGATCCGCCCGTCTCGGCCTCCCAAAGTGCTGGGATTACAGGCTTGAGCCACCGCGCCCGGCCCTGTCCCTGTCATTTTATCTCACTCTTTCTGTTTCTCTGTCTCTCCTCTCTTCCTCCTCCTTTTCCTCTTCCTTCTTCCTCCCTTCTCCCTCCCCCGATTCCCTCTGTCTTCCCCCACCTCCTGTCCCGCGTTTTCAGATGATCCAGGCCATCCAAGTGCTGCGATTCCACCTGCTGGAGCTGGAGAAGGTGAGTGCGTCTCACCCCCCAACAGCCTCACTTGCCCACCTCATCCCACCCCCTCTCGTCGCCTCTGCCCCCCACCCACCTTCCAGCTCTCTCCCCACTGGAGTTGAAGCAGAATGCCACCCCCATCCCTGTGCACCCCAGCCCTGCCCTCCCGGGTGGCCCCCCCAGTACCCCGGTGCCCCCCCAGGTCCACGACCTGTGCGACAACTTCTGTCACCGCTACATCACCTGCCTCAAGGGAAAGATGCCCATCGACCTGGTCATCGAGGATCGGGACGGCAGCTGCAGGGAGGACTTCGAGGACTACCCAGCCTCCTGCCCCAGCCTCCCAGACCAGGTGGGCCTGGGACGGGCACCAGGCATATCGCCCTGCAGCCACAGCTGTGCCTGGATACTGCATGAAGGCGTATGCACACTACACAGCCTCAGATGCAGCCACAGTCAGCCTGATGACGGGGCACGCATATGCACACAGCCACATACCCACTGCACAACAGCTGTGCAGACTCGGATGCGGCTGGGCGACGGTGCGCACCCATGTGCACACCAGCAGCTGCAGATGCCACCCACAGACTCAGCTACACCCACACAGGTCCACACACAGCCACACCAACTCAGCAACAGCCATTTCTGCTCACAGCTGGACAGTAGCATCCACCGTGTACTCACACACACCCCCCCAGCCATACGACAGCAGCACAGAACACACAGCCGGGTTCTGCACGCCGTTCTCAATTGTGTGTGTGTCCACCGCATACGCACCCCCGCTCCAGCCACACGAAACAGCCACACAGATGGACATAGAGCCCAACAGCCCGAGGTACTGCCTGGCAAACTCAGATATAACCACACTTGGGCCCGGACTGACCACGGTGCCCTCTTGCACACACATGACCCTGGTCACATAACAGTCGGGCTGCAGCCGAGATCGTGCACACACACCACTCACAGCCACATGGCCCCAGACTCATCCACACAGACTTGGAAATAGACTCAACAGGCTCAGATGGGGCCACAAAGAAACCCAAAGAAGCAACTCAATAAGGTGGCACCATCTCAGATGCAGCCTCACTACAGTTTTATCCACTTAGGACACCAGACGGCAAACACGCACAGCACAGCCGTGTGGATCCTGACTTGCCACGGCTATGTACAGAGTAGAGGGGCGAAGCCTTGAGGAAAAGTCACATGAGAGCCACACCCAGGCAATCCTACTGTCAACACACCTGGCAATGACATGTTTACAGCACATGCACACCCACTCCACACCGCCTCAGATACACTCACATGACAACCACCCCACAGCCAGACGCACCCAGACACAGTCCCGGAGCCTTTTTTTTTTTTTTAATGGAGTCTCGTTTGTCAGTCAGACTGGAGTGCAGTGGTGTAATCTCAGTTCACTGCAACCTCTGCCTCCAGGTTCAATCGATTCCCCTGCCTCAGCCTCCCGAGTAGCTGGGACTACAGGTGCCTGCCACCACGCCCAGCTAACTTTTGTATGTTCAGTAGAGATGGGGTTTCACCATTTGGCCAGGCTGGCCTCGAACTCCTGACCTCAGGTGATCATCCCGCCTCGGCCTCCCAAAGTGCTGGGATTACAGGCTTGAGCCACCGTGCCTGGCCAAGTCCTGGAGCCTTATACCCACTCACACAGGAATCGCGACAGCAGTGTCACATACAAGACAACCAAACCTTCAAACTGCAGTCACAGAAAGAAAAATGTAGCCTGGTGATGGCTGGGTGCAGTGGCTCACACCTGTAATCCCAGCACTTTGGGAGGCTGAGGCGGGCAGATCACGAGGTCAGGAGTTTGAGACCAGCCAGGCCAACATGGTGAAACCCCGTCTCTACTAAACATACAAAAAAAAAAAATTAGCCGGGCATGGTGGCATGTGCCTGTAATCCCAGCTACTCGGGAGGCTGAGGCAGGAGAATCGCTTGCACCCGGGAGGCGAAGGTTGCAATGAGCCGAGATCGCGCTATTGCACTTCAGCCTGGGTGACAGGGCAAGACTCTGTCTCAAAAAAACAAACAACAACAAAAAAACCCAATAATGGCCGGGCACGGTGCCTCACGCCTGTAATCCCAGCACTTTGGGAGGCCGAGGCAGGCGGATCACGAGGTCAGGAGATCGAGACCATCCTGGCGAACACAGTGAAACCCCGTCTCTACTAAAAATACAAAAAAATTAGCCGGGCGTGGTGGCGGGCGCCTGTAGTCCCAGCTTCTTGGGAAGCTGAGGCAGGAGAATGGTGTGAACCCGGGAGGCGGCAGAGCTTGCAGTGAGCCGAGATCGTGCCACTGCACTGTAGCCTGGGCAACAGAACACGACTCCATCTCAAAAAAAAAAAAAAAAAAACCCCCAACAACAAATTAGTTGGATGTTGTGTCGTGCGCCTGTAATCCCAGCTACTTGGGAGGCTGAGACAGGAGAATCACTTGAATCCAGGAGGCGGAAGTTGCAGTGAGCCGAGATCTCACCACTGCCCTCCAGCCTGGGCAACAGAGTGACACTCTGTCTCAAAATAAAGAAGGGTAGGAGGGGGCGTGGTCACCAGAACCGGAGAGAGGAGCAGATTGCTTGACAGCAGCTGAGATTTTTGGTAGAAGAATACAGCTAATCTAAAACCACAGGTTGGGCAGATTTAACCCAACCTTAAACTGAAGAAGTGTTACTGCAGTCCATATGGATGAGCTGACCTCCTGGCACACGGAGCTGGGTGGAGGGTAAATCCTACCGATTGTCGAGTTCCTCAAAGCGTGTTGGAGTTTGCATAAAGAAACGACGAGGCTGGCTGCAGTGGCTTCACGCCTGTAATCTCAGCACTTCGGGAAGTCGAGGCAGGAAGATCGCTTAAGCCCAGGAGTTCGAGAGCAATCTGGACAACATCGTGAAATCCCATCTCCACAAAAAATAAGAAAAATTAGCCAGGCGCAACTGTAGTTCCAGCTACTTGGCAGGCTGAGGCGAGAGGATTGCTTGAGCCCAGGAATTTGAAGCTGCAGAGAGCTAAGATTGCACCACTGCACTCCAGCCTAGGTGACAGAGCAAGACTCTGTCTCTTTTTTTTTTTTTTTTTTTTTTTTTTTTTTTTTTTTTT
>NC_037687.1:24519170-24579382 GCF_003255815.1 Theropithecus gelada | reverse complement strand
AAAAAAAAAAAAAAAAAAAAAAAAGAGAAGGCCAGGCACAGTGGCTCACGCCTGTAATTCCAGCGCTTTGGGAGGCTGAGGTGAGTGGATCACTAGGTCAGTAGTTTGAGACCAGCCTGGCCAACATGGTGAAACCCCATCTCTACTAGAGATATGAAAAATTAGCCAGACATGGTGGCACGCGCCTGTAATCCCACCTACTCAGGAGGCTGAGGTGGGAGGATTGCCTGAACCCAGGAGGTGCATGTTTCAGTGAGCCGAGATCATGCCATTGCACTCCAGCCTGGGCAACAGGGCAAGATTCCGTCTCAAAAAAAAAAAAAAAGAAAAAGAGAAAGATAATACACAATACAGCCCCAGACCCCCTTACCTACAATTCTGAGACCCCTTGGCTACAATCTTTGAAACTTCAAAGTTTTGCATTTTGTCCCATAAATTTAGTGCAAACTCATTTGGCAGCAAAAATGGACCTGAACTAATGAGGGGCTATTTATAGCCTTTATTTATTCTACTTAGTTAAATATTCATCCATGTTGCTGTGGAAATGTTAATGAGTTTGATGACGAGGTTGTGCCCCAGAGCCTGCCTGGGATGGCTGCGAACTGCATGGTGTATGCGCTGATTTACTGCCTAAAAATGTGAAATGGGCCTGGCGCAGTGGCTCACACCTGTTATCTAAGATTTTGGGAGGCAGAGGTGGGCGGATCACTTAAGCCCAGGAGTTCGAGATCAGCCTGGCCAACATAGTGAAACCCCGTCTCTACTAAAAATACAAAAATTAGCCAGGCATGGTGGCAGGCACCTGTAATCCCAGCTACTTGGGAGACTGAGGCACGAGAATCGCTTGAACCCGGGAGGCAAAGGCTGCAGTGAGCCTAGATCATGCAACTACACTCCAGCTTGGGCGACAGAAGGAGACACTGACTCGAAATAAAAATGTGAAATGTTCTGAATCCTGAGACACCTCTGGCCCCAAGGATTTTAGATAAGATGCCATAGACCTGTGTAAGGTCATCTTGTTCGAGCCTCTATGTAGATGAACTCATCATTGAATACTGGCCACACTCCGTCATGACTATTATTATCCTTTGTTTTCTTTTTCTCTTGCTTTATTTATTTATTTATTATTATTTTTTTGAGACGTAGTCTCACTTTGTCACCCAGTCCAGGCCAGAGTGCAATGGCGCGATCTTTGCTCACTGCAACTTCCGCCTCCCGGGTTCAAGCGATTCTCCCGCCTCAGCCTCCCAAGTAGCTGGGATTACAGGCACCCACCATCATGCCCGGCTAATTTTGTATTTTTAGTAGAGATGAAGTTTCACCATGTTGGCCAGGCTGGTCTTCAACTCCTGACCTCAAGTGATCCGCCTGCCTTGGCCTCCCAAAGTGCTGGGATTACAGGCATGAGCCACCGTGCCCAAGCCGGCCTAGTTTTTGTATTTTTAGTATAGATTGGGTTTCAACATGTTGGCCAGGCTGGTCTCAAATGCCCGATCTCAGGTAATCTGCCTGCCTCAGCCTCCAAAAGTGCTGGCATTACAGGCGTGAGCCACTGTGCCTGGTCCTGTCCTTCATTTTCCAATTAAGGAAACGGAGGCTCAGAGAGGGGAAGTGACTTGCCCAAGATCACATAGCCAGGAGGGAGGCAGGGACTGGCTTCCCATTCAGGAGTCCTAGCTCCAGAGTCCATGCCTCAAGCCTTAGCACTAACTTTTTTTTTTTTGACATGGAGTCTTGCTCTGTCACCCAGGCTGGAGTGTAGTGGCACGATCTTGGCTCACTGCAACCTCTGCCTCCTGGGTTCAAGCGATTCTCCTGCCTCAGCCTCCTGAGTAGCTGGGACTACAGGTGCGTGCCACCACACCCAGCTAATTTTTTCTATTTTTTAGTAGAGACGGAGTTTCACCATGTTAGCCAGGATGGTCTCGATCTCTTGACCTCGTGATCCACCCGCCTTGGCCTCCTAAACTGCTGGGATTACAGGCGTGAGCCACGGTGCCCAGCCGCCTTGGCACTAACTGCTAACTCTTGTTTTCTAGAATAATATATGGATTCGAGACCATGAGGATAGCGGGTCTGTACATCTGGGGACCCCAGGTCCATCCAGCGGGGGCCTGGCCTCCCAGAGTGGTGACAACTCCAGTGACCAAGGTGAGAATCTTGGGAGGTGGAAAGGAAACATGGGAATCAGCCAGAGGATTGAAGTAAGACTGCAAGTAGGACTTGCAGAAGGGCAGAGATGGCTGGGGTGTGGAGTGGTGTCTTGGGGGAGAGTCCTAGGGCCCTCTGGTCCTCCACTCTTCACTGCCCACACACACAGCATGCCTGCCCTCCCTCAGGAGATGGGCTGGACACCAGCGTGGCCTCTCCCAGTTCTGGTGGGGAAGATGAGGACTTGGACCAGGAGCGACGGCGAAACAAGAAGAGGGGGATCTTCCCCAAGGTGGCCACCAACATCATGCGAGCCTGGTTGTTCCAGCACCTCTCGGTGAGAGCCCTGCTGCCTGGGTGCAGGGTGGGCATGGAGAGAGGGAGAAGGGTGGGCCACAGAGACCAAAACCCCAGAGACGCCCAGAAATGGGAGACTGAGATGGCGGGAAATTTTTCGAGACTCTCTTGGAAATGGAGAGTTGTGACAGGATCCAGCAGCAGTGAGTGTCACCTGTGTGCAGGTGCTGCTCAGGACACTTAACTCACTAAGTCCTCCCCGCAAACCATCCATTAACCCACACATCAATCACCCACCCGCCCACCATCTACCCAGCATACCCTTGGAGGGAGGAGCTACTATTATCTCCATTTAGCAGATGAGGAGGAGACTGAGGAACAGAGAGGTTGGGAGACTAGCCTAAGGTCACACAGCCAGAAGTGGATTCAAATGCAGGCAGTCTGGCCTTAACCACTGCACCATACTGCTTCAAGGACACAGGAGAAAAATAGAGCCAGGAAGAGGCTGAAACAGAGAGACACAGAGACCAAGTCAGAGCAAGATGGAAACAGGGAGAGGCTGAGTCACAGAGGGACAGAGACAGACAGAAACTCAGAGGCAGGGAGGGACTGAATCCCAGAGAGAGAGAGAGATACAGACAGAGACACACACACACAGAGATAGTGAGACAGAGAGAGAATGTGAGAGCCACAGAGAGAGAAATGGAGGGCCAGACACAGTGGCTCATGCCTGTAATCCCAGCACTTTAGGAGGCCAAGGCAGGAGGATCGCTTGAGCCCAGGAGTTCGAGACCAGCCTGGGCAACACAGCAAGACCCCATCTCTAAAAAGAAAAAAAATTAGCCAGGCATGGTGGCACACACCTGTGATCCCAGCTACTCAGGAGGCTGAGGCTAGAGGATCGCTTGAGCCAGGGAGGTTGAAGCTGCAGTGAGCCATGAAGGCACTACTGCACTCCAGCCTGAGTGACAGAGGGAGACCCTATTTTAAAAAAAAGAGAAAGAGAAAGAAAGAAATGGATAGGGAGGGGCCGGGTGCGGTGGCTCATGCCTGTAATCCCAGCACTTTGGGAGGCCGAGGTAGGCAGATCACAAGGTCAGAAGATGGAGACTATCCTGGTTAACACGGTGAAACCCGTCTCTACTAAAAATGCAAAAATGTAGCCAGGCGCGGTGGCGGGCACCTGTAGTCCCAGTTACTCGGGAGGCTGAGGCAGGAGAATGGCGTGAACCTGGGAAGCAGAGCTTGCAGTGAGCCGAGATCGCACCACTGCACTCCATCCAGCCTGGGCCACAGAGCAAGACTCCGTCTCAAAAAAAAAAAAAAAGAAAGAAAGAAAAAGAAATGGATAGGGAAGACTGGGCGCAGTGGCTTACGCCTCTAATCCCAACACTTCGGGAGGCCGAGGCGGGTGGATCACGAGGTCAGGAGATCAAGACCATCCTGGCCAACATGGTAAAACCCCATCTCTACTAAAATACAAAAAATTAGCCGGGCATAGTGGCGCGCACCTGTAGTCCCAGCTACTGGGGAGGCTGAGGCAGAGGAATCCCTTGAACCCCGGAGGCGGAGGTTGCAGTGAGATGAGATCTCGCCACTGCATTCCAGCCTGGCGACAGAGCAAGACTCCATCTCAAATAAATAAATAAATGGATGGGGGAGGGCCACACAGAGACTCTGACAGATTCAGAGGGGGAGGGGCTGGGCTTTGCTTCCCTCCCCCACGCCAGTGAAGCCCCCTCCTCCATGTCACAGGAGCCCCCCTCCCCCAATACGGTCTCTCTAATCAGATTTGGCCAATTAACCTCTAATTGCTGGAACAGGCGGGGGCTCCCAGGCATGTAATTGTCCCAAGCCTGGGGCTCCCTTGGCCTCCATCCTGGGGAGCGCAGAGACGCTCAGACGCGCCGGCTCTCCCACATGTCTGCCTGGGCTCCCCATCCCCCGGGCCCCGGTGGGCCAGACCTTAGGGTTCAGACTGCGGCCGGCCAGACAGGCGGAGTGACTCTTGCTGGTGGCCGCAGCACCCGTACCCCTCGGAAGAGCAGAAGAAGCAGCTGGCGCAGGACACGGGGCTTACCATCCTGCAAGTCAACAACTGGTGAGTGGCCCAGGAGGGCCCGCGGGCCGGCCCAGGGCGGGAGCCTGGGAGCTGTCCGCGGTGCTGACGGAGACCCCGAGCCCGGCGGAGCCGCTGCCCCTGCTCGCCCCGCCCTGCCTCCCCCGCCGCTGTCCTCCCGGCCCGCTCTGTGTTCGTCTTGGCCTCTCTCCCACTCCCTCTTTTCATTCCCCTCCGTTTCCATGACCGCTTCCCAGGTTCATTAACGCCCGGAGACGCATCGTGCAACCGATGATCGATCAATCCAACCGCACAGGTACAGGGGGAAGGCGGGGACAGAGAGCCTGGGGTTCTTAGGAGGGAGTCAAAGCCGGGTCCCGGGCTTCTTGGAGCTCAGCCTGCACCTCTGAACCCCCTTCGCAGGGCAGGGTGCAGCCTTCAGCCCAGAGGGCCAGCCCATCGGAGGCTACACCGAGACGCAGCCACACGTGGCCATCCGGCCTCCGGGTAAGCCCCGCCACCTTAGCTAGGCCCCGCTAGAAGATGCCCACCTGAGATTCAATTCAAGCGGAATACAGTGTGTCACTTGCCTAGTGGGGAGCAGGTGATGCCAAGACAGATTTCCTGGTCCCCCACCTTTTCCTTACAACCTCATTTCTTCCAGACTTCAAGCCTAACGCCTCAGAAGGCTCCACTTTTTCTAAAGGGCCAGCACCTTCTTATGACTCAGTCTATCCTGGTAGAGGGATCCCCTGGTGTAGGAAGGGGTGGGGAAGACTTAGAGGCATCTGGGGGTGTCTCTGAAAGACCCACTTACCCTCCTTTCTTGTCTTCCAGGATCAGTGGGGATGAGTTTGAACTTGGAAGGAGAATGGCATTATCTATAGAGGCTGGATGCAGGAGAAGTGTGAGTGTCTAAGGGCTAGGAATTGTGCAATTCTCAAACTTCCATTAGACCTCAGGACTCCAAGCGTGGGCACATCCGGAGTAGTGGGTCAGCCTGGGTCCCTGTACTGCGGGTTCCCTGAGGCCTGATGGGAAGATGTTTCATTCATCCATCTGTCCATCCATCCATCATCCGTCCTCCTCGTCCATCTATCCATCCATCTATCCACTCACTTACCCATCCATATCTTTATCCATCCATTACTCAATTACTCATCCACCCACAATCCATCCATCCAAACCTAGTCCACCCATCTACCCACTCAATACCCATCTGACCACACATTCACCCACTTATTCCATTCATCTCTCCACTCACCAACCCACTCATCCGTCTACCTCCACACTGACCAACCACCCACACATCTACCCGTTTATCTGTGCATTCACCCACCTCCCTACCCAGGCATCCACCCATCAACACATCAACTCACCCATCCATCTACCCACACATCCCATTATCCATATATCCACCTACCCACCACCTAATATCCATCCATCCATCCATACATACATACACCCATTCATCTATGATACATGTCCAAACACAAATTAAGCCCTTGGCTGGGCGCAGTAGCTCACACCTGTAATCCCAGCACTTTAGGAGGCCAAGACAGGTGGATCACCTGAGGTCAGAAGTTCGAGACCAGCCTGGCCCCATCTCTACTAAAAATACAAAAATTAGCCAGGTGTGGTGGTGTGTACCCGTAGTCCCAGCTACTCTGGAGGCTCAGGTAGGAGAATCACTTGAACCCGGGAGGCGGAGATTGCAGTGAACTGAGATCAACCTGGGCAACAGAGTGAGACTCCGTCTAAAAAAAAAAAAAAATTGAGCCCTCACTCCATCCTGACGTGCCTCCGGTAGGGTCTGGATCTTGAGAAGATTCTGGTCTTGTGGGGAAGTTGGCAACCCCAGTGACAATCCAGTGCCACAGTTCAAACAATAAAACATAGTTTCCCCATAGGAGGGAGTCATCAACTGTCTCTGGGGCATCAGGAAGGACTTCCTGGAGGAAGTGGCCTCTGGATGGGGCACTGAAGGATGAATAGGAGTCCACTGCACAGAGTAGGGAGTAATGTGGAAGGGGGGCATTATTTGACTCTCCCAGGCCTTGAGTCTCCTGTGGCCTGGTATGCTGGCAGCACTTTACAGCATCTTCTCATTTAGTCCTTAACATGACCCTGAAAGGGAGAGACTATTACAGTCTTCATTTCACAGATGAGAAGACTGAGGTTCAGAGAGAAGAGGTCACTTGCACAGGTCTACTTACCCTGCTTACAAAAGCAGGGGGAACAGCATGTGCAAAGGCCCAGGTGAGGAGGCAGCCTGGAGTTTCCAAAGCACAGATCCGAGTTTGACTCTCTCTGGATTAAACCATTTGTGGCTTCCTAGTGCCATCTGGACAAAGTCCCAATTCCTTAGTTTAGTATCCATCTGTCCATCCATCCCCTGAGCTGCTCTGTGCCCAGCCCTGTGCTGGGTGATAGTGGGGACACAACAGTGACCATGACAGCCCCAGCCCTGCCCTCATGGGGCACAAAGTCCAGTGAAGGGGACAGACCCATCCCCAGATGGTGATGCTCCAGAATGGGCAGGACTGGAATGGTGAAGCCCAGGAACTGGAGGAGCTCACAGGGGGTGGGTGATGGACCTGGGATGGGGGGAGGTCCAACCAGGACCTAGAGAGGGCTTCCTGGAGGAGGGGGCATCTGACCCAGACTGGAGGATTCAAGGAGGGCTGCCTGGAGGAGAGGACTTTGGAGGTGAGACCAGAAGAATGGGAGGAGTGAGGCAGGAGAGGAGCGTCTACAGAGGGAATAGCACGTGCCAAGGCCAGGAGAGCTTGGAAGTCTCGTGGCTGTGAGACAGTCCCAGCCCCCTGCACACAAGGAGGAAGTTCTCCTTGGGCTGGGTTGAGGCAGGTGGCCGGACAGGTGGCTAATGAATTCAGGGCCAGCAGAAAGGCCCTGAGAATGAGAGTGGAGGCCTGCACAGGGCTTATGTGTGGAGGCGGGTGCTGGCGGCCGAGCCTGGGAAAAAGAGACAGGTAGGTGTATCCAGGCCAAGTAGGGCAGTGGGAGACTCAGCTCTGCCATGGCCAAGCGTGGATGGGGATGGTCTGGAGTGAGTGTCAGGGGACCTTTGGATCAGTAGTGATGGAGGGGCCTTCTCACTCCACTGCCTGGATGCCCAGTGGGCTCTTTTCTCCACTCCTTTCTGTCTCCTTTTCTGTCTCTCCACTCCTGAGCATGACTCACTGTAGCCTCAACCTCCCTGGGTTAAGTGATCCTCTGGCCTCAGCCTCCCAAGTAGCTGAGACTACAGGCGTGCACCACCACACCTGGCTAATATTCATTTTTATTTTTATTTTTGTAGAGACAGGGGTCTCACTTTGTTCCCCAGGCTCGTCTCGAACTCCTGGGCTCAAGCAATCCTCCTGCCTCTGCCTCCCAAGGTGCTGGGGTTACATGCGTGAGCCACTGCACCTGGCCTCCTCTCTCTCTCTCTCTCTCTCTCTCTCTGTTTTGTCTATTTCCGTATGACTCCTTCTCTCTCTTCCCATGTCATTCTCTCTGATTCCTTCCAGGTCTCTCTCTGTCCCACTCTGCCTGTCTCTCTCCTTGTTCTCTGTCTCAGTCTGTAGGTCTCCCTCCCTCACCTCCACTCTGATTCTCTGTCTCCCTCTTTCGCATCACTGCGTCTCCTCTCTCTGTGGCGCTCGCACATCCCCGCGCCATTCCCTGCCAGCCACTCTGTGTTCCCCTCACGTTGGGGCTGATGAGGGATGCACAGATGGGCTGGGATGGGGCCAGGCCCCCTCCCGCTCCTGACTTGGCGTCTCCTCCTCTCTCCAGAGACCCAGCCTCCAGCTGTGACCCCCAGCCTCACACCTGGTTCTGGTTCCCGCCTGGTCCTCCAGCTTCAGGACCCCCACCTCCAAAGGCCCCTCCGCTCAACGCCTACCTCCCTAGGGCCCTGCTGGGACATGAGTGCCCACCCAAGAGGCTCTCAAGGACACCGGCAAGGCCTCCAGGCCCTGAGCCCCACTTCTGCCTTCACCTCTGCCTGGGACCTGAGCTGGGCTCCTGGGCCTTGCCAGAAGATGGCGGCTAGGGCCTCGCCGCCGGGACAGAGAAGGGACGGGGTGGCTGGGCAGTCAGGGAAGGAGGGTCGCCCGGATCCGACATTTTGGAGAGATTCCTTCACCCTCCTGTCCCCCCACCTCCCTTCTCTAATTTCTTCTTTTTTTAATGATAAAGTCTTAAAAACACAGAGCCACCAACTGGAGTTCTTGTGTCTATTCCAATATTTCAAATTCTTACCAATTTGAAGCTCATAAGTCACGAATAAGGATACTGATTGGCCGGGTGCAAGCGCAATGGCTCACGCCTGTAATCCCAACCCTTTGGGAGGCCAAGGCGAGTGGATCACTTAAGGCCAGGAGTTCAAGACCAGCCTGGGCAACATAGCAAGATCCCATCTGTACAAAACAAGCAAACAAATTGCCTGGGCATGGTGGTGCACGCCTGCGGTTTCAGCTACTTGGGAGCCTCCCAGAGTGCTGGAATTACAAACAAGAGCCACCAGGCCTGGCCTAGACTCCACCTCTTGACTAGAGGCAACTGCAAAATTCCTGCGAGAGATGTGCGTGCAGGGGAGAATGAAGACTCAGGGCCACGCGTGTGTCACTTTACCAGCTGTGGCTCTCCGAGCACGTCCTCTGTCCCATGGGAAATGAGCAGGTTAGGCATGGACAGCCTCACTTCCAAGGCTTCCGGACGGACATGGGTTCAAATCTCGCCTCTGGAACGCAACATGACTTCACCTGTCTGGACCCCAGTTTCCACATCTGGAGAACGGGGAGAGCGGCTGTGCCTGTCTTATAGGATGATTGTGCTGATGGTGGAGGTATTTTGAGGAACACATGGGGAACTGTGCCCCGTGTGTCAGCGCCTATCAGAAGCAGAGGCTATCCTTTGTGACTAGGAAAACAGGCTCAGAAACCAGTGTGAGTCCCTTGGGGTTCTCAGCTTTGCAGACCTCTGTCCCCTCCAGCCCCCAGAGAGAGGGACCACCAAGGCAGAGTGTGGGTCGCTCCCCTGTTTGGCTCTGTCTCTCTCCCTCTGGTACCTTTTTTTTTTTTTTTTGAGAGGGAGTCTCACTTTCTTGCCCACACCAGGCTGGAATACAATGTTGGGATCTCAGCTCACTGCAACCTCCGCCTCTTGGGTGCAAGCGATTCTCCTGCCTCAGCCTCCTGAGTAGCTGGGATTACAGGCATGCGCTACCACGCCCGGTTAATTTTTGTATTTTTAGTAGAGACGGGGTTTCACCATGTTGGCCTGGCTGGTCTTGAACTCCTGACCTCAGGTGATCCACCCGCCTCCACTTCCCAAAGTGCCGGGATTATAGGTGTGAGCCACCACGCCCAGCCATTCTTTCTGTCTCTGTCTTGTTCAGACCTCGTCTCTCTCTGTCCCCTTCCCCACTGGAAACCCACATCTTTGGGGCCTCCCCCTCCCTTCTCCTTCAGAGTCCAGGTGACCTCTCTCCCGCAGACCCAGGCTGCTTCATCCTGGCTCGCTGCCCTCCAGTCCCCTCTCCCAAGTGCCCCTCAGCCCCTCTGCCATTCAAGCTCCCCCTCTGCCACCCTCTCCTTAGAGCCATCCTTGGACTGTTGAGTCTCTCAGGCACCCCCCACCATGTACACTGCTGCTCTGTGTTCAAGGCCCAAGGGGCACGTGTGTGGGTTTTTGAGGGACCCCTGGAGCCCCTTCGGGGCGAGCCACGATGGAGAGATTCGCACAGAGACACACGTTGCTATGAACAGACACACATGCAAATATGCACACGCACACTCCGAAACACACACACATGAAGAATGCACAGAAGATATGCCACACTCAGCCAGGCGCGCTGGCTCATGCCTGGAATCCCAGTACTTTGGGAGGCCAAGGTGGGCAGACTACCTGAGGTCAGGAGTTCGAGACCAGCTTGGCCAACATGGTGAAACCCCGTCTCTACTAAAATACAAAAAATTAGCTGGGTGGGATGGCGCCTGCCTGTAATCCCACCTACTCAGGAGGCTGAGGCAGGAGAATCAGGCTGGGAGGTGGTAGAGATTGCAGTGAGCTGAGGTCGCGCCACTGCACTCTAGCCTGGGTGACAGAGCGAGATTCCGTCCCAAATAAAAAAGAAAGAAAGAAAATATCTGCTGAGCAGAAGAGTGAATGAACAAAATCTCAGGACATGCCAGGAGTGATGGCTCACGCCTGTGATCCCAGCATTTTGGGAGGCTGAGGCGGGCAGATTACTTGAGGACAGGTGTTTGAGACCAGCCTAGGCAATATGGTGAAACCCCGTCTCTACTGAAATATAAAAATTAGCCGGGCGTGGTGGTGCATGCCTGTAATCCCAGCTACTTGGGAGGCTGAGGCAAGAGAATCCCTTGAACCTGAAAGGCGGAGATTGCAGTGAGCTGAGGTCATGCCATGGCACTCCAGCCTGGGTGACAGAGCAAGACTCGTCTCAAAAAAGGAAGAAAAGGACAAGTGTCACAAAAAGCAGAACAGGCACAGGATGAGAGCATGGGCTGCCACTTTTATGACCTTATGGAGCCCTTCAGTGAGGGCCGTGTCCCGGGCTCTGTTCTAGGAACCATACACCTGAGAATCTGTTGAACCCTATGGCAGCCCCGGGAGGTGGGTGCCATCACGGTCCCCATTTCCCAGACGAGGAAGTAGGACCAGAGAGGTGAAGCGGCTCATCCAAGGTCACACAGCTGGAGATTGTGGGGCTGGGCTCCATTTGAACCCAGGCAGCCTGGCTCCAGGGCCTGGGCACTAACCACCGTGCTTCCAGCCTCTCTTTTTTTTTTTTTTGAGATGGAGTCTTACTCTCTCTTGCCCAGGCTGGAGTGCAATGGTGCGATCTCAGCTCACTGCAACCTCCATCTCCCAGGTTCAAGTGATTCTTCCACCTCGGCCTCCCGAGTAGCTGGAATTACAGACACCCCCCATCATGCCCGGCTAATTTTTGTGCTTTTGTAGAGATGGGGTTTCACCAAGTTGGCCAGGCTAGTCTTGAACTCCTGACCTCAAGTGATCCGCCTACCTCGGCCTCCCAAAGTGCTGGGATTACAGATGTGAGCCACTGTGCCTGGCCTGATTTTTAATTTTTTAATTGCTTTTGTTTGTCTTTGAGATAGGGTCTCACTCTGTAACCACGGCTCACTGCAGCCTCAAACTCCAGCACTCCAGCAATCCTCCTTCCTCAGCCTCCCCAGCAGCCGAGACTACGGCCACAAACCACCATGCCTGGCTAATTATTTATATTTGTTGGTAGAGATGGCTTTTCACTGTGTCTCCCAGGCTGGTCTTGAACTCCTGGGTTCAAGCTGTCCACCTGCTTCAGCCTCCCAAGACGCTGGGATTACAGGCATGAGTCACTGCACCTGGCCTGATACTGTTTTCGTGACTATGATGAGAGTTTTATCTCTTCCCAGAACTCCCCGGGACTCAGGTGGGATGGGTGATGGGTAGACAGCAGGAAGGACTTCAAACAATCACCCTCCCTTAAAGGCAGGTGGGGGAAGGAATATGAGGGAGGGGCAGGGCCAGGCCAAAGCTTTGAGGTCGGCTGAGAGGGGAGGCAGTTGTTTAGTGTATCTCCTGCCTGATGCAGGGGAGAGGTCCCAGCGGCTGGGACACTGGGAAGGGGGGGAGGGGACAGCTCTTCTCTTCCCCTCCTCCCCCTTTTCCCAGAACCTGGAAATGCCTCTCATTAACTGAATCCCGTCTAATTAAACCAATTGGATGTGCCTGGGGAGAAGGGAAATTGGGTGGGAGGTTCATTGTAACTAAAAATATCTCCCCCACTTCCTGGGAGGAGGAAGCGGCGGCGGGACCTGCGTGTGTGGTAGGTGGGCATCGCAGAGCAGGAGGGGCCCCTGGTGCAGGGGCGTCCTGGGTCATGGGGGTGAGGACCCAGGGGATAGGCAGGCGGGGCGCGGGGGCTGCGGTCGTTGTGTGTCTGACCCCTGTGTTTCCTCTCGGCCTGTGGACTTGGAATGTGGTGGTCGAGGGCAGTGGTGGAGGGATGTCGGTGTGGCTGGAGCCACCGCCCGTGTGTCCCGTTGCTGAACGTGGTGTGTGTGTCGCTGAGTGGCAGTGTCTGTCACACGTGCCTTGGTATAGGTTGTGTGTCTCTGTGTAGGTTCCTGTCTGTGACGACAAGACTGCACTTGGGTTGGGATTGTGTGAAGAGCTGGTCTCTATCAGTTGTGTCTGTGTCCACGGCATCGTTGTGTCGTGATCACTCTCCTCCTAGGTCCGAACTTACAGTGGGACTTTGGGAGGCCGAAATGGGTGGATCACCTGAGGTCAGGAGTTCAAGACCAACCTGACCAACATGGTGAAACCCTGGCTCTTTTAAAAATACAGAAATTAGGGTGGGCACGGTGGCTCTTGCCTGTAATCCCTGCACTTTGGGAGGCCAAGGCGGGCAGATCACCTGAGGTCAGGAGTTCGAGACCAGCCTGGCCAACAAGATGAAACCCCATTTCTACTAAAACTACAAACAATTAGCCAGGTGTGGTGGCGGGTGCCTGTAATCCCAGCTACTTGGGAGGCTGAGGCAGGAGAATCGCTTGAACCTGGGAGGCGGAGGTTGCAGTGAGCTGAGATTGCACCACTGCACTCCAGCCTGGGTGACAGAGCAAGAATCGGAAAGCCTGACTCCAATGGGGATAACTGGATCTCAGGGTGGCAGGGAGCAAGTCACCGAACTTAATCACCAAAGGCAAGGTGGGCGTCGTTACCGCTTGCACAGCAGAGTCCAAGCAGCCATCAGAGTGCTATGACTTGGCTGGGCAGTGGCTCATGCCAGTAATCCCAACACATTGGGAGGCCCAGGTGGCAGAATCTCTTAAGGCCAGGAGTTCGAGATTAGCCTGGGCAGCATAGTGAGACCTGTCTCTACGAAAAAATTTAAACAATTAGCCAGATGTGGTGGTGCTGGCCTGTGGTCCCAGCTACCAGGGAGGCTGAGGCAGGAGGATCACTTGAGCCCAGGAAGTCGAGGCTGCAGTGAGCTGTGATTGTGCCACTGCACTCCAGCCTGGGCAATAGAATGAGACCCTATCTCTAAAGATAATACATTTTTAAAAAGAATTCCAGGAACCCACCCCTAAAACCAGCCCTTCCCCTCCCTCTGCAGAATAAAGGCCCCATCAGAGGGGACATGCTGGGCGTCAGGGTCAGAGGAGGAAGGTCGGAGCTAAGACCTGAAGGATGATGAGCTGTCAGGTGGGTGGACGGGAGAAGCTCAGGAGACCGGGAAGGGGAAGGCGGAGGTGCACAGGCCCTGACCGGACAGAGGGAGCCGCAGGAGGGAGGCCGGCGTGGTGGAACCTTAGGGGAAGGCAATGATCCTGCCTCCCTCCAGGGGGCGCTGAAGAGCCGTAGATTTCTTTCTGTTAACAGTTTTATTGAGACTTGTATCATACGTAAAATTCACCCATTTAAAGTGTACAGTTCAATGGCTTTTAGTGTATTTATAGGGTTGTGCACCTGTCACCACAATCAATTCTAGAATATTTTCAACATCCCCAAAAGAAACTCTGAACGCCCTAACAGTGATTGCTGGCCCCCAGTCCTTGGCAACCACCAATCCCCTTTCTGTCTCCATGGGTTTGCCTATTCTGGACATTTCACGTAAGTGGAATCACGCTACACTGCCCTTTGTGACTGACTTCTTTCAGTAGCATATCTTCCAGCGGCAGCTTTCAGTAGCATGTCTTCCAGCTGTAGTATCTGTCAGTCATTCCGTTTTTGTGTGTGTGTGTTTTAGTTTTGTTTCTTTTTTAGAGACAGGGTCTTGCTCTGTCCCCCAGGCTGAGTGCAGTGGTGTGATCTCAGCTCACTGCAACCTCGATCACCCAGGCTCAACTGATCCTCCCACCTCAGCCTCTCGAATAGCTAGGACTACAGGCATACGCCACCACGCCCAGCTAATTTTTGTATCTTTTGTAGAGATTGGGTCTTACTATGTTGTCCAGGCTGGTCTCGATCTCCTGGGCTCAAGCCTCAGCCTCTCAAAGAGCTGGGATTAAAGGCGTGAGTCACCACGCCCAGCCTGTTATTCCTTTTCATTGCCGAATGATATTCCATTGTCCTGGAAGAACTTTGAGCAGAGAAGGGACAGACTCGGGCCAGTGCTTTATCCCGCCAGTGGATTACAGGGCATAGGACGGGTTGAATTGTGACCCGCCAGAGGGTATGCTAAATTCCTCCTCCCAGCGCCTGGGCATGTGACCTTATTTGGAAAAAAGGTCTTTTCAGATGAGGTCACAGGGTGGGCTCTGGTCCAACATGGCACGTGCCCTTCTACAGAAAGGGACTGCCGGCAGCCTGACAGAAGCTGGAAGAGGCTGGGAAGACTCCTGGCAGGTTCCCGAGGGAGCTCAGCCCAGCCGACACCTTGACTTCCAATTTCTGGCCCCTAAGAATGTGAGATATCTGTTGTTTCAAGTCACCCAGTCTGCGGGGTTTTGGTACACAGGGAGGCAGAGCGGAGGCGAGAGGGTGACGAGGAGGGGAGGAAGGAGCACAGGGAGGGAGGGGCTCATCCAGGGACTGCAGGAAGGTGCATAAAGGATACTGGGGCACAGCAAGGTGGCTCATGCCTGTAATCCCAGCACTTTGGGAGGCTGAGGTGGGAGGGTCACTTGAGGTCAGGAGTTCGAGACCAGCCTGGCCAACATGGTGAAACCCTGTCTCTACTAAAAATGCAAAAATTAGCCAGGCGCGGTGGCGGGCATTTATAATCCCAGCTACTCAGGAGGCTGAGGCAGGACAATCATTTGAACCCAGGAGGCAGAGGTTGCAGTGAGCTGAGATGGTGCCACTGCACTCCAGCCTGTATGACAGAGCAAGACTCCATCTAAAACCAAAAAAGATATTGGTAAACAGAGCCAGGCATTTTGGAGTTGAGGGTGTCACCAAAATGAGCATGTGTCACCTTCCAGGAATGGTCAGTGTGTGGCTGCTACAGCACCTGGCAGGGGGTAAATGCCAAAACATGGCTGGGCGCGGTGGCTCACACCTGTAATCCCAGCACTTTGGGAGGCAGAGGTGGGAGGATCACGAGGTCAGGAGATCGAGACCATCCTGGCGAACACAGTGAAACCCCGTCTCTACTAAACAATACAAAAAAACTAGCCGGGCGAGGTGGCGGGCGCCTGTAGTCCCAGCTACTCGGGAGGCTGAGGCAGGAGAATGGCGTAAACCCGGGAGGCACACGCCTGTAGTCTCAGCTACTTAGGAGGCTGAGGCACAAGAATTGCTTGAATCTGGGAGGCGGAGGTTGCAGTGAGCCAGGATTGCCCTACTGCACTCCATCCTGGATGACAGTACAAGACTCTGTCTCAAACGACAGTACAAGACTTTGTCTCAAACGCTCACACACACACACACACACACACACAGCAGAAAATGAAGGGAGAAAGGACAGGGCCTATGGACAGGGTGCAGCAGGTGACAGAGAAAACCTATCTATATCCATATTTCTGACTTGGGAAGTAGCCCTATTTGTCTCTGATGTCACAGGAGAAGAGTGACTTTCAAATGTTGGTTACTTTTCCTGTTGCCTTAGTGATCACTGTAGCTGATGTTTGCTGAGAACCTTTTATATGCCAATCCCTGCTCTAAGCACGTGGACTAATGCATCAGCTCTCAACAACAATGGATCTTTAACTTCCTTTTGCAAATGATAAAGCAGACATACAAAATGAGGATGACAATTCTCCTTGCAGACT
Organism: Theropithecus gelada; assembly: GCF_003255815.1. NCBI lineage: Eukaryota > Metazoa > Chordata > Mammalia > Primates > Cercopithecidae > Theropithecus > Theropithecus gelada. Next base: position 24,563,113 of record NC_037687.1, on the reverse strand, counting down.
CCCGGCCCATGGGGCTCTCTGTGATTCAGCAATGGTTGGCCCCTGGGGAGGGGAAGCTGTGGCCTGGGTACTTGCACTATGTTTGTGCAAGATCTGTATTCTGAAAATTATGAAATATTGCTAAATTAAAGAAGCACCGGCCAGGCGCGGTAGCTCACGCCTGTAATCCCAACACTTTGGGAGGCTGAGGCGGGCAAATCACTTGAAGCCAGGAGTTTGAGACCAGCCTAGCCAACATAGTGAAAACCCGTCTCTACAAAAAAATACAAAAAAAAAAAAAAAAAAAAAATAGCTGGTCGCAGTGGTGCTTCCCTGTAATTCCAGCTACTTTGGAGGTTGCAGCATGAGAATCACTTGAACTCAGGAAGCGGAGGTTGCAGTGAGCTGAGATTGAGCCATTGCTCCATCGCACTCCACCCTAGATGACAAAGCGAAAATCTCTTTTTTTTTTTTTTTTTTTTTTTTTTGAGACAGTCTTACTCTGTCACCCAGGCTTGGAGTGCAGTGGCACGATCTCGGTTCACTATAACCTGTGCTTCCCACGTTCAAGTGATTCTCCTGCCTCAGCCTCCCAAGTAGCTGGGATTACAGGTGCACGCCACCACACCAGGCTAATTTTTGCTTATTTATTTATTTACTTATTTATTTATTTATTCTGAGACAGAGTCTCACTCTGTCGCCCAGGCTGGAGTACAGTGGTGTGATCTCAGCTCACTGTAACCTCTGCCTCCCAGGTTCAAGTGATTCTCCCGCCTCAGCCTCCCAAGTAGCTGGAACTACAGGCACATGCCACCACACTCAGCTAATTTTTTGATTTTTCATAGAGACAGGCTTTCACCACGTTGGCCAGGCTGGTCTTGAACTCCCGACCTCAAGTGATCTGCCTGCCTCAGCCTCCCAAAGTGCTAGGATTACTGGCATGAGCCACCGCGCACGGCCTAGTCAACTGATTTTCAGTAAAGGTGTCAAATTAATTCAATGGGGAAATGAATATTCTTTTCAAAAAATGGTTCTAGAACCATTAGACATCCATATGCAGAAAAATGAGCCATGAGCATTAACTCACATCATACACAACGCCTAACTGGAAATGGACCATAGACCTAACAGTTTATATTAAAAATGTAAAATGATTAAACTAGAAGAAGACATAAGAAAAAACCTTCATGATCTTGAGGGTAGGCAAAGATTTGTTAGGTAGAACACAAAAAGTAGAAATGATAAAAGAAAATGATAATTTGAAATTCCACCAAAATACAACACTTCTCTTGTCCAGGAGCAGCGGCTCACGCCTGTAATCCCAGCAGTTTGGGAGGCCAATGTGGGAGGATCGCTTAAGCCCAGTTCAAGACCAGCCTGGGCAACATGGCAAGACCCCATCTCTACAAAAAAATACAAAAATTAGCCGGGCGTGGTGGCACACGCCTGTAGTTCCAGGCACTTGGGAGACTGATTTGGATCATTTAAGCCCAGGAGGTGGAGGCTGCACTGAGCTGAGATTGCACCACTGCACTCCAGCCCCGGCAATAGAGAGAGACCCTGTCTCAAAAAAAAATAAATAAATAAATAAATTGTTGAATGAATCTGTTACTGAAATACCAGGGGTTCAGTCCAGGTCCTGCTGCTGGTTGCACAGAAAGCCAGTCACTAAGATGAGTATTGCCAAGGAAGAAGGCTTTAATCAGATGCGCAGCCAAGGAGAAAGATCAGTCTCAAATCCATCTCCCTGACTAAAACTAGGGGTTTATGTACTTTTTTTCTTTGAGATAGGGTCTTGCTGTGTTGTGCAGGCTGGAGTGCAGTGGCACAATCTCAGCTCACTGCAATCTCCGCCTCCTAACACCAAGTGATCTTCCCACCTCAGCCTCCCGAGCAGCTGGGGCTACAGGCATGCACCACCACACCTGGCTAATTTTTGTTTTTTAATAGAGACAGGGTCTCGCTATGTTTCCCATCCGGTCTCGAACTCCTGGACTCAACTGATCCACCCTTATGGGCCTCCCAAAGTGCTGGAATTACAGGTATGAACCACCATGCCCAGCCTTTTATTTTTTTCTGTTTCTAATATGGTGAATCACATTGATTTTCAAATGTTAAATCCACCTTGAATTCCTAGAATGAGCCCCACTTGGCCATGATGCACCGTATTTACACATTGCTGAATATGATGTGCTGAACTTCTATTTAGGGTTTTTGTGTCTATGTTCATAAGGCATATTGGCCTAGAGTTTTCTTTTCTTGCGGTGTCAGAGCCTGGTTTTAGCAACAGGATAATGCTGGCCTCATAACATGAGTCAGGAGGCATCCTCCCCTATGTTGTGGATGAGTGGGTGTGGGCGAGTGTAATTTCCATGTTTGGAAGACGTCACCAATAAGCCCGTCTGAGCCTGTTCTCTTTGTTAATTATGAATTACATTTCCTTAATAGAGTTGTTCTGGTTATCTGTTTCTTCCTGAATGAGCTTTGGGTAGTTTGTGTCTTTCAATAATTTTTTCCATTTCAAATGAGTGGAATTTCTGTGCAGCACGTTGTTTATCGTATTCCCTTCTCCTTTTCGTAGCTGTAGGACCTACAGGTTGTTCTCCTTCCATTCCTATGCCATGCCTTGTTTTTCTTTTTCTCCTGAGTGATTTTATTGTCTTTTCATTTTCTTTTTTTTTTAGAGATGGAGTCTCGCTCTGTTGCCCAGGCTGGAGTGCAGTGGCACGATCTCGGCTCACTGCAAGCTCCGCCTCCTGGGTTCTAGCAATTTGCCTGCCTCAGCCTCCCGAGTAGCTGGGATTACAGGCACATGCTGCCACACCTGGCTAATTTTTTGTATTTTAGTAGAGACGGGATTTCACCGTGTTGCCCAGGCTGGTCTCAAACTCCTGAGCTCAGGCAATCCACCTGCCTCGGCCTGAATTTTTTTTTTTTTTTTGAGATGGAGTTTCACTCTTTTCTTTTGTTTTTTTTTTTAGACGGAGTCTTGCTCTGTCGCCCAGGCTGGAGTGCTGTGGCCGGATCTCAGCTCACTGCAAGCTCCGCCTCCCGGGTTCCCGCCATTCTCCTGCCTCAGCCTCCCGAGTAGCTGGGACTACAGGCGCCCGCCACCTCGCCCGGCTAGTTTTTTGTATTTTTTAGTAGAGACGGGGTTTCACCGTGTTAGCCAGGATGGTCTCGATCTCCTGACCTCGTGATCCGCCCGTCTCGGCCTCCCAAAGTGCTGGGATTACAGGCTTGAGCCACCGCGCCCGGCCTGGAGTTTCACTCTTGTTGCCCAGGCTGGAGTGTAGTGGCGTGATCTCGGCTCACTGCAACTTCCACCTCCCGGGTTCAAGCGATTCCCCTGCCTCAGCCTCCTGAGTAGCTGGGATTAAAGGTGCCTGCCACCATGTCCAACTAAGTTTTTGTATTTTTAGTGGAGATAGGGTTTCACTATGTTGGCCAGGCTGGTCTCGAACTCCTGACCTCAGGCGATCCACCTGCCTCAGCCTCCCAAAGTGCTGGGATTACAGGCGTGAGCCACCGCGCCCGGCTCGGCCTGTTCTTTTCTTTTTTATCGGGAATGGGTCTTATGGTGCAGCCTGTGGTCCTACGTGAACACCAGTGCCCCCAGCCCCCTGCACAACTCTCAAAGTGACCCAGGTGGACGGGCAAATTCAGGGTCCCCCTACTTCAAGGGGAAGCAGAGACTGAGGATGGACTCGAGAGAGTGGCTGCGGAGGTGCTAAGAACCTGCACCTGGAACCAGGAGACATGGGAGGTCCCTGCTGGCTCTAATGCCCCTCCTACCCAGGACGCCTCAGGCAGCACCCTGCAGCAGGAAGAAGGAAAGCTAGACCCTGGGGAGGACTAACGGAGCAGCTGCTGGTGTTTGGATGGGTAGGTGCAGGCTTAACAGTGTGTGTCAGCATGTGAGGCTTTATTCACAATCGACGCTCCAGCCCCTCCGCACTGGGACAGGACCACAGGGCTAAACCCAGGCTGGGGGTCCTGCCCCTAGTCCTGGGCTGGAGGGCAGGTAGGCTGCAGGGAGCTGGGCAGGGCTCCTGGCCCGGCTCACACGTGTTGCTTCCGGTGGCGCAGCACCTCTGTGGGTGTGAACAGGAAGTCCCTCCCGCAGGCCTCACAGTGGTAGGGCCTCTGCAGGACAGACGTCTTCTGGAGGGTCTCGGGGGCAGCTTCCTCAGCCCCTAAGGAAGGAAAAGGAGGAGGCTGTGAGGGGGGCTTTCCAGTGCACATGTCTACCCGCACCCAAATGCCAGGCACCCGTGGGGCTCAGGTTCTCTCCTGGCCTTTGGGGAACTAAGTTTTGCCTCCTCCAGGAAGCCTTCCTGGATTAATAAAAATACACAGGCCTTTGGGAGGCTGAGATGGGTGGACCATGAGGTCAGGAGATCGAGACCATCCTGGCTAACATGGTGAAACCCCGTCTCTACTAAAAAATACAAAAAACTAGCCAGGCAAGGTGGCGGGCGCCTGTAGTCCCAGCTACTCGGGAGGCTGAGGCAGGAGAATGGCGTAAACCCGGGAGGCGGAGCTTGCAGTGAGTGAGCTGAGATCCGGCCACTGCACTCCAGCCTGGGTGACAGAGCAAGACTCCATCTCAAACAAACAAACAAACAAAAATACACAGGCCTGTCTTTACTCTGCATCCCTGCCAGTGAGAGAGACAAAGAGAAAGATATAAGGAGCAACATGGAGACTGAGAGGCAGACAGAGCCAGCCCTGGGGTGGGGGCACATGGTCCCAGTGCTGTCTCCCCCACTGAACCCCAGTGTAGCATCCCTGGATGACAACAGGATGGATATGACCAAGGCAGAGACAGCTGCAGGACAGGGAAAAAGAACAAGAGACATAGCCACAGAGAGACAGAAACGAAGAGACAAAGACAGCAACATAGAGACACCACAGGGGACAGGCAGGCAGAAAGAGGTGGCGCTCCAGGCCCTCCCCGCCCTGGGCCGCTGATCTTCAGGTCAAAGCCTGTGTGTGGCACCAGCCAGGGCCAGCAGGTGGAGGTCATCAGTTCTCGGAGCATCTAGCAAGTGCCCGCACACACAGGAGATCATCATGGGATGGACAGACGGCCGGGCAGAGGTGGCCCGGTCCCCACAGTCCCGTGCTTACCTGGGGGCCCATCCTGTGGGGCCTGAGGGCAGGTGTTCTCGTGGGCAATGCGCTCCAGGGGCGTGAGGGGCGCATGCAGGCCACAGTGGGGGCAGGTCCAGAAGGTTCGGAGACAGTCACTGTACAGGTCTGTGTCACTCTGCGGCAGGCCAGCTGTCAGGGCCGGGCCCCCACCAAGTGCCACCCACCACCCACTGCCCCCCTGGGACCCTTCCCAGAAGCCCTCAGGGCCATGGGCCCCACGTGGGAATCACATCCCTGGACTAAGGCGAAATGAGGCCGTGGGGTCAGGGGTGGGGTCTTCTTGAAATCCCACCTTTAGGGAAGAAGGGTTCATGCTCACCGTGAGGCAGTTGTAGGTGAGGAAGTCGGTGACTGCATAGCCCCCCTTTGTGGGGTGGGGAGACAGGGTGGAGCTGCCAAAGAGGCCAGGAAGATGGGGGGTGGCTGGGATGGTCTGGGGTCCCACATACAGGTTCTGGGCTTCTAGCCCCGTGAGCCGCCGGAGGCTGTAAGGAATCTAAGGAAGGAGAGACAGGAAATCAAGAGAGACAGGCTCAGGGAGATGCCGCCAAAGCACCTGGATCCAGCTGTGCCTGAAGCCCTCCCTCGGGCTTTGCAGTTATGGAAGCCAAGTGCTTAAGCCAATCACAACTTGGCTGCAGACACGCATGACCAGGGGTTTGTCTAGAATATCCTGATAACCCACCCCCATCTAAATTGCCTTCCCCAGACCCCTCTTCTGCCCCTGTCACTGGTGGGACCCCATTCAGACCTTGAGTCTAACCTTTAAGTCTGGCCGCCTCACCCCTCCTCCTCCTAGCATGTCAGCCTTGGTCCCCTCTCCATGGCTCACTGGGTTCCTGCCCCTTTGTCCTCAAGCCCCTCTACTCCAGGAAATCAGCCTGAATTGCACCCTTCTCCTCACCCCACCCACATGAAGTAGAACCAGGAGCAATTTCCGCTCCCCACCTAAGAGTCGGTGGTTGGTTTCAAGTCTGCTCAGTTCGGTTCTTCCCATCCAAAAGCAGACACCTATGGCTTCCCTCTCACACCTTGTCCGTTCTTGACTGTTAGCAGGGGGGGATCAGCCACGCTTGCAGAACGTGCTGAGTAAACAGGGCAGCAGTGGGTAGCATGGCCTCTGGAACCAGGCTCCTGGGGTGAGTGACTGAACCTCTGTGGCCTGAAAACCCCCAAATGTGCCCAGTGGAGTGAATGGGAAGCCAGGCCTTCCGGAGGCTCAAGCCCAGTGGCGGCCACCCCCTCTGGCCATAGGCAGGCACGGGCACCCTGGTGGAAGGTACCTTGGATGCCGTGAACTGCAGGAGTTCCTTGCTCAGGGTGGCCACCTCCTTGGGGCTGACTGGCACATCCTGCTCCTCCTCTTCCAGCCGCCGCTGGGCCTGATGCGCCAGCTGCCGGTCCAGGGCACCTTCCCAGCGGGCACGGAGCCGCAGGGAAGCCGCCAGGAGCCGGACAGCACTTTCACTGTCTGCCAGCTGCAGCTCCAGCCAGCCATCGGCCACCAGGCGGGAGCAGTCACCGTTGGTGTCCAAGGACCGGCTAAAAAGCAGGAGGGACTGGAAGAGAGGGAGCAGAAGACAGGGAGTAGGTGTGGGGGCAGGGCGATGTTGGAGACAGGCCCTGCCCGGCTAGGCTCCTGCCCACCCACCCGCCCTGTCTATGCGAGGCATCCACCTACCCACCATCTACCCGCTGTACCAGGCACCCCTGCGGGCGCTGGGGATACGGCATGAAGGCAGCCGCTGAGTCAGGGGAGGGGGCTGGGGTTGCAGGGTGGCGGGGGGCAGATGGGAGCGTGCTGGGAGAGAGACAGCTGCATTCTCAGGCAGGGTGGCAGAGGGACAGCAGGCAGACACACATGACATGCAGCGAGAGCCCAGACCCTGAGCACACGCTCCTCTGTGAGGACGGAAGTCAGGGCTGTAATTACCGGTGCTGTGGCTCATTCGATGTTGGAGAAAATTCTCGGGGCTGGGGCCAGGGCAGAGGAAAGGGTAGGACTGGCCATGCGTGGATGGTTTGGGGGCCGGGGATGGTACAGGAGGGCTCCATATACTGTTCTGCTTGCTTATGTGAATGTGAAGTGTCTCCATCTTCTTTTTGTTATTATTATTTTTATTTATTTATTTGAAATGAGTCTCGCTCTGTCGCCCAGGCTGGAGTGCAGTGGTGCGATCCTGGCTCACTGCAACCTCCACCTTCCAGGTTCAAGCGATTCTCCTGCCTCAGCCTCCCGAGTCGCTGGGATTACTGGCGCCCACCACCACACTCAGCTAATTTTTGTATTTTTAGTAGAGATGGGGTTTCCCCACATTGGCGAGGCTAGTCCCAAACTCCTGGCTTCAACTGATCCACCCACCTCGACCTCCCAAAGTGCTGGGATTAGAGGCATGAGCCACCACGCCTGGCTTATTATTTTTTGAGACAGGGTCTCACTCTGTCACCTAAGCTGGAGTGCAGTGTCAACAATCACAGCTCACTGCAGCCCTGACCTCCCAGGCTCAAGCGATCCTTCTGCCTCAGCCTCCCAAGTAGCTGGGATTACAAGCGCACACCACCACGCCCAGCTAACTTTTTAAAATTTTTTGTAGAGATAGAGTCTCCCTATGTTGCCTAGGCTGCCCTTTGAACTCCTAGGCTCAAATGATCCTCCCACCTCAGCCTCCCAAAGTGCTGGGATTCTAGGTGTGAGCCGGCCAGATTCTCTCAACAAGCGGTCCAGTGCAGGCAGAGAGCGCAGCGCCTCAGGTAGCAGGTCTGTTCCGCTTCCTGCGATCCGGCTGGTTGCCAACCCTCTGTCCCTCGGTGCGTGCTGCCTGCTTTCCCATGCTCACACGAGCGCCCGGCATCACCCTTTTGGTTTACCGTCTGCCTCCACCATCCTGTCTGAGCCCCATGAGGGTGGGGAGTGTGGTCGAGGTTGACCACAGCTGCACCCCCGGCCCCCAGAACACTAACAGCGCCTGGCCCACCAGGCGGGCTGGAGGGAGGTGTGGACATGCACAGAGGTGACTGAGCTGAGCTGGCTTTCGTGGTGCTGGTGGCAATCACAGTGTCAACGAAACCCTGAGGCTCTGGGAGCCCGCAGGTTCCTCTCTTCCCTCCACGTTCTCTGGGACCCACGCTGGGCAGTGCTGGTAGTGAGCGGGAGACAGGAGGGGGCAGCGTGACCCGGGAGCTCTGGTTTGGCCACCTGCTCGCTGTGTGACTTAGACAGGTGATGTGTCCCCACCCCTGCCTGAGCTTCAGTCCCCTCTATAAAGGGAGACCTGCAGGGCTGCGTGAGGACTCCAAGGCCAGGCCTTGGATCACGGAGACACTCGAGGAGCACTCGGGGCAGGGCAGCGGCTGCCGTTGGGCCCATGGTTCTGCTGCCAGCGCCCATGCAAGGGCATCCACGATCTGAGTTCGGCCTCAGCCTCCACCCGGGCCGCGCCCTTCTTCTCCCTCCTGGTGGCTGCCAGCCCTCCTGGCTGGGACCCTGTCCCAGCTCTGCTCAGAAGTTCCCAGGGTCCTGTCTCCCTTGCCTCTCTGGCCTCATCTCTGCACACTCCCCCTTGCCGACTGCACACCAGGCACGTGTCTGCCTCAGAGCCTCTGCGCAGGCCACTCCACTGCCTGGGACATTCTGCCCCGAGATCCACACACTCTCCTCCTTGGGTGTCTATTTGGAGACACCAGGTGGCCTTATCTTATGCCACACCCTGTGTCCACCCTCACCCCCACCCTACTCTCTATTGCCCAGCACCACCTTCCCACAGGTCGTTCAGGGCGTCACTGTGCTACTGCTATCACTGTCCCCTGCCACGGGAGCCCGGGAGGGCAGGGGCTGGCCTTCTTGCCTGGTTCCCTGCTGCGCCCCTGGCACCGCGCCTGGCACCCAGCAGGCACTCGGCAGGTAACTGTTGAGCAACTCCATGAATGAGAGAAAAAGCGGCCACAGCAACGGCCCAAGGCAGACGCCTGCGGCCTGCCCAGGTGCCAGGCGGCCCCTCCAAGCCCACGCGGTGCCCCCACCCACCACCCTGGGCAACGCAGCTCTCATATCTGGGCATGGGGGCAGGGTGGGGCAGAGGCCCACCTGGAGGGCAGGGATGCGGACGCAGTTCACCAGGTATGGCTTGTTGGTCTCCAGCAGGGACACGAAGCTGAGGAGCTGGTGTTTGCTGCTCATCTTGTCCTTGTCGTCTGAAAGGTTGAGGAGGACCACTCAGGCCCACCCTGGCCCACCCAGGCCCATCAGAGGCCCACCTGTGCCACCCGGTCAATGTACACATTGGTAGAAAGAATATGCTCACAGCATGGCTTCGCTGGCCTGGCCAAATCTGAGTGTGACTCCCAGCAGGCAGCCATGTCTGCAGCGAGACACCCTTCCATGCACATGGGCGCCGGGGGGGCCTCCCCCTGCAGGACCCACGTGGGAGCTCACAGAGCCCACGGGACAGGCCCCTGACCGGTGTTCACTCCCTGGGCACAGCCACACTGGCTCAGGTTGGCTATCACCACCATGGGGAGGGCGAGGCCCAGCAGGGGTGAGTCACCCAAGGCTACCCAGGGAGGCCTGGCCCTGGAACCTCCGCTCCTGCAGGCCCCTGTCAATACCAGCCTGGACCGGTGTGGGAAGGATCAGGGGGAGCCCCAGCCGGAGGGGCCCGGGAGTTCACGGTATCCCCGCCCTTCACATCCCGGATGGGGGTTCCTTCCACCTGGGCTCACTGTACCTCGGCTTCCATCGCAGCTGCTGGCCTCTGGCTCCTGTGCATGTAGCACCTCGGGGCTGCCAGCAAAGACGCAGGTGGGGTGCAGCACGGCGCCCTGCTTGGCCTGTGTGTGGAAAATCTGTGGAGGACGGAAACGAAGCACAGGCCCTCCTATCTGCTCTCTCCTCTGCCCAGGATGCCTCTCCTCCACCCTCTGGCCCAGGTCCCCTCCTCCAGGAAGCCCTCCTTGACTCCTCCAAATCTGGGGCAGGTGCCCCCTGTGGGCTCCTACAGTGTCCTCAGCTCCCCAAGCCCTGCCCACTCTGGGTTGTCTGGGGACAGGTCTGTCCTCCCACTGGGCTGTGAGCCCCATGGGGACAGAACCAGGGTTGTTTCAGTCACCCCGTGGTCCTCCAACAGCTCCTGGGGGCGGGTGGACAGGGATGAGGACCTCAGGGCACTCAGGACAGGCACTCAGGGTTCGTGTGTTGGAGGACGAAACATAGGATGGGGCAGAACAGGCCCCACCTGGTCTGAGTCCTTTCGGCTGCTGTTGAAGGCGTCGGGGACAGCCAGCTGCGGGTACAGGCCCCGGCCCAGCACCAGCTTCAGCAGAGCCAGCTGCTCGCGGCTCAGGTCCTGGGCTGAGCTGGCAGCGGCCTGCAGCTGCGCCAGGTCATGCCGGAGCTTGAACTTCACATCCTGGGGGGAACATGGGAAGGCAGAGTCTTAGGGGACCTGAGGAGCTGCTACCATGATCCGCAGACCCCCAGGCACTGCAGATACCTGGGGCCAAGCACCATCCACAGAAACCCGGCTCCTGAAATGAGGACAGGGTCATGGCCCCTGGGAACCCCCAGGAGAGGTCAAGACCCACCTTGGTAAACCCCACCCACCTACCCCCACACCCCACAGCCCATGGCACCCACCTGGATGTCCACGCCATCGCCAGCCCCTGGGGGGTCTGGGCCAGCCCGGTCCTCCTCGCTGGAGCCGCCATCCTGCTCCTCCTGCAGCCGCAGCACCTTGCGCCTGCGCCCCGCGCCCTCCTCGTGCTGGCGTTTCAGCTGGTGCAGGGCCCGGCGCTCCCGGCGCTGCTGCAGCCGACTGTAGCTGTCTGCCACCTGCGTGGCCTGGGCCCCAGTCATCAGCCCGTGGTCCTCCAACAGCTCCTGGGGGCAGGTGGGCAGGGGTGAGGGCCTCAGAGCAGACTCAGTGGGCTCTGGACTCATATGGAAATGGGGACCCTCCCGGTGGCAGGGCTGCTAGTGCCCAAAGCGGGCTGAATGAGGACAGCCCCTCGCGTGGTGCTGGGCGCGGATCGCTGCTCCAGAGGGAAAGCTGTCCTCACTGTCGGCAGAGGGAACACCGGGGCCAGGGGCAGGAGGAGGCAGGCAGGGGCGCCCAGTGCCTTCTCCAAAAGCTGGCTCCAGGCTCTGGTGACTGCCCCACCTGCCCCTCGGGTCTGGGGCAGGGGACATATACTGGATATCCAGATGCCCCTCAAGGAGCCCTGCTTTCCCACACAGCCCTGGTGGGCGTCCTGCACTAGCGCTTCCGAGTGTAGCCCTGGGGCATCTGGGAACTTGGTGGGAATGCCAAGTCCTGGGCCTCATTCCAGAACGACCAAGTGGAGAGTGGAGGGGGCTGGGCGGGGCTGGGCATCTGGACTCAACAGACCCTCCAGCTGACTGTGACCCATAAAATCGGAGACCCCTGCCCTCCCCATGTCCACACCTTGTCAACATTCCTCAAGCGACCTGATTTGGTTGGACCCTCTGTTTCCTGCTGAGCCCTGGCCGATGGAGGACACAGGAGATTGTGTGTGCATGTGTGTGTTTGCATGTGTGTGTGCAAAGGGCTCACACTTTCCATTAGATTCTCAAAGCATCTGGGGACCAGTGAAGCCTGAACTCTAGCAGCCAGAGACCTCAGGACCGATGCTGAGAGCGGTCAGGGCATCTGTGGTCCCCAACACCAGGACCCCAGAAATTGCACAGGAGGCGTCGGCTGGGTGACTGCCTATTCTGGGCCTCTGCTTGCCCATCTCCAACCAAAGAGAACGGGTGACACCAGGAACTCTTTTATTCTATCCTCAATCCATGGATACAACCACGGAAAAGGGCCTAACAGCAGGTCTTTCTGCACTCAGATGGAGAACATCCACGGAGTATCCATGAAACAAGCTGCGGAACTGTGTGGGCACAGGAGAAACCCAATTTTTTTTTTTTTTTTTTGCCTAGGCTGGAGTGCAATGGCTCAATCTTGGCTCACCACAACCTCTGCCTCCTGGGTTCAAGCGACTCTCCTGCCTCAGCCTCCCAAGTAGCTGGGATTACAGGCACTCACCACCAAGCCTGGCTGATTTTTGTATTTTTAGCAGAGACGGGGTTTCACCATGTTGTCCAGGATGATCACAAACTCCTGACCTCGTGATCCACCCGCCTCAGCCTCCCAAAGTGCTGGGATTACAGGCGTGAGCCACCGCGCCTGCCCGGCAGGTGCTATTTTTATTCTCTCTTTTTTTCTAGGGGAAGCTGAGGCCCAGAGACAAGCAATAACATGCCCGGGGCCACGCTGTCAGAAATGGCAGAGCCAGGTTTGTGGCTGGGGTGTCTGGCTCCAGATGTGCCGGCCCCAACCACAACCATAGGCTGCCTCCAGCACCACGCCCATGCAGCCAGCTCAGCATCCCCGGTCGGGAGGGCGAGCTCTTCCCGAGGATGCTGCATGTCCACTGACTCCATCCACCCCTCCAGGAAGCCCTCCTGGATTTCTGCTCCCTTTGCCCTGCCCGGCTGCCCCAACACCTGGTCACCGGGTGGTGGGGGAGGCAGGTGCAGGGTGGGACTCTGGTCTGACTGCTGTCCGGGAAGGGGAGGCAGTGCCCTGGAGTGTGCTTGCATGCATCTGCCTGGGCGGGGCCAGCCTTACCCCTCCTCCTGAGCCTCACCTTGAACTGGCGCCGAAGGTTGGCCATCTCGTACAGCCGATGCTCCTCTATGCCCCGGCGGCGGCACCACTTGCGAGAGTTTCTGCTTCGTTCAGATTTTACCTGAGGGGAGGAGCAGATGCCAGGGTGTCAGGGCCCAGCCAGCTCAGGGAGGGAGGGGCTGACCTAGCACCCAGAACCCCAACACAAGCATCCCTCAGGGACACCTGCTCTGCTGCTTCCAGGTCTCAGCCCCAGTGCCCCCTCCTATGGGAAGCCCTCCCAGACTACCCACACACTGGGTTCGACACCCCTCTGGGCTCTCCCAGCCCCTTGGACTCCCCATTCCAGCCCTCTCTGGGTTGTCACTGTCACATCAGTGGTCTGTCTCCCTGCACTGGGCTGTGAACCCTGGGAGGGCAGGGCCAGGGTAGTTTTGGCACTGATGGATCCTCAGCACTACGGTACAGGGCCAGCATTAGGGTGGGGACTCAGGGGACATATACTGGATATCCAGACGCCCCCCCAAGGAGCCTGGACTTTCTCCAGATGGCACAGGTTTTCATCAGTGCTCCAGAAATCCGGGCTCCTCTGTGCCCCGGGCCTGGGCACATGCTGTCTCGAGCCGAGGCCATGGATGGTGGAGACGTGGCCCTCCCTAGGCAGGCCCAGTCGGTGGAGGGCTCAGTGGTCCTCCCAGGGTAGGACACGAGGAGGAGCCACAGCCACAGAAGGCCTTGGCCCTGAGCAGGGTGACAGACAGAGGGGCCCCACCACCAGCCTCACCTGCACCCAGGCGTTGAAGACGTTGAAGAGTGTGAAGGGGTCACCCTGGTCGCTCTCCAGCGGCCGCCGTGCTGCCGCGCACTCTGGGCTGCTCTGGGCGCTGCGGGTGAAGGGCGACTGGACGCTGAGCGCAGCCGCGATGGTGAGCACAGGCTCCACCAGGCTGAACATGGAGCCCAGGATCAGCATCTTCCCTGGAGCGGAGACACGGGGCTGAGGCTCCTGGGTGCCAGGACAGGCGCAGCCCTCACCCCTCGGGGCCCCGGCCCGCCCTTCCGCCTGCCCTCCTGCTCCCACCCCCTCCATCTTGCCCACTATGGGCCTCGTGACCCAGATGGACAGATTCAAACCCACGTGCTGTGCTTTCTGCTCATGAGGCCGTGGGCAAGGGCCTCGGTTTCCCCATCTGTAGGTTGGAGATGGCCAGTGCCTGCCTCCTCGGACACACAGGAGACACTGTCTAAGTGCCGCCTACTCCTGTCACCAAGTTCCCTGCTCTGCTATTTACAACCCACCCCCCAGCGCTCCGACGCTTCCCTGGCTTGGTCTTTGCTCTAGGAGCTCATTTTGACCCATTGTGGTGGACGTCTCTCCTCCGCGCTAGAGTGTGACCTGTGAGTGAGTTCCTCTCTGCCCTGGCACAGGCACACACTGACTCCTGTGCCTATCACAGGATGAAGCTTCTTCTGCTACCTTTGTTTAAGTCAAGGTGGAGGTGGAAGAGGAAGAGGGGACAGAAGGCAGGGGAGAGATGGAGAAAGATGGGGCAGGGGCTGGGAGAGGCAGGGAAAGGGGAGGAGGGGCAGAGGGGAGGCCACGGAGAGGAAAAGTGGCAGGAACCATCTCCCAGGGTGGCCGAAGAGCTGGTGAACACTGTCTCCATCTGTGAGTGCTCCACAGCGGACATCTAGACATCCCCTGGTTCTGGGTGCCCAAGCTGATGCTGGACTTCCGGGGACTCCCTTGCCCTCCTGTCCTGTGGCTAGTGGTCTGTGTCATGTGTCTGACCTGCCCCCACTCTTTCCCTTTGCTGACTTTCCGCAGTGCCTGTCACAAAACTGGACTCAAGCAGATCACCTGAGGTCAGGAATTCAAGAGCAGCCTGGCCACCATGGTGAAAACCCGTCTCTACTAAAAATACAAAAATTATCCAGGTATGGTGGTGGGTGCCTGTAATCCTAGCTACTTGGGAGGCTGAGGCAGGAGAAGTGCTTGAACCCAGGAGGTGGAGGATACAGTGAGTAGAGATCGCACCACTGCACTCCAGCCTGGGTGACAGAGTAAAACTCCATCTCAAAAAAAAAACCAAAAAACAAACAAACAAGGCCAGGTGTGGTGGCTCACACCTGTAATCTCAGCACTTTGGGAGGCCGAGGTGGGTGGATCACCTGAGGTCAGGAGTTCGCGACCAGCCTGGCAAACCTGGTGAAACTCTGGCTCTACTAAAAAATACAACAATTAGCTGGGTGTGGTGGCGGGCACCTGTAATCCCAGCCACTTGGGAGGCTGAGGCAAGAGAATCACTTGAACCCTGGAGGCGGAGGTTGCAGTGAGCTGAGATCGTGCCATTACACTCTAGCCTGAGTGACAGAGCAAGACGCCGTCTCAAAAACCAACCAACCAAACAACAAAAAAGCTGGCCTCATAAATCAAAGGTGGCCCTAAAGTAGGGCTCGGGGCTGTACTGGGCAGGCCCCTGTCTTATTCCAGGATGCCCCAGCTCTGTCACCAGGGACAAGTGGCCCCACCTCGCCGTGCTGCTGCTTCCCCATCTGTAAATGGGGGAACAACAGCATCGGCCTCTCCTCAGGCTGCCAAGAGGCTGGTGTGTTTCACCCAGTGAAGCGTTCAGAACTCCGCCCGGCACAGAGGACGCCCAGCACAGGGCCATCCGTGCCTCTTGGTTCCCACTGTGACCCTGAGCAGCAGTTCTCTGAGCCTTGTTTTCCCCACAGGGAAAGTGGGGGCACCTGCCCCCAGCCCTCAGGGAGATAATGTGTGTGAGGCACTTAGCATCACCTCCCATCAAAGCCAGGCTTCCCCCAGGCTCTCAGGAGCCTCCTGGGCCCAGCCTCAGTTTCTCCATCTGCACACTGGGGACGATCAGAGGCCCTGCCCTCAGCAGGTAAGGATGAAATAATGGAAAGTCCACAGAGCCTTTCCCTGGCACACAGCAAGCGCTCATGGAACATTCTTCTGCTTCTCAGCTCAGATTCTCTCTGCTGTAGCCCTGTTTCCTTCCAAAACAAAAACGAGGCCAGGCACAGTGGCTCACGCCTGTAATCCCAGCACTTAGGAAGGCCGAGGCTGGCTGATCACTTGAGGTCAGGAGTTCAAGACCAGCCTGGCCAACATGGTGAAACACCGTTTCTACTAAAAATACAAAAATTAATTGGGTGTGGTGGCACATGCCTGTAATCCCAGCTACTCAGGAGGCTGAGGTGGGAGGATCACTTGAACCCGGGAGGTGGAGGTTGCAGTGAGCCAAGATCACGCCACTGCACTCCAACCTGGAGGGCAGAGTGAGACTCCATCTCAAAACAAATAAATAAATAAAAATAAATCAAACAAAAATGAACCATCTTCTCAGCCCGGGCAGCCCTCCGAGTCCAGCGGATCCAGCCTCCTGCCCACACTGAAGCCCGCTGTGCTGCAAGGATGGGGGACTTTAATGGTGTTAACACACACAGGGGTGGTCCTGCCATGGTGGGCCGCAGGCTGCTGGAAATAGAAAGTCTTGAGTCAGGAAACTCAGGCAAGATAAACAAGCCTCAGTCAGCGAACTCCCCAGGAGGGGTGAGCATGACTCAGGAATGAGGGAGAGGAAGAGTTTTGACATCCTTGAGCCCACAAGAGAGGGGCGCAGGGCAGAGCTGGGGACACGCTGTGCAGAGGAGAGAGGTGGGAGGGGTCTGAGCTGTGGAAAAGCCAGGACTTCTGTGTTTGGGGGATCTTGGGTACCCCACCTGCCTGTGCCTCCCAAGGGAGGCCCTGTGATTACCCCAAGTGCCGGGGAATTCAAGCGAGGCAGCCTGTCTTTCCTGTCACTTGCGCCGGGGCACTTTGCGCCATATTCTCTGAAACAGCCTTGCAAGCCAGACACCACAGGCCACCCCCAGCCTCTAGCGGTGGCGTCTGCAGCGTCAGCTGAGTGCCTTGAGACACTGATGGCACGCCACAGGATGGCCACAAGAGCGACAGGGTCAGAGGGTCTGCTGGCCCTAAATCCCTCAAGATTAACGCCCTATTCCTGATGACACACAGCATGGGGACGAGGAGCACCACATCTGCTTGTGACTGGCTACTGAAGACCTGAGATCAGGAGGGCGGGGAACTGAAAATGGTCTCCATCCACCTCTGTGGACCCGGCCTTTCTAGATCCTCACAGAACCGCCAGGTCAGCTGATGAATTTTCTGGCCACCTTCAGTCACGTAGAACCCAGTGCCACTTAAACACTTCCCATCTAATTCAAAGCTCCTCACCTGACCCAGGGCCAGAGGGACAGCTGTTCCCTCCCCTCCTTCAGGCCTCTGCCCAGGTGTCACCATTCAGTGAGGCCTCCCAGGACAGCCGCATAACACTGCTCCCAGCCCCCACTGTGCCCACCGCGCCCTGCATCTACCCGAGCAGGAACCAGCGGCTGACATTCCGTGTTTCACTCATTTATCTGCCCCTGTCCATCTCCTCTGTTACATGTGAACTCCGTGAGGGCAGGAGTTTTGTTTTATTCACTGTCATATCTCTGGCATCTAGAACTGTAGCCATGTGTGGCCAGAGGCGGCCATATTGGACAGTGCAGATGTAGCATGAAGGCGTTCAGGCAGTGGGGACAGCCAGTGCGGAAGCCCTGTTGGGGGGCACATGCCTGCTGCTACGAGAACAGTGAGGAGCCCGGTGTGGCTGCAATGGAGTGAGAGGGAGAAGGCGCAGCAGGTGCTCAAAAATTATTTAATGAATGGGCCAGGCGCTGTGACTCAAGCCTATAATCCCAGCACTTTGAGAGGCCGAGGTGGGGCAGATCACTTGAAGTCAGGAGTTCAAGGCCAGCCTGGCCAACATGGTAAAACCTTGTCTCTACTGAAAAAACAAATATTGCCCGGGCACGGTGGCTCACGCCTGTAATCCCAACACTTTGGGAGGCTGAGGTGGGCAGATCACTTGAGGTCAGGAGTTCGAGACCAGCCTGGCCAACAGGATGAAAGCCCATCTCTACTAAAAACACAAAAATTAGCCAGGCATGGTGGTGTGAGCTGGTAATCTTAGTTACTCAGGAAGCTGAGGCAGGAGAATCGCTTGAACCCAGGAGGTGGCAGTGAGCTGAGATCACACCACTGCACTCCAGCCTAGGCAACAGAGCAAAAACTGTCTCAAAACAAAACAAAACAAAAATTAGCCAGGTATGGTGGCAGGCACCTACAGTCGCAGCTACTCGGGAGACTGAGGCAGGAGAATTGCTTGTATCTAGGAGGCGGAGGCTGCAATGAGCTGGGATCGCACCACTGCACTCTAGCCTGGGCGACAGAGCGAGACACTGTCTCAAAGAAAAAAAAAAAAAAATTATATATATATATTTAATGGGCCAGGCATGGTGGCTCAAGCCTGTAATCACAGCACTTTGGGAGGCCAAGGCGGGCAGATCACCTGAGGTCAGGAGTTCGAGACCAGCCTGACCAACATAGAGAAACCCCATCTCTACTAAAAATACAAAATTAGCCAGGTGTGGTGGCGCATGCCTGTAATCCCAGCTACTTGGGAGGCTGAGGCAGAAGAATTGCTTGAACTCAAGAGGCGGAGGTTGCGGTGAGCCGGGATGGCACCATTGTACTCCAGCTTGGGTAACAAGAGTAAAACTCAGTCTCAAAAAAAGAAAAAAAAAAAGTATTTAATGAATGAATGGGACTGTTGGTTAATATCTCCTGCCTTCTCCCTCTCACTCCATTGCAGCCACACCGGGCTCCTCACTGTTCTCGTAGCAGCAGGCATGTGCCCCCCACAGGGCTTCCGCACTGGCTGTCCCCACTGCCTGAACACCCTCATCTACATCTGCACTGTCCAATATGGCCGCCTCTGGCCACACATGGCTACTAAGCAGTTGAACATGGCTGGTCCAAGCCAAGATTTCCAAGACTCTGTATGGTAAAAAATAACATAACATCTTGCAAAAAATGTTTATATCGATTATGTTAAAATTATGATGTTTTAGGTATATTAAGTTAAATCAGCTATTTTATCAAAATGAATCTCACCTGTTTCTTTTTGCTTTTTTTGTTTGTTTGTTTTTTGAGATGGAGTCTTGCTCCGTTGCCCAGGCTGGATTACAATGGCATGGTCTCAGCTCACTGCAACCTCTGCCTCCCAGGTTCAAGCGATTCTCCTGCCTCAGCCTCCCAAGTGGCTGCGATGACAGGCTCACGCCAACACACCCGGCTAATTTTTGTATTTTTAGTAGAGACAGGGTTTCACCATGTTGGCCATGGTGGTCAAACTGGTCTCAAACTGCTGACCTCGTGATCCACCCACCTCAGCCTCCCAAAGTACTGGGATTACAGGCGTCAGCCACTGTGCCCAGCCTGTTTTTGCTTTTTTAATGTAGCTACTGGGAAGTTTTAAATTACATACAGGGCTCACATTCTATTTTTATATTTCTTTTTTTTTTTTTTTTTTTTGGTAGAAACCAGGGTTTTGCTATTTTGCCCAAGCTGGTCTCAAACTCCTAGGCTTAAGCAATCCACCTGTCTCAGCCTCCCAAAGTGCTGGGATTACAGGTGTGGGCCACTGTGCCGGCCATGTTTCTCTGCTTCTGCTGGCAAGCATGTTCTAGTATTTGCATGGCTCCTAGCCCTCATCTCCATTTCTCTGCACAGATGTTACCTTCCCCGTGAGGTCTGCCTTATACCTGAGGCCTGTATTAGAAACTGCAACTCCCCATTCCCCAATCCCGTTGTTTCTTCTCTCCAGAACACTAAGCACCATCTGATCTAGTACACCTTTTCCTTATTGTCCTAACTTATTGCTGGTTTTCTTCACCAAAATGTCAGCTCCCTGAGGCTAGAGATTTGTGTCTGTTCTGTCCACTGCTATATGCCCAGCACCTAGAACAGTGCCTGGCCCAATGAATAGTGAATAAATGAACTGGACCCAGGGAAGAAACAGACAGACTTGCCCCCAGGTCACTCAGAGAGTTAGCTGTGCCCACACCCGCTCCTGGTGCCCTGCGTGATCACGAAGGGGATGGGTACTCACCAATCACAACGTCCACAGGCAGCTGGGCCAGCAGGGACCCAATGGGCGTGAGGGCCTCTGAGCTGTCCAGGGCCCCCTGGTCCCGGAGGTAGAGGATGGCGGTCTCCAGGCTGGCTGGTGGTGGGGGCTCGATGAAGGGGAAGGTTCGGGGGTCCCCCACGCTCATGCTCTTCATCTAGAATGAGAAGAAAAACCCCTAAGATTGGGAAACACAAGAGCCACTGTGCAGCACAGAGGGGCTCAGGGATCACAAACTCATGACATTTTAAATTCCCAGTTCGGCGGGCGCAGTGGCTCATGCCTGTAATCCCAACACTTTGGGAGGCCAAGACGAGTGGATCACTTGAGGTCAGGAGTTCGAGACCATCCTGGCCAACATGGTGAAACCCTGTCTCTACTAAAAATACAAAAATTAGTGGTGGTGTGCGCCTGTAATCTCAGCTACTTGGGAGGCTGAGGCAGGAGAATCGCTTGAACCCAGGAGGTGGAGATTGCAGTAAGCCGAGATCGGGCCTCTGCACTGCACTCCAGCCTGGCAACACATCAAGACTTCATCTCAAATTCCCAGTGTCAGCCAGGCACAGTGGCTCACGCCTGCAATCCCAGCACTTTAGGAGGCCACCGCAGGTGGATCACTTGAGGTCAGGAGTTTGAGACCACCCTAGCCAACATGGTGAAACCCTGTCTCTACTAAAAATATAGAAATTAGCTGGGTGTGATGGCGTGCGCCTGTAATCTCAACTACTTGGGAGGCTGAGGCAGAAGAATTGCTTGAACCTGCAGGGCGGAGGTTGCAGTGAGCCGAGATTTCACCACTGCACTCCAGCCTGGGCCACAGAGTGAGATTCCATCTCAAAAATAACATAACATAACATAACATAACATAACATAACATAACATAACATAACATAACATAACATTCCCAATGTCAAGATCCATTGTACAGAGGCAGGCAAGGAGGGCTGCTGTCTCTGTGTCTGTCTCCCTAGCACATCTTCCCCCAGACCCTGACCATGGACGAGAGGCACATGACCTGAGCTGGACCAATCAGAATCTTTCCCTGAGACTGCAGCCAGGAAGAGCATTCCCAGCATCCTCTCTGGTTGTGGCCAGGATGGAAGCCTATCTTATTAACCCAGAACTGCTGTGACTTTTGACTTTGTCCATTGTTTGGAAATGAGCCCATCTACAGCAGATGGAGAAATTCTTGGATTGTTCCTAAGTTAGACATACCATCTCACGAATGCACAAAATGGTAAGATCCCCCTTTCTGCCTACAATTGTTTCAGTTGTATTTCTCTCACTTGCAATCAAAAGAATCCCAATTAATGCAGTGGCCCAGGCAGGCAGCAGGTGGTGGGAGAATTAAGTGACAGCATATGTCCACCCCGCAGCCTGGCGTGGCATACGTAAGCAAACAGCACCTCTCTGGTGACTAGAAGAAGGAGAGGCTAGCAAGGCGGTTCACGTGATGGCCAGAGAGTGAGAAGGAAGTCCAGAGAGCCTGTTCGCCTGGCTTTCATCTGAGGGCACTAGAAGTTCTGGCGTCCACCTGCAAGCAGCTGCTGCTCCTTCCTCCCTGCTGACCAAGCCTTGATGTTGTCTAGGAGCTCACCCAATACTCATTTTAAAACCTTTATAGGCCAGGCGCGGTGGCTCATGCCTGTAATCCCAACACTTTGGAAGGCCAAGGCAGGCAGGTCATCTGAAGTCAGAAGTTCAAAACCAGCCTGGCCAACATGGTAAAACTCCCTCTCTACTAAAAATATAAAAATTAGCTGGGCCTGGTGGCACCCATCTGTGGTCCCAACTACTCGGGAGGCCGAAGCAGGAGAACTGTTATGCCCAGACCTTCTGTTCCCCAAAGAAGACCACCAGAGTCCAGAGTCAAAGCCAAGCGGCAAGGATCTTTATGACAAGTTCGAACCTGGTCCCTCCATTACACAGCATACAAGAGGGCCCCGAACAATGCGAGTGCTTGCTTTTTTATAGCCCGAAAGTTACAGGGGAACAAAGGAATTCTTTCGGTTCCCGTGCTTTCAGTAAAACCTTGAACGGCTGTCTCCTTATCGGAGACCTTCCAGGTGGTGTTTGTACTGGGCTCAGGAAGTTTGAGAGATATGTGGTGGGATGGGAGGATGGGATGTGTTTGTACTGGGCTCAGGAAGTTTGAGAGATATGTGGTGGGATGGTTTGTTTTGAGCCCGGGGCTGAGGAATGTGCCCGGCTCCTCTCAGAACCACTTGAGCCTGGGAGGTGGAGGTTGCAGTGAGCCGAGATCACACCACTGCACTCCAGCCTGGGTGACAGAATGAGACTCAGTCTCAAAAATAAATAAATAAATAACCTTTACATTAGCAGCTCTAATTTAAAGAGGCAGGGGGCAGGGCATGGGTTTTTTTTAATTCTGCAGGTGTTTCTAGTATGCAGCTAGGGCTGAGACACTGCTCTGATCAACTCAGGCAATGCTACAACCCTAGACAATTGCTGGGCATAGGGTGAACATATGTGACCTGCTTCTGCTGACAAGAGAGGATGAGAGACTGGCCAGAGGCTTCTAGAAAATGTTCCCGTGGTCTCAAAAATTAGACCCACAGAGAAGAGCAGTTCCTTGCTTCTGCCTCTGTATGGTAAAGGAGGAGGAGGTGACACCCACTGTGCCTGGGGCCAGTGGCCACTCACAAAGCAGGCTCTGATGCCTGGTGGCCTCGGATGGAGCCCTGACTCTACTACTTGCCAGCTGTGTGACCTGGGGCAATATTTTCTCTCTCTGTGCATCTTTCTTCTGGTCGAAAAATTAAGATAAGACAACCTACCCCATGGACTTTGTTTTTTTATGAGACAGGGTCTTGCTCTATCACTCAGGCTGGAGTGCAGTGATGCAATCAAGGCTCACTGCAGCCTCGACCTCCTGGGCTCAAGCGATCCTCTTGCCTCAGCCTCCCAAAGTGCTGGGATAACAGGCATGAGCCACTCATTGTTGCTGCGGGAAGTCAGGGACCCCGAACGGAGAGACTGGCTGAAGCCGCGGCAGAAGAACATAAATTGTGAAGGTTTCATGGATATTTATTAGTTCCCAAAATTAATACTTTTATAATTTCTTACGCCTGTCTTTGAAAGGACACAAAGATAGATGTGTACCCGCCCCCCTCGCTACACCCTTTTGTTCTGCTCTCTAATCTTTGCACATACCAGAGATTTCGTAAGTTCTGTGAGCACCTGTTTTTCTGCACGTACCAGAGATTTTGTTTTGCACATACCAGAGATTTTGTAAGTTCTGAGGCAAGGTCACAAGACGTGTTTAAGTAAGATAAACTCTTGCTGCCATAAACCTGCTCTCCCGCCTCAAAGGTTGAACCAAAATATCAGAAACGGTGGGAACCAATCATAGTTAGCCAAATCGCCTTGTTCAAACACTAGCCAATCATATATCTGATTTGTATAATAACTCTATGCCCACTTTTTTTAGACTATATAACACTGCTCGGAGCTCAGTGGGGGAGCTCTCCTGCCCGTCTCGTTTCGCGAGCAAGTGAGAGTTCCAGGTTCGAACCTGTAATAAAGATCCTTGCTGCTTAGCTTTGACTCTGGACTCTGGTGGTCTTCTTCAGGGAATAAACGGTCTGGGCATAACATCTTTACTGTAATCTCTGAACATAAATTGTGAAGATTTCATGGACACTTATCACTTCCCCAATGAATATCCTTGTGATTTCCTATGCCTGTCTTTAATCTCCTAATCCCGTCATCTTCTTTGTAAGCTGAGGAGGATGAATGTCACCTCAGGATCCTGTGATGATTGAGTCAACTGCACAGATTGTTTGTACAGCATGTGTGTTTGAACAATATGAAATCTGGGCATCTTTTTTTTTTTTTTTTTTTTGAGACTGAGTCTGGCTCTGTCGCCCAGGCTGGAGTGCGGTGGCCGGATCTCAGCTCACTGCAAGCTCCGCCTCCCGGGTTCACGCCATTCTCCTGCCTCAGCCTCCCGAGTAGCTGGGACCACAGGCGCCCGCCACTTCGCCCGGCTAGTTTTTTGTATTTTTTAGTAGAGACGGGGTTTCACCGTGTTAGCCAGGATGGTCTCGATCTCCTGACCTCGTGATCCGCCCGTCTCGGCCTCCCAAAGTGCTGGGATTACAGGCTTGAGCCACCGCGCCCGGCCTAAAATCTGGGCATCTTAAAAAAAGAATAGGATAACAGCAATGTTCAGGGAACAAGAGAGGTAACTTTGAACTGGCCGCCGGTGAGCCGGATGGAACAGAGCTATATTTCTCCTCTTTCAAAAGCAAATAGGAGAAATATTGCTGAATTCTTTTTCTCAGCAAGGAACATCCCTGAGAAAGAGAATGCGCCCTGAAGGTAGGCTTATAGACGGCCCCTTTTAAGGCGTGCAGTCTTTTATGGTCAAGCCCAAGGGATGAAATACGCCCTGGTTTCCTGTAGTGCTCCCAGGCTTATTAGGTGGAGGAAAATTCCCGCCTAATAAATTTTGGTCAGACAGGTTGTCTGCTCTCAAACCCTGTTTCCTGATAAGATGTTATCAATGACAATGCGTGCCCAAAACTTCATTAGCAATTTTAATTTCGCCCCATCCTGTGGTCCTGTGATCTCGCCCTGCCTCCATTTGCCTTGTGATATTTTATTACCTTGTGAAGCATGTGATCTCTGTGACCCACACCCTATTCGTGCACTCCCGCCCCTTTTGAAAATCGCTAATACGGCCGGGCGCGGTGGCTCAAGCCTGTAATCCCAGCACTTTGGGAGGCCGAGACGGGCGGATCACGAGGTCAGGAGATCCAGACCATCCTGGCTAACACGGTGAAACCCCGTCTCTACTAAAAAATACAAAAACTTAGCCGGGCGAGGTGGCGGGTGCCTGTAGTCCCAGCTACTTGGGAGGCTGAGGCAGGAAAATGGCGTAAACCCAGGAGGTGGAGCTTGCAGTGAGCTGAGATCCGGCCACTGCACTCCAGCCTGGGCGACAGAGCGAGACTCCGTCTCAAAAAAAAAAAAAAAAAAAGAAAATCGCTAATACAAACTTGCTGGTTTTACAGCTCGGGGAACATCACGGATCCTGCTGACATGTGATGTCTCCGCCGGACACCCAGCTTTAAATTTCTCTCTCTTGTGCTCTTTCCCTTTACTTCTCAACCCAGCCGAGACACTTAGGAAATAGAAAAGAACCCACATTAAACATCAGGAGTGGGTTCTCCCGATAATTGTGCCTGGCAGCACCAGTATTTTTTTAAAAAAAGATGAAATCAAACAGAATAGAAAATAGTGTGCACCTCCTGCAGGAAGGCCACTGGTTTGTGCTACACCTGCATGTGAGCCTGTGGTAGACACCATCAGCTGCTCCCAACTTTCCTTTTCCTTTTGTTCCTGAGCACAAGGACTACACTTCCCAGCCTCCTTCATGGTTGGGCGTGGCCACAAGACTGAGGATGGACCGGGAGTGGTGAGGGCAAGGCAAGTGCGCCATTTGCAGGCTCGAACCGCAAACCCTCCTGTACTCACTTCCCACGCCCTTGACCCTTTGGCTGGCTGGACACACATGCAGGAAAAGCCCCTGGGGAAATGACAGAGCCACAAGAGGGAAGGAGCCTGGGTCCGTGAATAAAGAAAATTGCCTGCCAAGCTGGAAACCACCATTCCACTGTTGGCCATTCGTGACCGTGTGTATTTGTCATGGCAGTCTAACCTATGCTAAATTAACAAATGAGGTACAAATCATGACATAAAATGTATTGAGAAACCCTGGTTTTAAAAGCCCTTTCCTGCTAGGTTTCCTGTTACAGCTGAAAGCATTCTGATTGAGTCACTGGTTCTTCCTTTGACCTTATAGAAAATTTTTTTTTTTTTTGAGATGGAGTCTTGTTCTATTGCCCAGGCTGGAGTGCAGTGGCGCAATCTCGGCTCACCGCAACCTCCACCTTCTGAGTTCAAGCAATTCTTCTCCCTCAGCCTCCCAAGTAGCCAGGATTACAGGCGTGCACCACTACACCCGGCTAATTTTTTGTATTTTTAGTAGAGACTGGTTTCACCATGTTGGTCATGCTGGTCTCAAACTCCTGACATCAAGTGATCCACCTGCCTTGGCCTCCCAAAGTGCTTGGATTACAGGTGTCAGCCACCATGCCCAGTTGACCCTGTGGATTTAAGGAACAATTCTCCCCTCAACAAGGGTTTTGACATTCCCCTCAGTGGCTTGGCTAGCCCTATCCTTCCTGGCCCTGACACTCTGGAATTGGTCCTGTGTAAATGCTTCCTGGCTGGCCAGGCACAATGGCTCAGGCCTATAATCCCACTACTTTAGAAGGACAAGGTGGGAAGATCACTTGAGCTCAGAAGTATGAGACCAGCCTGGGCAACATAGCAAGACCTGATCTCTACTAAAAATTTAAAAAGTTAGGCTGAGCACAGTGGCTGACGCCTAGAATCCCAGCACTTTGGGAGGCCAAGGCAGGTGGATCACGAGGTCAGGAGAGTGAGACCACCCTGGCTAACACAGTGAAACCCTGTCTCTACTGAAAAAAAAAAAAAAAATACAAAAAATTAGCTGGGCATGGTGGTGCGTGCCTGTAGTCCCAGCCACTTGGGAGGCTGAGGCAGAAGAATCACTTGAACCTGTAAGGCAGAGGTTGCAGTGAGCCAAGATCGCACCACTGCACTCCAGCCTGGGCGACAGAGGAAGACTCCGTCTCCAAAATAAATAAATAAATAAATAAATAAAATTTTAAAAGTTAGCCAGGCATGGTGGTATGTGCCTGTGGTCCCAGCTACTTAGGACATGGAGGTAGGAGAATCATTTGAGCCTGTAAGGTGGAGGCTACAGTGAGCCATGATCACAGCACTGCACTCTAGCCTGAGTGACAGAGCGAGACCCTATCTCAAAATAAAATAAAATAAAATAAAATAAAATTTAAAAGGCCTCCCAGGTTCCTCCCTGTGCCAGCAGTCAGCATATAGTCCCGTTTCTGCCCGTGCCTCACCTGCAGCACCAACGAGTCCAGGGCCACCCTCCGAATTTCCGGGACCGGGTAGGGGGCGAAAGCATCATAGTCCGATTCGGCATAGAGGCGGAAGCAGACTCCGGGACCCGTGCGGCCTGCCCGGCCCTTCCGCTGCTCTGCACTGGCCTGGCTGATCCAGAACTCCTGCAGCCGCTGCAGCTTGGCCTGCGGGTCGTAGCTCATCTCCTTCACCTTCCCTGGATGGGAGCAACGAGGAAAGGGAGTCTGTGTGTGGCAGCCATGTGCGGCCGGCCACTCGCCAACACCCTCACTCCTTTATTCTGTTAATGATAACCGAGGGCTTATTCTGAGTCCAACTCTGACATTTTATTTATTCTTTCATTTCCTCACTTACACATCTTTTTTTTTTTTTTTTTTTTTTTTTTGAGACAGGGTCTCATTGTCTCCCATACTGGAGTGCAGTGGTTCAATTACAGCTCACTGCAGCCTCAACCTCCCAGGCTCAAGTGATGATCCTCCTAGCTCAGCCTCCCGAATAGCTGGGACTAAAGGGGCACGCCACCATGCCCAGCTAATTTTTTGTAGAGATGGGGTTTCACAGGCTGATCTCACACTCCTGGGCTCAAGCAATCTGCCTCCCTTAGCCTCCCACAGTGATGGGGTTACAGGCATGGGCCACCGCACCCAGCCTTTCACTCACACATCTTTTCATTTATTTTCCCAAGCCTTTGTTTCTTCAGAGGTTCATTTATCCAATCAATACTTATTAAGCACCTACTATATACCAGGCACTGCAGTAGGCACTAGGGGAAGAGCAATGAGTTAAACAAAGGCCCTAGTCTCACAGGACTGAACAGAGCACTGTATTTCCTCCAGTAGCAGAACAACCTTTTTTCACATTTCTTTTTTTTTTTTTTGAGACGGAGTTTTGCTCTTATTGCCCAAGCTGGAGTGCAATGGCGCAATCTCGCTCACTCCGCCTCCCAAGTTCAAGTGATTCTCCTGCCTCAGCCTACCAAGTAGCCGGGATTACAGGAACCCACCACCACGCCCAGGTCATTTTTGTATTTTTAGTAGAGACGGGGTTTCACCATGTTGGCCAGGCTGGTCTCGAACTCCTGACTTCAGGTGATCCACCTGCCTTGGCCTCCCAAAGTGCTGGGATTACAGGCATGAGCCACCGCACCTGGCAGGGACTATTTTTTAAATTTCTCTCTCTCTCTTTTTTTTCAAAACAGGGTCTCGCTCTGTTGCCCAGGCTTGAGTGCAGTGGCACAATCACGGCTCACTGCAGCCTCGACTTCCTGGGCTCAGGCGATTCTCCCACATCAGTTTCCTGAGCAGCTGGGACTACAAGCATGCACCACTAAGTCTGGCTAATTTTTGTATTTTTAGTAGAGACGGGGTTTCACCATGTTGGCCAGGCTGGTCTCAAACTCCTAACCTCAAGTAATCTGCCTGCCTTGGCCTCCCAAAGTGCTGGGATTTATAGGCGTGAGCCACTGCGCCCGGCCTAAAATGTCTTAATGGCACATGAAATTATGAACCATTTTACCATCAATGGCATCCCAGAGTCAATACGACCAGGTAGCTGCTAACACTTATTGAGTGATGGCTCTGTGCCAGGCACTAAGGCACCCAAGGGTGTTAAGTCATTTAATCCTCATAACCTGAGGGAGGGCATGTCACTGTCATTTTACAGATAAGCCAACCGATGCATGAAGTGTCAGTGACATGAACCCAGCCACTCATCCAGCACTGAACCCGGCCGGGCAGGCTCCAGTGTCTCCAAACACGATGCTATGCTGACCTTCCAGCGAACATTCAGGTCAGGAGGACAGAAAGTGAACAAACACAGCAGCACATATAAAACAGAATGCTGGACCAGGCACGGTGGTTCACGCCTATAATCCCAGCACTTTGGGAGGCCGAGGCAGGCAGATCACTTGAGGTCAAGAGATGGAGACCAGCCTGGCCAACATGGTGAAACCCTGTCTCTACTAAAAATACAAAAATTAGCCAGGCGTGGTGATGCACGTCCGTAAACCCAGCTACTTAGGAGGCTGAAGCAGGAGAATCGCTTGAACTTGGGAGGCAGAGATTGCAATGAGCCGAGATCGCATCACTGCACTCCGGTCTGGTAACAGAGCGAGACTCCATCTCAAAAAAAAAACAAAACCAAATTGAATGCCAACCCCCTCATATGAGAAGCAACACTGGATGGAGAAGGGGGAGGGGATAGCTCTTAGAGTGGACAGGATGGGCCTCTCTGATGGGGGGACCTGTATGCAGGCCCTGAAATGAGGTGAGGGCCTCAGCTGTGTGAATACCTGGAGAAAGACAGCTCTCAGCAGAGAGAACAGTAAGTGCAGAGGCCCCAGGGCAGAAGCAGGCTTGGGAGGCGTGAGAAAAATTAAGATGCTGCCACTGGTCCACGGCCCCACATGTCATCTTCCAGCATCCCAATTCCGGAAATCCAAAATCTGAAATGCTCAAAACTCTGAAATGTTTTCAGCGCTAACACGACCCTCCAATAAAATGCTCACTGGAGGATTTCAGAGTTTTCGATTTGACATGCTCAAATAATAAAATAGATACAAATATTCCAAATTCCAAAAAACCTGAAATTCCAAACACTTCTGGTCGCAAGCATTTTGGACATGGGAAAGTCAACTGCACTTCCCACTTCAAGCTGGTGCGTCCCTGCCGCACGTGTACACCTCTGGACCCCACGCTCCTATCTAAGTCCTTGCGGGTGGCGGGTAGGGGCTTGTGGTGGTCTTTACCAGAATCTACTACAAAGCGGATCCCATCAATGGTGACTGAGGTCTCTGCGATGTTGGTGGAGAGGATGCATTTCCGGACTCCAGGTGGCGCCACATCAAATACCTGGGGGAAAGGGAGGGGGTGGTGTCAAGAACTAACTCAGCCCCGACGAACCTACGTGCCCAATTTCCCGTCCACCCCCATGTCAGCAGCTTCCCTGGAACCCTTTCCTCCTCCAGAGACCTCCCTCTCGGAGACAGCTCACCATCCACCCCATCACCTGGGCCATCCTGGGCCCTCCCCCATCCTCAGACGGAGGCAGTCTTGCTCTGTCACCCAGGCTGGAGTGTAGTGGCTTGATCTCAGCTCACTGCAACTCCACCTCCTGGGTTCATGCAATTCTCTTGCCTCAGCCTCCGGAGCAGATGGGATTACAGGCATGTGCCACCATGCCTGGCTAATTTTTGTATTTTAAGGAGAGATGGGGTTTCACCACGTTGGCCAGGCTGGTCTTGAACTCCTGACCTCAGGTGATCCACCCGCCTAGGCCTCCCAATGTGCTGGGATTACAGGCATGAACCACCACACCCACCGCCCGATCTGAACATCTTGAACTTTTTTTTTTTTTTGAGACAGGGTCTCACTCTTTGGCCTACACTGGAGTGCAGTGGCATGATCACAGCTCACTGCAGCCTTGACCTCCCGAGCTCATGTGATCCTCCCGCATCAGCCTCCCAAGTAGCTGGGATTATAGGCACATGCCACCATGCCCAGCCAGTTTTCTTTTGTTTTGTAGAGACAAGGTCTCACTATGTTGCCTAGGATGGTCTCTAACTCCTGAGCTCGGGTGATCCTCCTGCCTCAGCTTCCTGTGCTGGCATTATATGCGTGAGCCACCGCACCAGGCCATCTTGAACTTTTCTTGAAATCCTTCCCTCCTCCCACAGCCCGGCCCCTGCCCTGGTCCAGGCCTCTCCTCACCCACTCTAATCCTGCTCTAGCTTCCCCTCAGATCTCTGGCCTGCAGACTCACATGGCAGCCAGAGGGATCTGCTGAAGCACAAACTGGCACTGCCCCTGCTGGGGGCCGAGGTGGGAGGATCGCTTGAGCTCAGGAGTTTGAAACCAGCCTGGGCAACACAGTGAGACCTCTTTGCTACTAAAATTTAAAAAAAAAAATTAACGGAGGCCAGGCACGGTGGCTCACACTTGTAATCCCAGCACTTTGGGAGGCTGAGGCAGGCAGATCACTTGAGGTCAGGAGTTCAAGGCCAGCCTGGCCAACATGGTGAAACCCTGTCTCAACTCAACATACAAAAGATCAGCTGGACATGGTGGTGTGCACCTGTAGTCCCAGCTACTCGGGAGGCTGAGACAGGAGAATCGCTTGAACCTGGGAGGTGGAGGTTGCAATGAGCCACAATCACGCCACTGCACTCCAGCCTGGGTGACAGAGTGAGAATCTGTCTAAAAAAAAAAAAAAAAGGCCGGGCGCGGTGGCTCAAGCCTGTAATCCCAGCACTTTGGGAGGCCGAGACGGGCGGATCACAAGGTCAGGAGATCGAGACCATCCTGGCTAACATGGTGAAACCCCGTCTCTACTAAAAATACAAAAAATTAGCCGGGCGAGGTGGCGGGCGCCTGTAGTCCCAGCTACTCGGGAGGCTGAGGCAGGAGAATGGCGTAAACCCGGGAGGTGGAGCTTGCAGTGAGCTGAGATCCGGCCACTGCACTCCAGCCTGGGCGACAGAGCGAGACTCCGTCTCAAAAAAAAAAAAAAAAAAAATTAACGGAGTATAGTGACACACACCTATAGTTGCTACTTGGGGGACTAAGGAGAGGGGATCACTTGAGCCCAAGAAGTCAAGGCTGCAGTGAGCCCCGATTATGCCACTGCACTCCAGCCTGGACAACAGAGCAAGACCCTGTTTCAAAAAAAAAAAATAATTGTTTTGGAACACAGACTTACCCACTCAATTTATGGCTGCTTTCATGCTGCAACAGTGGGGCTGAGTAGCTGTGACAGACAGCCAGCCCATGGTCCATAGCGCTGACAATATCTACTCTGATCCTTTCTAGAAAGTTTGCCGACCTCTGGTTTAGAGCATGGGCTCCAGGGCGAAACTACCTGGGGTCGCAGCCTGGCTCTGCCACTAGGTGGCTACGACTTTGCACAAGTGCAGCCCCCAAGCCCTGCGTCTGTGGAGTTACACAAGTCCTGTGTGCAGCCACCCCTGACTCATGCAGACCTAGCCTGCCCCACTTGGGCTTCCTGTGATACCTTGTCCTGGTCGGCCACAGACAGGGCGCTGTGCAGGGGCAGCACCACCCAGCGCTGGGTGTGGCTGGCATAGGTCTGGGCGGCCTCCAGCACGGTGCTGATCTCCGCCATGCCGCTGAGGAAGACGAGGAGGTCACCCCGCTCCTCAGGTGGGTACTTGTGGTCAATGGACTCCAGTACCCTCAGGAAAGGGCGTGGGTCCAGCTTCTCTGACTTGGACGTGGTCGGCTCCGCCTCCTGTGGCTGGTACACGACCTGAGAGGAGACAGCCCCAGGTAGAAGCACACCCTGTCCCTTCAGCTCAGAGCAATGGGCTGGGGAGGCTGCAGGCTGACGGGGGAGAGCCGGTTGACAGAGAAGACACAGTGCAACAGGTACAGGCTGGTGGGCAACTCTGTTCCATGTGGTCATTCAGGGATCCAGGCTCCTCCTTTCTCACTAGTCTACCATCTCACTGGGCAGGATTTCTCAAAGTCAGCAAGATTGACATTGAAGTCTGGACAATTCCTTGTTGTGGGGGCTGTCCTGTGCATTGTAGGATATTTAGCAGCATCCTTGGCCCCTACCCACTAGATGCTAGTAGTCTTCTCCTCTGGTTGTGACTATTAAAAATGTCTCCAGATATTGCCACATGTTCACTGGGGGGCAAAACCACCCCTAATTGAGAAACAGGTGATAGACAGCACACTGCAGTTAGATAATTTCTGAAGGATGTAATAAAAAGACAAAGTAACAAAGCAACTGCAAGGCTTGTGGGGTGCTGGTAATGTCTGACTTTTCTAAACCTGGGTGCTAGCTATGTAGATGTATTTAACTGGGGAAAACTAATTGAGCTATATATTTACAATGCATGCATTCTCTTGTGTTTAGAGTAGCTTCAACAAGAAAAAAATTCTAGGTGATGGAACCAGGATGAAAACCCTAGAAATCAGGTTGGTTGGATGACCAGGAGAGGACCTGAGCCTGAGCCAGGTTGGCTGGCTGATTTCCAGGCATAGTTGGCTCACACCTGTAATCCTAGCTCTTTGGGAGGCCAAGACGGGAGGATTGCTTGATCTCAGGCAGACAACATAGCAACACCTCGTCTCTACTAAAAAAAAAAAAACCAAAACCCTAGAAAACATTTCTCAGGAAGCAGCCTCATTCTTTTTTTTTTTTTTTTTTTTTTTTTGAGACAGGGTCTCGCTCTGTCACCCAAGCTGTAGTACAGTGGCATGATCTCGGCTCACTGCAGCCTCCACCTCCCAGGTTCAAGCAATTCTCCCACCTCAGCCTCTTGAGTAGCTGGGATAACAGGGGTGCACCACCACTGGAGCTAATTTTTGCATTTTTAGTAGAGACAAGGTTTTACCATGTTGGCCAGGCTGGTCTCGAACTCCTGACCTCAGGTGATCCACCTGCCTCGGCCTCCCAAAGAGCTGGGATTATAGGCATGAACCACCACACCCGGCTGGCACTCTCTCTCTCTCTCTCTTTTTTTTTTTTTTGAGATGGGTCTTGCTCTCTTCCCAGTGTAGAGTGCAGTGGCATGATCTCAGCTCACTGCAACCTCCGCCTCCAGGCTCAAGCAATTCTCCTGCCTCAGCCTCCCAAGTAGCTAGGATTACAGGCACACGCCACCGTGCCCAGCTAATTTTTGTATTTTTAGTAGAGATAGGATTTCACCATGTTGGCCACGATGGTCTCGAGCTCTTGACCTCATGATCTTTCTGCCTCAGCCTCCCAAAGTGCTGGGATTATAGTCACGAGCCACCATGCCCGGCCCATTCTTTCTTTTTTTATGGCTGCTTAGAAGGCAAATTGATGGGTATTTGGAACCAGAAATCACAAGAGACAATGAAGTTCTTCCTGTAAGTCTTGACTACACAGACAAGGATAATTCACTAAGACAGTGTTTCTCAATTAGGGGTGGTT
The DNA here is from genome assembly GCF_003255815.1 of Theropithecus gelada. Taxonomy (NCBI): domain Eukaryota; kingdom Metazoa; phylum Chordata; class Mammalia; order Primates; family Cercopithecidae; genus Theropithecus; species Theropithecus gelada. The sequence goes on along the minus strand of NC_037687.1, from coordinate 24,529,374 downwards.
TTGCACCCCAGGGAACATGTGGCAATATCTGGAGACATTTTTAATAGTCACAACCACAGGAGAAGACTACTAGCATCTAGTGGGTAGGGGCCAGGGATGTTGCTAAATATCCTATGATCCACAGGACAGCCCCCACGACAAGGAATTATCCTTGATTGAAATGTCAATCTTGCTGACTTTGAGAAATCCTGCCCAGTGAGATGGTAGACTAATGGGAAAGGAGGAGCCTGGATCCCTGAATGACCACATGGAACAGGGTTGACCACCAGTCTGGATCAGTCGCACTGTTATCTAAGAGAAATAAACTTCTCTTATTTGAGACTTTACATTTTTGTTTTGTTTTTTTTCTTTTTGTTTTTTGAGACAGAGTCTTGCTGTGTCATCCAGGCTGGAATGCAGTGATGCGATCTCGGCTCACTGCAAGCTCTGCCCCCCCGGTTCAAGCGATTCTCCTGCCTCAGCCTCCCAAGTAGCTGGGATTACAGGTGCCCACCACCATGCCTGGCTAATTTTGGTTTTGTATTTTTAGTAGAGACGGGGTTTCACGGTGTTAGCCAGGATGGTCTCGATCTCCTGACCTCATGATTCGCCTGCCTTGGCCTCCCAAAGTGCTGAGATTACAGGCATGAGCCACTGTGCCCAGCCATTTTTGGGTCTTCTTCTAACAGCTTTTACTCTAATAAGCACTTAGCACTCTAACCAGGTCATTATGAATGCTCAGAAAATGGTAGCTTTAAAAAAAGAGAAGATCTTTAAAAAAAAGAGATGGGAGATACAGCCACAGAGAGAAGAGGCATGTCCAGGTTTGGACAGAGACCAGGTTGGAGGTCTGGGGATGTAGGAGGAGGGGAAAGTACTCACTGTGATGGGGAACAGCCTCCCGGGAACCTGTACCACGGGTGCATTGCTGAAATAGCTAGAGAAGAGCGAGATGTTGATGGTGGCCGACATGAGGATGACCTTGAGGTCAGGCCGCTTGGGCAACAGGCGCCGGAGGACACCCAGGAGGAAATCATTGTGGAGATGCCGCTCATGGACTTCATCCACAATCAGGACCTCGTACTGGGGCAGACTGGGCTCCCGCTGGATTTGTCGCAGAAGCAGCCCCACCGTCAGGAACACAATCTTGGTGGCCGCCGAACGCGTGCTCTCAAAGCGGATCTGGTAGCCGACCTGGGGTGGGATGAAGAAAGGTGTGGTCAGGAGAGGACCCTGAGCCTGGGTATCAGCCCCTGGCCCTGCCCAAATTGAAAATCTAAGCAGGCCACGTGCAGTGGCTCACGCCTGTAATCCCAGCACTTTGGGAGGCCGAGGCGGGCGGATCATCTAAGGTCAGGAGTTCGAGATCAGCCTGACTAACACAGAGAAACCCCGTCTCTACTAAAACTGCAAACAAAATTAGCCGAGCGTGGTGGCGGGCGCCTGTAATCCCAGCTACTTGGGAGGCTGAGGCAGGAGAATTGCTTGAACCCGGGAGGCAGAGGTTGCAGTGAGCCAAGATCACACCATTGCACTCCAGCCTTGGGCAACAAGAGTGAAACTGCATCTCAAAAAAAAAAAGAAAGAAAGAAAAAAGAAAATCTAAGCAAATGCCATGCCTAGCCATCAGACTCTGGAGTCCAACAGCTTGGGTTGGAATCCTACCTCTGCCACTTAGTGCCACAGACCTTGGGCAGGCAATGCCATCCCTTATAGTTTTCCCCCTAGGTGCTGTGAGAATGCCATGTGACAATGCACAGAAAGTATCTAGCACCATACCTCATGTATATATAATGTTTACTATAATACAAATAACCTTTTCTTGAGTCCCTACTATGTGCCAGGACATTACGTACCACTCTAAGCGCTTTATGTATATCAACCCATTTCATCCTTATGACCACCATGACACAGAAGGACTATTATTGGCCTTCCAAGATGGCAGTTTGCATTGCGGTGATTGCCAGGAATCACCTTCGCAGCTGGGCGCAGTGGCTCATGCCTGTGATCCCAACACTTTGGGAGGCCGAGGTGGGTGGATTACCTGAGGTCAGGAGTTTGAGACCAGCCTAACTAACATGGCGAAACCCCGTCTCTACTAAAATTACAAAAATTAGCTGGGTAGGGTGGTGGGTGCCTGTAATCCCAGCTACTCAGGAGGCTGAGGCAGGAGAACTGCTCAAACCCGGGAGGAGAAGGTTGCAGTGAGCTGATATCGTTCCACTGCACTCCAGCCTGGGCGACAGAGCGAGACTCTTGTCTCAAAAAAAAAGTGACAAACCTTTAGGACGTTTCCCATTGTTTTGCCATTAAAGTGCTACACTGGTAATGCTAGCTCCTTTGTCATATAGACCACGAACAAGCCAATCTGTGGATAAAGTTCTAGAAGAATCATTACTGGGTCCAAGGGTAAGTGCTTCATTTTTTTTTTTGAGATGGAGTCTCGCTCTGTGGCCCAGGCTGGAGTGCAATGGTGCAATCTCGGCTCACTGCAAGCTCCGCCTCCCGGGTTTACGCCATTCTCCTGCCTCAGCCTCCTGAGTAGCTGGGACTACAGGCACCCGCCACCACGCCTGGCTAACTTTTTGTATTTTTTAGTAGAGACGGGGTTTCACCGTGTTAGCCAGGACGGTCTTGATCTCCTGACCTCATGATCCGCCTGCCTCGGCCTCCCAAAGTGCTGGGATTACAGGCGTGAGCCAACATGCCCGGCCAAGTGCTTCATTTTTATTGATACTGCCATATGGACAAGCAACCTATTCCCCCAAGGTCGCCCTGGAAAAGTCGGAAATCTGGTGCGTCCCACTCACCTGTGAGCCATACTGACTAAGGCTCTCAAAGCCTACACGCTTGGCCAGTGAGATGCAGGCGATCCGCCGGGGCTGGGTACACGCCACGTGACTGAAGCCAGCAGTCAGCAGGTACTGGGGCACCTGAGTGGACTTGCCACAGCCGGTGTCACCGGCCACTACCACCACCTGGTGCTCCTTCAGTGTCTGCAGGATGCGGTTCCCATACTGGGCGATGGGGAGGGCTGCCCGCTCACGCTGCAGCTTGGCCAGACGCCCAAATGCCTGCTTCTGGCCAAAGTCCAGATAGTGCAACAGGGCCCGGCGGAACTCACACACTCTCTCCGCAGGCAAGTGCCTGCCCAGCCCCTGAGAGCCCCGTGTGTCAGGGCCAAGAACAGAGAGGTTGATGCGGTAACGTGGGTCATAAGCGCGAGGTAGGTCGGCCAGCGCTGGGATGCTGTGCTTGGGCTGTCCAGGGTCTTTCTCCTCCTTCCTGGAGGTCTTGAGATTCTGGAATCTCTGCAGGCGCTCAAAGAAGGTCCAAAACTTCTGACATTCCTCAGAACCCTGACGGATGTAATCCTCCTCACGGAAGAAGGCATCTTCCAAGAGGCGACGTGTCTCTGGACAATTCCAGTCCCATTTCTCCAAGGCCTCTTCCTCGCTGGGAGCCCAGTGGTGGTCTCGGTGATCCCTGCCCTCTCTTGTTCTAGGAGGAGGCATGTTACTAATCCACAATGGGGGTCTCAGTTCTGATCACCCAAAACAAACATTCTCATCCATTCCCAACCTGCAACAATTTAAGAGGCCAGTGCCTTAAATTGCAACAGAGAACTACTTTATCTTCAAAGAGCTAATTTTTCCTCCTAGTCACGGCACAGGACCACCACAGATGATAAAGTGGTCAGGGGACTGCTTGAGCTGATGACACAAAGGGTACCTCATGATACCTGCAGTGATCTCTGGGATGGACACAAGTTCATTCTGGGTTTTCAGGCCCTGGATTCTTAGGAGAGAGAACAGAAGACATTCATTCACTTTTGGGAACAGTGCCTTCTTTTTTTTTTTTTTTTTTGAGGCAGGGTCTCACTGTTCCCCAGGCTGGAGTGCAGTGCCGCAATCATGGCTCACCGCAGCCTCGACCTCCTGGACTCAAGCGATCCTCCTGCCTCAGCCTCCCGAATAGCTGGGACTACAGGCACACGCCACCACACCCAGCTAATTTTTTACTGTTTGTAGAGATGAGGTCTCACTATGTTGCCCAGGTCGATATCAAACTTCTGGGCTCAAGCAATTCCCCCACCTCAGCCTCCCAAAGTGTTGGGATTACTGCTGTGAGCCACCACGCCCAGCCCATTTTTAGAAACATTTCTAACAGCCTGTTTCTCAAGCACTGAACCAGGAAAAGGAGGTAATGAATATGACCACCAGAGTCCTCACAGATGGCCATGATGACATCATCTCTCATGTGACACACACGTCAGCAGACTGTAACAATCCAGTGATGGGGACTGTGATAACAGAACCCTAGGGAGCTGTGGGACACCAAAGGAGGTTCCTCCTCCTTCCCATGCTTGGGAATCGTGGAAGGATCCTGGGAGGAGGGGATGTTTGACCTGACACCTAAAGGAGAGATGCAGGTCACACGGCCAACCAACAGCAGAATCTTGTCTCAAAAGGAAGTAACAGGAGAGAGGTGTGATGTAATGAAAAGAATAAGGCAAGGTCACCCGGGGTCCAGTGAGATTCAGAACATTGAGATAAAAGGCAAAATTTTGCAAGTGTTATATATTATTTTTGCCTGCCTGGCACAACCCCTTACTTCTTTTCTGAGGATAGTATCCATCTTCCTTTGGAGAACAGCCCTTCCTCGATTCTACATGGTTCAAGGGCCTTTAAGTCAAAGAACCACTATTGGGTAGGCAAGTGACAAAGACCTGGCCAATCATGGTACTCTACTCCCCCTCTAACCAATGATTGGTCTGAGAAGTGGACACATGATCGAAGAAGGGCCAATCAGGGCCCTTTTGTGGAATTTACACTCGGTTGCTAGGACAGAAAAGCTCTCATTTTATCCATTATAATCAGGCAAGTTTGATATAAGCCTGGAGCTGTTTGTAGTAGCTCTGAAACATGACAGAGTCTTTCCTAAAATCTATCCTAGAGAAATAACTAGATACAGGCACAAGGATATCACTGTGCATCACAGGGAGAGGGCGAAAGAGGAAGAGGGAGAGGAAGAGAAGCTTGGCAACATCATTTAGGTCTTGAAGCTTAGTTTCCTTCAACCCCCCACTTCTCAGCTACACAAGAAAATGCCTTTTTGCTTACAGTTAGAGTCTTTTGTTTTTGTTTTGAGATGGAGTCTTGCTCTGCCACCTAGGCTGGAGTGCAGTGGTGTGATCTTGGCTCACTGCAACCTCCACCTCCCGGGTTCAAGCAGTTCTTGTGCCTCAGCCTCCCAAGTAGCTGGGATTACAGGCGTGTGCCACCATGCCCAGCTAATTTTTTGTATTTAGTAGAGACAGGGTTTCACCATCTTGGCCAGGCTGGTCTCAAACTCCTGACCTCAAGTGATTCACCCACCTCAGCCTCCCAAAGTGCTGGGATTACAGGCGTGAGCCACCGTGCCCAGCTCCCTGGGCAAATTAACCTGAACTAACTTCAGGCAGTTTTCATCATGTATAAAACAGAGATAATATCCTCTCAAAACTTTACATTTAACCATCAATCTTGGTAGAGAGAAGCTAAGTAGTTAAATAGTAACTAGAAACAGAAAACAGAAAACTAACAAGCAGAAAACAGCAAGAGGAAGTGGGGCAAAATCTGGAAACAAAATTAGACTCAAAAGGCCACAGTTCCCTATCATACTGGTGCTAACAATGCTTCCACCTCCTCTTGTGTTTTCCTGTTCTAGGAGGGAAGCAAGTTGAGGGCTTGGAGTGTTACTGTGACTCTGGGTCAGTGATTCTTCGAAAATGAGAGCGTTCCGGCCGGACGCAGTGGCTCACAACTGCAATCCCAGCACTTTGGGAGGCAGAGGCGGGCGGATCATGAGGTCAGGAGATCAGGACCATCCTGGCTAACACGGTGAAACCCCGTCTCTACTAAAAATACAAAAAAATTAGCCGGGCGTGGTGGCAGGCACCTGTAGTCCCAGCTACTCAGGAGGCTGAGGCAGGAGAATGGCATGAACCTGGGAGGCAGAGCTTGCAGTGAGCCGAGATCACGCCACTGCATTCCAGCCTGGGCGACAGAGCGAGACTCCGACTCAAAAAACAAAAAAATGAAAAGAATATGAGAGTGTTCCTCTGAAGCTACAAACTGCCTATGCATGCTGAGCCCCACTGAGAGCATCCCGTGCCTCTCAAGGTGTCTATCTTTTTCAGCTTCTAGGTTGTCTGCATCTTCTAGTTTCTGTGTAACTGTGTCTCTGACCATCTTTTGGTCTCTTGGCCTATTTGCCCTGGGCTCATGGCCTTTAGTGGGTTTGTTTCCCCTCTGTCCCCTCCATCTCTCTCCATTCCTTCTTCAGGCCTCTGTCTCTTTTTCAGTCTGTCTTGTTCATCACCCTCATCTCTCTTCCCTGTCCTATTCTGGTCTCATCTCTCTTCATTTATCTGAGTCATTTCGTAGTCTGATTTTCTCTGTAATCCAGCTCTTCCTTTCTCCATGTCTCTTCAGTTCTCCATTTGACGTTCTCCATCTTTCTCATTTTAAAAAAAGCTTTTTCAGGCCGGGCACGGTGGCTCACGCCTGTAATCCCAGCACTTTGGAGGGCCGAGGCAGGCAGATCACCTGAGGTCGGGAGTGCGAGATCAGCCTGACCAACATGGAAAAACCCCATCTCTACTAAAAATACAAGATTAGCCGGGCGTGGTGGCACATGCCTGCAATCCCAGCTATTTGGGAGGCTGAGGCAGGAGACTTGCTTGAACCTAGGAGGCGGGGGTTGCGGTGAGCTAGGATCACGCCATTGCACTCCAGCCTGGGCAACAAGAGTGAAACTCCAAACTCCAACTCAAAAAAATAAAAATGTTTCATTTTTGTTTTTTCGAAACAGGGTTTCACTCTCTCACCCAGCCTGGAGTGCAGTGGCGCAATCACAGCGTACTGCAGCCTTGACCTCCCAAGCTCCAGCGATCCTCTCACCACGACCTCCCAAAGTGCTGGGGTGACAGGCGTGAGTCACCGCGCCCTCTTTCTCATGTTGTTTTAATCTTTTTTCCCTCCCTTGTGTCCTTCCAGTGTTCACTCTCCATCACCTTCTCTCTCCATTTCCCCATCTAATACTTTATCTCCCAATATCAGAAGCTTTAATAATAGCTCATGCTTACTTACTGCTTACTCACGTTAACACACAGACCTATTCCTATCTGTATGATTTATTCCTATCCCACACCTATGTACATACACACACACTTTTCTCACGACTGTAAGGCACTATGATCACCCCCTATTTTACTGAGCAATAGAGAGGCTAAGTGAGTAGCCAAGTGTCAGATGAGGAACTCAAATCTAGGGGTTCGGGCTCCACTCCCTCACTTTTCCATTTCTCAGCATCATTCTCCATTACCTCCAGTTTTTGTGGGGTTCTCCCTACTTCACTGTCTCCACCCTTCCATATCTCTCGGTGTCCCACATGATTCAGTGTATCGTTTCTCCATCTAATTCCCATTTTTTCTGTTTCTAGCGTCCACGATCAGTTTCCGACTTTCCCCTCCACTCCCCAAGTTTAAGGGCGACCACGCCTCTCGGCCTCGTGGTCTGAGCCTCTGGCTGGAACCTATCGCAACTCTCGCCCACGCTCTCTAGTTTTCAGCTTCCCTACTCTCCCAACACCCTCGTCTTTCAGTCCCTCAGTTTCTCGAGGCTTATTTTCGTGCCTCCGTTTCTTTCCGTCTCTGGCCTGTCGCCCAGGTTCTCCCAGAGACGCTCAGGTGCCATCTCCGTCCGCGTCTGCCGGCCCTTCGGCTGCCTGCTACATTTCTCCTCATCTCGAGATTTCCCTTGCCCCTGGGCTCGCACCCCAAATTACCCCCGACCGGCCCAACTTCGGCAGCCATCGCTGCCACCACCCGGTGCACCCGCCCCGCCCTCCTCACTTACTACAAGCCGCGAACGCCTTAACTTCCGGTTCCAAGAGCCCTAGTCTTGCGCCTGCGCACACCGCCATCTCGGTCTGACCCCGCCCCGCCACCACAGAGGAGCCAGTCGGAAGCTCTGGGCTGCCCAAGACCCATCCTGCGCCTGTGCACAGCACGCTTCCGCCCCGCCTCGCTTGGGGCGGAGCCTCGAGAGATTGGGCCCTCTAGAGGCCGGTAGAGGCGTTGCGGTACAGACTTGCAGGCACGTCCTCCCCGACGCCTCCCTCTCCTCCCCAGGCATAGCCGCGTGCACCCAAGCCCCGCGCCCAGGCACTTTTTTTTTTTTTTTTGAGACGGAGTCTCGCTGTGTCTCCCAGAGTGCAGTGGCGTGATCTCAGCTCACTGCAACCTCCGCCTCCCAAGTTCAAGCCATTCTCCTGCCTCAGCCTCCCGAGTAGCTGGGATGACAGGTGCACACCACTCCCCCGCGCTGATTTTTGTATTTTTAATAGAGACAAGGTTTCACCATTTGGGCCAGGCTGGTCTCCAACTCCTGACCTCAAGTGATCCTCCCGCCTTGGCCTCCCAGAGCACTGGGATTACAAATGTGAGGCATCACACTCAGCCTTACCTCTTTTCTTTCTACAACCCCATTTTCTGTTACCTTTCCCTGCAATAAACTCAGTCACACACATGCAAGAAGGCCCCCACATATAGAAACTATCTCATTAGCCAGGAAGGCACCCTCTCTTTTATTAAGTGAAAGAAGAAACTGGGCTGGGCACCGTGGCTCACGCCTGTAATCCCAACACTTTGAGAGGCCGGGGCGAGTGGATCACCTGAGGTCAGGAGTTCCAGACCAGCCTGGGCAACATGGCCAACCCCTGTCTCTACAAAAAAATACAACAATTAGTCGGATATGGCAGTGTGTGCCTGTAGTCCGAGCTACTCAAGAGGCTGAGGTGGGAGGATCGATTGAACCCAGGAGGTTGAGAGACTGAGGTTGCAGTAAGCCATGATGGTACCACTGCACTCCAACCTGGGTGACAGCCAGACTGTCTCAAAAAAAAGAAAAAAGTTTTATGTCTTAAAAGAAAGAAGGACTCTAAAGTTTTTGGCCTGAGCATTTGGAAATACGAAGTCACTGTGTACTACCATCAGGAAGACATGGGAGAGAGGCTAGAGAGAAAATCCGAAGTTCTGTTTTCAGCATATTGTTTGAGTTACACATTGGACATCAACTGGGGATGCAAGTGGAAAGTTGGATATAATTATCAAGCCTTTGGAAAACAACTTAGAGATAGAGAAGCTAATTCATACATTATTATCAAAAGAATAATAAATGGACTAAGCATTCTGCTTAAAATTTCCAAACAAGGTCCAGTGTGGTGGCCCACGCCTGTAATCCCAGCACTTTGGGAGGCTGCGGCAGGTGGATCACCTGAGGTCAGGAGTTCGAGACCAGCCAGGTCAACATGATGAAACCCCGTCTCTACTAAAGATATAAAAAATTAGTCAGGCATGATGGCGGACACCTGTAATCCCGGCTTCTCGGGAGGCTGAGGCAGGAGAATCGCTTGAACCCAGGAGGCGGAGGTTGCAGTGAGCCAAGATCACATCATTGCACTCCAGCCTGGGTGACAAGGAGAAACTCCGTCTCAAATAAATAAATAAATAAATAATCCAAACAATAACTATAATTTTTAAAAAAGGAAAATTGGAAGAAATGAACAACAAATGTGAAATCAAGAAGAAAGCCACAGTCTATCAATAACAGGGTTGAATAGCAAGCTTGAGTCTAGTTCTTAGAGAAATTACTAATAACTTGGTTCTTTGAAAACTTAAGGAAACCAATATTTCTACGGTAAAAAAAAAAAAACAGCAGAAATAAATCTTAGAACAAAAAAAGGGAAGTTATAACAAAACAGATGGCTTTTAATAGTCAAAGGGATTTTATGTAACATTGCACAGACATACATTTGAAAACTCCCATGAAATGTATTCTAGTTCAAAAAAGAAAGGCTAATGATCTACAAAATGAAAACATCTCAAAAACTACAAAAGATGTTTTGTAAAAGTTATCAAAGAACGCTCCTAAGTGGCACCTGGTCCCAATAGATTAATGGGAAGATTTTGCAAACTTTAAGCCCCAAAGTGGAGTTTTAGCTCATGAGGATTCTTGGCTTTGCCCAGAAAAGAATTCAAAGGCGAGCACGGGCAAGGTAGAGGAAAACAGCTTGCTTTCTTTCCTTCTTTCTTTTCTTTTCTTTTCTCCTTTCCTTCCTTCCTTCCTTCCTTCCTTCCTTCCTTCCTTCCTTCCTTCCTTCCTTCCTTCTCTCTCTCTCT
>NC_037687.1:24511981-24515198 GCF_003255815.1 Theropithecus gelada | reverse complement strand
TTTTTTTTTTTTTTTTTAAACATTTCCCCCCCCCCCCCCCGGGGGAAAAAGGGAAAGCCCCTTTCAAAAAAAAAAAAAAAAAAAAAAAAAAAAAAGTTGCTTCGGCCTCCTCCCTGTTTTAGTTAGTCCTCAATTTGGTCCAATGTTTGAGCCCCACCTCCAGAGTTGAGTCCCACCTCCTACCTCAAAGGAGGTGTATAAATTGTTCCACAACAAATTTTATTTTACAAGACAGCCTTGGTCTTAATTCAGGCATGAGAATTCTGAGTAAAATACTAAGTAACAAAATATGTGATACCAATGCTTTCTAATTGAACTCCTCTCTACCCTGAATCCAATAGATCCTAATAGTTAGGCAGGAATATCATCACCCCTCTTCAGCCTGAAGAAGTTACAGAAGATGGATCTTCCTCCCTCTACAACCCTTAGGATTAAAGCTTCTCTTATAAAAGGGAGTAGGGGGCCCGGGCGCAGTGGCTCACGCGTGTCATCCCAGCACTTTAGGAGGCCGAGGCGGGCGGATCACGAGGTCAGGAGATCGAGACCATCCTGGCTAACACGGTGAAACCCCGTCTCTACTAAAAAATACAAAAAATTAGCCAGGCATGGTGGCGGGCACCTGTACTCCCAGCTACTCGTGAGACTGAGGCAGGAGAATGGCATGAACCTGGGAGGCGGAGAGAGCTTGCAGTGAACCGCGATGGTGCCACTGCACTCCAGCCTGGGTGACAGAGTGAGACTCCATCTCAAAAAATAAAATAAAATAAAATAAAATAAAAATAATAAAAATAAAAGGGAGGAGGGAAATGTCAGACGCATGTGAACCAGAGTGATTCCATCTTGAATAGGAGCTGGGTGAAATAAGGCTGAGGCCTACTGGGCTGCATTCCCAGGAGGTTAAGCATTCTAAGTCACAGGATAAGGCCAGAAACGGTGGCTCACGGCTGTATTCCTGGCACTTTGGGAGACTGAGGTGGGTGGATTACCTGAGGTCAGGAGTTCGACACCAGCCTGGCCAACATGGTGAAACCCTGTCTCTACTAAAAATACAAAAATTAGCCAGGTGTGGTGGCTGCGCCTGTAATCCCAGCTACTCGGGAGGCTGAGCCATAAGAATTGCTTGAACCTGGGAGGTGGAGGTTGCAGTCACCTGAGATCATGCCACTGCAATCCAGCCTGGGTGACAGAGCAAAACTTCATCTCAAAAAAATAATAATAGGCCAGGCATGATGGCTCACGCCTGTAATCCCAGCACTTTGGGAGGCTGAGACAGGCGGATCACGAGGTCAGGGGATCGAGACCATCCTGGCTAACACAGTGAAACTCTGTCTCTGCTAAAAAAAAAAAAAAAAAAAAAATACAAAAAATTAGCCGGGCGTGGTGGCAGGTACCTGTAGTCCCAACTATTCGGGAGGCTAAGGCAGGAGAATGGCATGAACCCAGGAGGCGCAGCTTGCAGTGAGCCGAGATGGCACCACTGCACTCCAGCCTGGGCGACAGAGAGAGACTCCGTCTGAAAAAAATAAAAAATAATAATAAAATAAAAAATTTAAAAATTAGTCCAGTTGTTACCCTTGGGGAATTTACAGTTTAGCTGGGACCTTGTATTCCAGAGACTCAGAGAAAGGAAGAGCCCATTCTTTCTGGAAGGAGTATAAATCAGAGAGGGCTTCCTGGAGGAAGTGACATTTGAGGGAGGCCTTGAAGGAAATTATTGATGATGAAGAGCAGGAGTGTCGGAGTCAAGTAAAACTGGGATCAAATTCCAGCTGTCCGGTGTTCTTGCTGTGTGATCTTGGGTAAATGACCTCTCCTCCCTGGACCTCAGCTTATAAAATGAAGCATGCCACCCTATCTCCCTGGGCTGTTGTGAGAATGACCTTAAAGGAGAAACTATGTGTAAAGTGCTGTTCTGGAGTAATGACTGCAGACACAGGTACCACTATTATGTTATTTAATTATTTATTTATTTAGCAGCAGGGTCTCACTCCGTCACCTAGGCTAGAGTGCAGTGATGCAATCATGGCTCACTTCAGCCTCAACCTCGCAGGCTCAAGCAATCCTCCCATCTCAGCCTCCCTAGTAGCTGGCACTACAGGCATGTGCACCAAACCAGGCTAATTTTCTTTTTTTTATTTTGTAGAGATGGGGTCTTGCTCTGTTGCCCAGGCCAGTCTCCAACTTCTGGGCTCAAGGGATCCTCTCGACTGGGCCTCCCAAAGTGGTGGGATTACAGGCATGAGCCACCGTGCCTGGCCTACTATGTAATTTAAGAGATCTGAGCAGGTAGAGTTCAAGAGTAAATGCTAGAGAGTATTTTGTAACAGAAATCTCTTTTATGATGGCAGTGTTCTACAGCTGTGCTGTTGAATATGGCAGTCACCAGCCATATGTGGCTACTGAGTGCTTGAACTATGGTCAGTGTGCCTGAGGAACTGAATTTGAAACGAAAATTTATTCTTTCTTTCGAGATGGAGTCTCACTCTGACATCCAGGCTGGAGTGCAGCAGTGCGATCTAAGCTCTCTGCAAACTCCACTTCCCGGGCTCAAGCAATCTACCTGCTTCAAGGAGGATTGAAACAGAAGGATTCAAGCAACTCCCTCCTCAGTAGCTGGGACTGCAGGCATGCCCCACCATGCCTGGCTAATTTTTGTATTTTTTATAGAGATGGGGTCTTGCTATGTTGCCCAGGCTGCTCTCAAACTCCTGGGCTCATGCAATCCTCCTGCCTCGGCCTCCCAAAGTGCTGAGATTATAGGCGTGAGCCACCACGCCTGGCCAATTGATTCTAATTTGAATAGCCACAGATGGTTCTTGATTGTTGAACTGCACATCATAGATCAGAAGGACATTCCAGTCAGTGGCACAGCTTCCGGAAAGATGCAGAAGCAAGAAAATAATATAGTCCAAAGGGTGTGTGTTAGCTTCTCACGGCTGCTGTAAAAAACACCCCAAACATAGTGACTTAAAACAATACAAATGTATTTTCTTAAAGGTCTGCAGATCAGAGTTCTGAAAGTGTCAGCAGGTCTGCGTTCCTTCTGAGAGCTTCAGAGAAAATCAGTTTTCTTGTCTGTTTCAGCTTCTGGAAGCTGCCTGCATTTCTTGGCACCCCCTCACGTCACTATGACATCTGCTTCCATTGTCACATCTCCTGTGACTGACCCTGACCCTCCTGCCTCCCTCTTTTTTTTTTTTTTTTTTTTTTTTTTTGG
>NC_037687.1:24465380-24511887 GCF_003255815.1 Theropithecus gelada | reverse complement strand
TTTTTTTGAGACTGAGTCTCACTCTGTCGCCCAGGCTGGAGTGCAGTGGTGTGATCTCGGCTCACTGCAAGCTCCGCCTCCCGGGTTCACGCCATTCTCCTGCCTCAGTCTCCCGAGTAGCTGGGACTACAGGCGCCCGCCACCACGCCCGGCTAATTTTTTGTATTTTTAGTAGAAACGGGGTTTCACCGTGGTCTCGATCTCCTGACCTTGTGATCCGCCCGCCTCGGCCTCCCAAAGTGCTGGGATTACAGGCGTGAGCCACCGCGCCCGGCCCCTGCCTCCCTCTTAAAAGGACCCTTGTGACTCCATTGAGTCCGCCCAGACCATCCAGGATAACCACCCCTTCTCAAGATCCTTAATCTCATCTGCAAAGTCCCTTTTGCCATGGAAGGTCACCTGTTCACAGATTCAGAGGATTCAGATGTGGACACCATTGGGGGTCATGATTCTATCTGCTATAAGGTCTGAGAAGCCAGAGAGGAAGTGTGTCCGTGGTGGAGACAAGCCTTGAATGCCGAGCTAAGGAGCCTGGACTTGGCCTTTCCTTCAGAATAGATCCATGACCTGTCAGCCCCTCACCACCTCGACTCTGTTACCCTGATCCAAACCACTATCACCTCCTGCTTGGACCATTGCAGTAGCCCCCTCTCTGGGATCTTCACTGCCCCCACACCATACTCTCATCTCCACCAGCAACCAGAGGGATCCTGCTAAAATCTTTTGGCCGGGTGCAGTGGCTCACGCCTGTCATCCCAGCACTTTGGGAGACTGAGACGGGCGGATCACGAGGTCAGGAGATCGAGACCATCCTGGCTAACAAGGTGAAACCCCATCTCTACTCAAAATTAAAAAATTAGCTGGGCATGGTGGCAGGCACCTGTAATCCCAGCTACTCAGGAGGCTGAGGCAGGAGAATGGCGCAAACTCAGGAAGTGGAGCTTGCAGTGAGCCGAGATTGTGCCACTGCATTCCAGCCTGGGCGACAGAGCAAGACTCTGTCTCAAAAAAATAAATAAATAAAATCTTTTAATTTTTTTTTTTTTTTTTTTTTTTTTTGAGAGGGAGTCTCGCTCTGTCACCCAGGCTGGAGTGCAGGGGCTCAGTCTTGGCTTACTGCCACCTCTGCCTCCCGGGTTCAAAACAAGTCTCCTGCCTCAGCCTCTCAAGTAGCTGGGACTACAGGCATATGCCACCACGCCTGGCTAATTTTTGTATTTTTAGTAGAGATGGGGTTTCACCATATTGCCCAGGCTGGTCTTGAACTCCTGACCTCAAGTGATCCACCTGCCTCAGCCTCTCAAAGCGCTGGGATTACAGGCATGAGCCACCGCAAATGGCCCTGTATATCTTTGTTTAAAGTCTGTCTTCCTCCACTAGAATATCAGCTCCCTGAGGGCAGGATTTGTGTCTGTTTTGGTCACTACTATATCTCCAGTGCCTAAAAAGGCCTTGCACATAGCAGGTGCATAATGGGTATCTGTTGAATGAAGGAATAAAATGAAGACATCAGTGAGCTCCTGGATCCAACTATGCCTGAAGCCAGTCTTGTGAAATGGGATAGGAAGATACACATCCACAGTGTCTCTCCAGCCTACACCTCCATCTCTGAGACCAGTTCATGGCTGGTGGATTTCTTGCTGTCCACACTTTCTTCCCTGCCCTGGGACTCCCTCAGGGCCCAGTGACAGGCAGCTGGCAGTGACCGGCAGAGTTGAGCCCTCCCGAAATACAGGAAAAGCATGGGATTGAGGCAGCTGTGAGCGAGGGCAAGGCCCACGACGAGGGGTTCAGCCCGCAGGGCCCTGGCCAGGAGTGCGGAGTTCGGGGCTGCCACAGTGAGCACCAGCCCCAACAGGTGGTAGGGTGTCCAGCAGACAAAAAACCCCACCACAATGGCCATGCCCAGTGGCCAGCGGTGTCGGGCTGCCCAGCACAGGAGGGCACTGTGGCAGCTGGCCACGACCACCAGGGGCCCCAGGAAGCCAAAAAGAAACCGGACGGCAGTCACTGCGTTCTCGGTGCTGGAGGAGCCACCGTAGTCCACCACACACTGCAGCCGGGTGGGGAAGTGCTCCTGGTGCAGCCGGCGGTAGATGGCGGAGGGCACGGTGAGCAGCAAGGCCAGCGTCCAGGCTGCCCCGCAGGCCACCTGCACCCCACACGCCCGCTGAACCTTCGACCACCAGGCAGGCCCGAGAGCCAGAAAGCAGAGGTCGGCACTGAGAGCTGCCAGGAGCAGGACGCTGGCATACATGGTCAGCAGGATGACGGAGGGCAGCACCCGACAGCCCACTTCCCCATATGGCCAGTGGCCCCCATGGGCAATGGGCACTGCCAGGATGGGCAGAGACAAACAGCACAGCAAATCCGCCACGGCCAGGTGGAGCAACCAGGTGGCACCCACCCTCCGGCGGGCCTCCTTCCCAGCCACCCAGGCCACCATGGCATTGCCCGGCACCCCCACCAGGAAGATGGCAGCATACAGCGGGAGCGGGGCCATGCGCAGCGTGTCGGTGGCCAGGCAGGCGCCATCCAGGCAGTCCACAGGGAGGTCCAAGAGGTCGCTGTAATCCCCATACTCGTAGCTGATAGAATCGTTCCCCATTCAGGCTCCTGGTGTCTGGGCAGGGAAGAAAGACAATGAAAACTCAGAGGAGGAAACTCCATGGCCCTGGAGATCTAGGGTGTCCATCAGCCTGGCCCACCAGCACCTTGCAAACTGGAATACTGTGTCATAAGAACTTCCGTGCTTTAGAATATTGGAATTCTAGGCTGAGTGTGGTGGCTCACACCTGTAATCTTAACACTTTGGGAGGCCGAGAAGGGCAGATCACTTGAGGCCAGGAGTTCAAGACCAGGCCAACATGCCGAAATGCCATCTCTACTAAAAATACAAAAATTAGCTGGGTGTGGTGGTGTGTGCCTGTAATCCCAGCTACTTGGGAGGTTGAGAATTTCTTGAACCCAGAAGATGCAGGTGGCAGTGGGGTGAGATCACACCACTGCACTCCAGCCTGGGAGACGGAGTGAGACTTCATCTCAAAAAAAGAAAAAAATGGAATTCCAGAACTTAGTGTTATTAGAAGTAGCTCGGTGGCATCTTGGAATTCTAGAATATTGCAATGCTAAAACCCTAGTACGTTGGAATATTGGGGCTGGGCACGGTGGTTCAGGCCTGTAATCTCAACAGTTGGAGAGGCCAAGGTGGGAAGATCGCTTGAGGTCAGGAGTTCTAGACGAGCCCGGGCAACATTGAGAGACCCCATCTCTACAAAAACTTTTTAAAACATAGGCAGGCACGGTCATGTGTGCCTGTAATCCCAGCTACTGAAAAGGCTGAAGTGGGAGAATCACTTGAGCCCAGGAGACTGAGTGAGCTTGATCGTACCCCTGCACTCCAGCCCGGATGACAGAGTGAGACTCTGTCTCAAAAAAGAAAAAAAAAAAATCAGAAAAAAAGAAAGAAATGAGCAAAATCCAAAATCCACAGTATTTTAGAAGATGATAAATACTGTGGGAAAAGTATCACACAGGGAAGCTGGCTATGTTGGAGTTTTACAGGCATAGTCAGGGAAGGCTTCTCTGAGAAGGCGATATTTGCATAAAAATCTGAAGGAAAGGTGGGAGAGATGCATGGAGATCTGGGGGGAAAGTGTTTCAGGCATCGAGAACAGCCAGTGCAAAGGCCCTGAGGTGGGAACATGACAGTCACGTCTGAGAACAGCAAGGAGGCCAGTGTGGCTGGAGTGGAATCTGCCAGCGGGAGAGGGCTGGAGGCAATAGCCGAGTCATCAGGAGCCAGGCACAGTGGCTCATGCCAGTAATCACGGGACTTTGGGAGGCCAAGGTGGGCGGATCACCTAAGGTCAGGAGTTTGAGACCAGCCTGGCCAACATGGTGAAACCCCATCTCTACTAAAAATACAAAAATAGGCCGGGCGCGGTGGCTCACGCCTGTAATCCCAGCACTTTGGGAGGCCGAGGCGGGCGGATCACAAGGTCAGGAGATCGAGACCACAGTGAAACCCCGTCTCTACTAAAAATACAAAAAATTAGCCGGGCGCGGTGGTGGGCGCCTGTAGTCCCAGCTACTCAGGAGGCTGAGGCAGGAGAATGGCGTGAACCCAGGAGGCGGAGCTTGCAGTGAGCCGAGATCGCGCCACTGCACTCCAGCCTGGGCGACAGCGCGAGACTCCGTCTCAAAAAAAAAAAAAAAAAAAAAAAAATACAAAAATAGCCTGGAGTGGTGGCAGGCGCCTATAATCCCAGCTACTCAGGAGGCTGAGGCAGGAGGGATCACTGGAACCAGGGAGGCAGAGGTTACTGTGAACTGAAATCATGCCACTACACTCCAGCCTGGGCAACAGAGCAAGATTCCATCTCAAAACAAAAACAAAAACCAGTTATCAGGGGCCGTGGCGTGTAGGGCCACGTGGGCAACGCAAGGACGTCATCATTTATTCCAAATGAGACAGGTGCTGTAGGAGGGTGCTGAGCAGAGAAGCGACACAATCTATCATAGCAATAATTTTTTTCTTTTTGAGACAGAGTTTCGCTCTGTCACCCGGGCTGGAGTGTGGTGGCATGATCTTGGCTCACTGCAACCTCCACCTCCCAGGTTCAAGCAATTCTCCTGCCTCAGCCTCCCAAGTAGCTGGGATTACAGGTACCTGCCACCACGCCTGGCTAATTTTTGTATTTTTAGTGGAGAAGGGGTTTCACCATGTTAGCCAGGCTGGTGTCGAACTCCTGACCTCAGGTGATCTGCCCACCTCGGCCTCCCAAAGTGTTGGGATCACAGGCATGAGCCACCATGTCCGGCCACAATAATATTACTATTACTATTTTTTGAGACGGGGTCTGGTTCTGTAGCCTGGACTGGACTGCAGTGGCACTATCTTGGCTCACTGCAGCCTCCACCTCATGGGCTCAAACAACCCTCCACCTCAGCCTCCGAAGTACCTAGGACTACAGATGCACACCATCGTGCCTGATTAATTTTTTTTTTTTTTTGGAGATCATCTGGTTCCACCTCTTGAATTCTGGGGCACAAGCAACCTGCCTTGCCTCAGCCTCTCAAACTGCTGGGATTACAGGCATGACTGCCACTGTGCCTGACAATAATAATAATAATAAAAGTATTATTATTATTAGAAGCCATCATTTATTGAACACTTTGTGTTTTGCGCCAAACTTTTTTTTTTAGGGACGGATCTTGCTCTGTCACTCAGGCTGGAATGCAATGGCACTATCATGGCTTACTGCAGCCTCGAACTCCTGGACTCAAGTGGTCCTCCCACCTCAGCCTCCTGAGTACGGGGGACTACAGGTGTGCACCACCGCACCTGGCAAATTTTTATATATATATATTTATTTATTTATTTATTTTTTTTTTTTTTTTTTTGAGACGGAGTCTTAAAAGGCTGGAGTGCAGTGGCACGATCTCGGCTCACTGCAAGCTCCGCCTCCTGGGTTTAAACCATTCTCCTGCCTCAGCCTCCTGAGTAGCTGAGACTACAGGCGCCCGCCACCTCGCCCGGCTAGTTTTTTGTATTTTTAGTAGAGACGGGGTTTCACCGTGTTATATTTTTTAGAGACAGGGTCTCACTCTCTTGCCAAGGCTGGAGTGCAGTGGTGCAGTCACGGCTCACTGCAGCCTCAAACTCCTGTGCTCAAGCGACCCTCCCACCTCTGCCTCCTGAGTAGCTGGGACTACAGGCAGTGGCCACCACGCAGCTTTAAACACTGTGTCACTGAAACCTTATTTTTTTTTATTATTTTATTTTATTTTATTTTATTTTATTTTATTTTACTGAGACGGAGTCTCACTCTGCTGCCCAGGCTGGAGTGCAGGGGCGCTACCTCAGCTCACTGCAATCTCTGCCTCCTGGGTTCAAGCAACACTCCTGCCACAGCCTCCCGAGTAGCTGGGATTAGAGGCGTGCACCACCATGCCCGGGGCTAATTTTTTATATTTTTAGTAGAGACGGGGTTTCACCATGTTGGCCAGGCTGGTTTGGAATTCCTGACGTCAAGTGGTCTGCCTGCCACGGCCTCCGAAAGTGCTAGGATTATAGGCCTGAGCCACCGTGCCCAGCCTCACTAAAACCTTATAATAACTGTCTGAATTTGACACTACTGTTACATTTATTCTACAGACAAGGCACAGCAAAGTTAAATAACTTACTTAAGATCACTCAGCTAAATAGGTAAAATTTTTTTTTTGAGACAGAGTCTCGCTCTGTTGTCCAGGCTGGAGTGCAGTGACACAATCTCGACTCACTGCAACCTCCACCTCCAGGGTTCAAGCGACTCTCCCGCCTCAGCCTCCTGAGTAGCTGGGACTACAGGCACCCACCACCACGCCCAGTTAATTTGTGTATTTTTAATAGAGACGGGTTTTACCATATTGGCCAGGCTGGTCTCGAACTCCTGACCTTGTAATCCGCCCACTTCAGCCTCCCAAAGTGCTGGGATTGCAGGCGTGAGCCACTGCGCCCAGCCCCTAAGTAGGTAAATTTCAAAGTGTGTTAGTCCCTGCTGCAGAACCCCATGCCCTAGAATATTACCATCTCCAAATCTCAGGCTCTGGAGAGCTGGCAGGCAGTACGGCAAGTGGCCCCGAGCAGCCCGGGGTTCTGTGACTGTGGGTGTCAGTTGCAGCTGGCTGTGTCTATTTCCTCATCGGGAAAACAAGTCATGGAGGTGAACCTACCTCTCTGGTTTTGGGAGTCCTTGAGGAGTTAAGATGTGTCTAGCACGTGGCACACAGGCTTAGGTAGACGAAGCTTGGGTAGCACAGGACCCAGGCAGGAGTCCCCACCACCCCATCCCCACAATGTCAGTGTGACCCGGCCCTGCGGCTCTCTGCTGACTATTATGGGTTGGGTGGCACTGCCCAGCACTCCAGCTGGTGTTGAGGCAACAGGAAGGACAGAGAGAAAGTTAGGGCACTCCCCTCCTCCATGCCAGGTAGCAGCGAAGAGGCCAGGCCACTTGGTGTGTGTATTTGGAGTCTGGCATTCCACTTTCATATTATTTTTATCCCTAGAGGAAAAGGTGTGCAGAATTTAGCCAGGTGCAGTGGCTCACACCTGTAATCCCAGTACGTTGGGAGGCTGAGGAGGAAGGATCACTTGAGGCCAAGAGTTCAAGACCAGCCTCACAGACAGTGAGACCGTCTGTCTCTACAAAAAATTTAAAAATTAGCCAGGCATAGTGATTCATGCCGGCAATCCCAACCTTTTTGAAGATTGGGGTGGAGGATCATATGAGCCCAGGAGTTCGAGGCTGCAGTTAGCCATGATCGCGCCACTGTACTCCAGCCTGAGCAACAGAGTGAGACCCCGTCCCTTGAAAAAAAGAAAGAGGCCGGGCGCAGTGGCTAGCGCCTGTCATCCCAGCACTTTGGGAGGCCGAGGCAGGCGGATCACGAGGTCGGGAGATCGAGACCATCCTGGCTAACACAGTGAAACCCTATCTCTACTAAAAAATACAAAAAAATTAGCTGCGCATGGTGGCGGGCGCCTGTAGTCCCAGCTACACGGGAGGCTGATGCAGGAGAATGGCGTGAACCCAGGAGGTGGAGCTTGCAGTGAGCTGAGATCTAGCCACTGCACTCCAGCCTGGGCGACAGAGAGAGACTCTGTCAAAGAAAGAAAGAAAGAAAGAAAGAAAGAGAGAGACAAAGAAAAACATTTACAAACTGAACCCCCCACCCCGCCCGGTTGGGCACAGTGGCTCACACCTGTAATCCCAGCACTTTGGGAGGCTGAGGCGGGCAGATCACTTGAAGCCAGGAGTTGGAGACCAGCCTGGGCAACATGGTGAAACCTGGTCTCTACTAAAAATACAAAAATCAGCCAGGCGTGGTGGTGGGCGCCTGTAATCCCTGCTACTAGGGAGACTGAGGCAGAAAAATCACTGGAACCCAGGAGGCGGAGATTGCAGTGAGCCGAGATCCCGCCACTGCACTCCAACCGGGGCGACAAGAGTGAGACGCCGTCTCAAAAAACCAACAAACAACAACGAAAACCCTCCAATTCCTACCAGCTGTGCGGCCTTGGGCAAGTTACCTAACCTATCTGTGCCTTAGTAAAATGGAAATAATAATATACCTGCCTTAGAGGGTGTGGTAAGAATTCAGCGAGTTAGAAACGTAGAACTGAGTGTACGGCGCTGGTTTTCAGTGGGTGTCATACGCATGCTAGCTGCTATTATCACTGTCCACACGCATCCTCTCACCCCACAAAGACTCCACCCTTCCTGGCCCCTGTTTATTACAATCTGGGGAATTTTCTGTGCATCGTAATTTGTCCAACTGTAAGCCCAAAACAATGGTATCGCAGATGGCATTTCCTTTGTAACGTTTTAACCAGAAATGGGAGCTTTCAACACACATTGTTCCATTGCTTCATCTTTTCACTTAACGTGCCGGATATCTGTCTTCCTATCTGTACAGATATCAACCCCATTCATCCCCAAAGCATCAGAAACAGTCCACTGTCTGCCCAAGTCATGCTTATTAACTAAAGGCCATTCAATAACAATGGTAAGGAGAATAATGAGAAACAGGGCCAGGTGCAGAAGCTCACACCTGTAATCCTAAAACTTTGGGAGTCCTAGGCAGACGGATCACTTGAGGTCAGGAGTTCGAGACCAGCCTGGGAAACATGGTGAAATCCCATCTCTACTAAAAAAAAAAAAAAAAAAAAAAAAATTAGCTGCACGTGATGGCAAGTACCTGTAATCTCAGCTACTCAGGAGGCCGAGGCAGGAGAATCCCTTGAACCTGGGCGGTGGAGGTTGCAGTGAGCTGAGATCACACCACTGCACTCCAGCCTGGGCGACAGAGTGAGACTCTATCTCAAAAAAAAAAAAACTGGATTTGGTTTAGATGGTTTTGTCTTGCTGTTGGGTAATGTAAGTGTTCTGAACACATTTGAGGTAGGCTGTGCCCGTGAGGTCAAGGCTGCAGTGAGCCAAGATTGTGCCACTGCACTCCAGCCTGGACAACAGAGTGAGACCCTGTCTCAAAAAAAAAAACAAAACAAAAACGTAGGCTATGATGTTCGGTAGGCTAGGTGTATTAAATCCAATTTGATTTAGGATATTTTAAACTTACGATGGGGTTTTTGTTTTGTTTCATTTTGTTTGTGTTTTTGTCTTGTTCAGTCACCCAAGCTGAGTTCAATGGTTCAATCTCGGCTCACCGCAGCCTCTACCTCCTAGGCTCAAGTGATCCTCCTGCCTCAGCCTCTGGAGTAACTGTGACTACGGGTGCACGCCATCACGCCCAGTTAATTTTTTATTTTTTGTAGAGACAGCTTTCACTATGTTGCCCAGGCTGATCTCGAACTCCTGGGCTCAAGCAATCCTCCCACCTCAGCCTCCCAAAAGTGCTGCCATTACAGGTGTGAGCCACTGTGCCCAGCCTTACGATGGGTTGATAGAGATGGGACCCCATCGTTAAGTCAAAGAGCATCTGTACTTATATCTAGATTCTAAAGCATAGGTACCCTTCTTATTATTTCATAATAATTAAAATAGTAGATGGCTTTTATTGAGCACCTATGATCTACAAGATATAACCCTTATCACAAACTCTTGAGGTCAGTATCATCATCCTCATTTCACAGAACATCAGCTCCTTCTGGCCTTGGGTGCCACTGTGTCCTTGGCATCTGGGACAGAACCTGGCACACAGCACAGGCACGGTCGATATTTGGTAAGTGAAAGGATAAAAGAGTAAACAGAGGCACAGAGAAACTAAGTGGTCACTTAGGTTTCTTTTGTTGTGATTGCAAGCACCCTCATGTGTGCCTCTTGGTGCACGCCTGTCTGTGCATCCAGTCGTGCTGGATCCTCTGCTCTGGAAAATTCTGGAGTAGAATCAAAGAAGGCTGGCCGGGCACAGTGGCTCACACCTGTAATCCCGGCACTTTGGGAGGCCGAGGCGGGTGGATCACGAGGTCAGGAGATCGAGACCATCCTGGTTAACACAGTGAAACCCCGTCTCTACTAAAAATACAAAAAATTAGCCGGGCGCAGCGGCGGGCGCCTATAGTCCCAGCTACTCGGGAGGCTGAGGCAGGAGAATGACCTGAACCCAGGAGGCGGAGCTTGCAGTGAGCCGAGACGGCGCCACTGCACTCCAGCCTGGGTGACAGAGCGAGACGCTGTCTCAGAAAAAAAAAAAAGGCTGAAGGTTCTTCCTTCCTGAACATCCATCTTCTAGGATTCCTCCCTCACGACCCGGCGATCAGCCTCCTTCCCAGAAAAGCACACATATGCTCACCAGAACACACGTGCCGGAATGTTCACAGCAGCCCAAGATGAGAAACCATCAAATGGCCACTCACAGCAGAACGGATAAACACATCATAGGGTGTTCATCCTGTGGAATATTCTACACGGTGAGAATGAACAAACACCACGCAAGAATGTGGACGGATTTTGTGATAGAACATTGAGGGGGCTAGGCACGACGATTCATGTCTGTAATCCCAGCACTTTGGGAGTCCGATGTGGGAGGATCACCTGAGGTCAGGAGTTCGAGAGCAGCCTCTCCAACATGATGAAACCTCGTCTCTACTAAAAATACAAAAAACAATTACGGCCAGGTGCAGTGGCTTACGCCTGTAATCCCAGCACTTCGGGAGGCCGAGGTGGGTGGATCACCTGAGGTCAAAAGTTGGAGACTAGCCTGACCAACATGGTGAAACCCGTCTCTACTAAAAATACATAAATTAGTTAGGTGTGGTGGCGGGCACCTGTAATCCCAACTACTCAGCAGGCTGTGGCAGGAGAATCACTTGAAGCTGGGAGGCGGAGGTTGCCATGAGCCAAGATCGCGCCACTGCACTTCAGCCTGGGCGACAGAGCAAGACCCTGTCAAAAGAAAGAAAGAGAAAAGGAAAGAACGAGAAAAGAATGGGAATCGCTGAGTGAAAGGGCTTGCTCGCTACGCATGCTACAGTTCGGTGGATTTGCTGCAGGAATTCCTGCAGGTTTGAGAGAGGCTGTTTCCCTTACACCTGTGTGTGAAAAACCATTTGGGCCGGGCATGGTGACTCACGCCTGTAATCCCAGCACTTTGGGAGGCCAAGGCGGGCGGATCACCTGAGGCCGAGAGTTCAAGACCAGCCTGACTAACATGGAGAAACCCCATCTCTACTAAAAATACAAAATTAGCTGAGCGTGGTGGCGCGCACTTGTAATCCCAGCTGAGACAAGAGAATCGCTTGAACTGGGGAGGTGGAGGTAGTGATGAGCTGAGATGGCACCACTGCACTCCAGCCTGGGCAACAAGAGTAAAACCCCGTCTCCAAAGATAAAAAAACGTTTAGATCCTTCGATAAGAGCTTTGCTGCTGGGCTGCCCAAGTTAATTCCAAGAGCCCAGGACTCTGACGTGCATTCCAGTGTGGCCATAATGAGACTGCACTTCTCCAACTCTAGTTCTGCTTCCCAGATTCTGAAAGTAACGATTCCAGGAAGCCAGGATCATGCAATCTCTCTCCCTCCTTCCCGCCCTTGTTGCCTCCATCCTTACCGTCTCTTCCAAGAGGGTCCCCACGTGAGTCAAACGCCACTTGGGAGCGCAATCTGGGCCCACAGCCAGGACCCAGGAGGTCTGGGGTCTCTCCCTGCCGTGTCTGGCAGCTGGTAGAGTCCTGGAAATCCGTCCTGTTTGCTAGAAGCTCCTGCCGGACGCTTCTGAGCACTGCCACCTCACCGGTCCCAGTAAATCTTTATAAGCAGTACAAACTAGGAGTGGCCTCGTCTCACTCTCAGGGTGTGTTTGTCCTGTCTTCTTCCCATGACTCAGAACACAAAATTATGGGGCGGCTGGCAGGGCTAGAGAGGGCTCGTGGGTGGAGGGCTGATCCCAAGTCCCCAACCCTAGTCTGGAAGTCCCAGCTTCCCGGAAGCCAGACCTGCACGCGGTTTGCTCTTCAACCCCTTAGAGGTCTTGGCCTGGATTTCGTTTTCCCCACAACATGCCAGCTGCCCCCAGCCACCTCCAGGCCTCTCTTACTGTGCTCAACCCCTCCCTCCTGCAGCCTCAGGACAGACAAACGTCCTTCCGTCCCTCCGTCCTCCTTGGCTCTGAGGAAAGCAGCCTGGGGTCACATTCTCCACAGAAAGACCGCTGCAGCTGAGCGCAGGGCCCACGGCCTCAGTGGTAGAAAAAGCACAAACAGCTCCTTTCTTGGGCCTCGATTTTCCATCTGTAACATGGGAAGATGTTGTTGGCCATAGTGACACCTTACTTTTTTTTTTTTTTTGAGACAGAGTCTCGCTCTGTCACCTAGGCTGAAGTGCAGTGGCCGGATCTCAGCTCACTGCAAGCTCCGCCTCCTGGGTTTACGCCATTCTCCTGCCTCAGCCTCCCGAGTAGCTGGGACTACAGGCACCCGCCACCTCGCCCGGCTAGTTTTTTGTATTTTTTTAGTAGAGACGGGGTTTCACCGGGTTAGCCAGGATGGTCTCGATCTCCTGACCTCATGATCCGCCCGTCTCGGCCTCCCATAGTGCTGGGATTACAGGCTTGAGCCACCGCACCCGGCCCGACACTTTACTTTTTTTTAGAGATGGAGTCTTGCTCTGTCGCTCAGACTGGAGTGCAGTGACAACATTATGACTCACCGCAGCCTCAAACTCCTAGGCTCAAGTGATCCTCCTACCTCAGCCTCCTGAGTAGCTAGGACTACAGACATGCACCAAACATGCCTGGCTAATTTTTTAAAATTTTTTGTAGAGTTGGGGTCTTGCTGCATTGCCCAGCCTCAAGCCATCCTCACACTTCGACCTCCCAAAGGGCTGGGATTACAGGAGTGAGTCAACATGCCCAGCCATCATAGCAATTCTTTTTTTTTTTTTTTTTTTTGAGACAGAGTCTCGCTCTGTCGTCCAGGCTGGAGTGCAGTGGCCAGATCTCAGCTCACTGCAAGCTCTGCCTCCCAGGTGTACGCCATTCTCCTGCCTCAGCCTCCCTAGTAGCTGGGACTACAGGCGCCCGCCACCTCGCCCGGCTAGTTTTTTTTTTGTATTTTTTAGTAGAGACGGGGTTTCACCGTGTTAGCCAGGATGGTCTCGATCTCCTGACCTCGTGATCTGCCCGCCCCGGCCTCCCAAAGTGCTGGGATTACAGGCTTGAGCCACTGCGCCCGCCCCCATAGCAATTCTTTGTTTGTTTGTTTGTTTGTTTGTGACAGAGTTTCGCTCTCTTTGCCCAGGCTGGAGTACAATGGCGTGATCTCGGCTCACCGCAACCTCTGCCTCCCGGGTTCAAGCGATTCTCCTGCCTCAGCCTCCCGAGTAGCTGGGATTACAGGCATGTGCCACCACCCCGGCTAATTTTGTATTTTTAGTAGAGACGGGGTTTTCTCCATGTTGGTCAGGCTGGTCTTGAACTCCCGACCTCAGGTGATCCACCTGCCTCGGCCTCCCAAAGTGCTGGGATTACAAGCGTGAGCCACCACGCCCGGCCCCATAGCAATTCTTAACCTCTCCCAGCATACCACCGTGACTGAGAACAAAGACTCAAGGGCCAGAATGATAAGATTCATATTCCAGGTCCACATACCCTCATCAAAGTTCAGGGCCTCAGCCCCTCTGAACCTCAACTTCCTCATCTGTGCAGTGGATGGTTGCTATGAGCATTTGATAAATTTAAAACGCACAGAACTGGCTAGGTGTGGTAGCTCACGTCTGTAATTCCAGCACTTTGGGAAGCCGAGGCAGGTGGATCACTTGAAGTCAAGTGTTCAAGACCAGCCTGGCCAACACGGCAGAACACCATCTCTACTGAAAATATAAAAATTAGCCAGGCGTGGTGGCGCATGCCTGTAGTCCCAGCTACTCAGGAGGCTGAGGCAGGAGAATCATTTGAACCCAGGAGGCGGAGGTTCCAGTGAGCCGAGATCTTGCCACTGCTCTCCAGCCTGGGTGACAGAGTGAGACTCTGTCTCAAAAACAAAAAACAAAAAAAAACCAGAACAGTACCTAGCACATAGTATACGCTAGGTTCATGCAACAGCAACAAGACTGTAGTAGGAATTCTCAAAGTACACATACCATGCAGGCTTAGCAAGAGGAAGTGGCTCCAACCCCTACTTTGGAAACTCTTTATTCAGCAGTTCTTTCTGTTCGTGCTTTTTTCTGTGCATGCTTTAGGGATTCAAGGGAAATATTTACACACTTCTTTTGTTATTGTGTTAGAGAATGAAATAACTTTCCTAGAGGAAGTTGTTCGTGAGACAAGAGGCTGGGACTCACTGTTTGACCCAGGGCGTCCTCCACTCTGTTTCCCCATCTAGGTGACCCTGCGTTGGCCGACCCTCACCCCGGACCCTCAGAGAGACAAACATCCCCCAAGTCCCCTCCCCTCCTCTTCTGTCCCGGGAGGCCAACATGAGGCCCCCTCCTCTCCCATATCCTGCCAGCCCCAGTCTCCTGCGGGAACCTGCCTTGGCCGGAAGAAGACATTAAGAGGAAAGAAACCGAGGTGCAACCTTCCCTTTATCAGCTCAAACTTTCTTTAATCTCAAAAGTTTGCAATGGTCTGTTCCTCAGATACTTCATCTTGATAAACTCCTGATCCGGCCACAAAGGTTCTCAACATACCTTTCTTAGGATTCCAGCCTGGCAGGACGGCTCATGCCTGTAATCTCTGCACTTTGGGAGGCCGAGGTATGAGGACTGCTTGAGGCTAGGATTTTGAGACCAGCCTGGCCAACACAGTGTGATGCTGTCTCTGGACGGAGTCTCGCCCTGTTGCCCAGGCTGGAGTGCAGTGGCGTGATCTTGGCTCACTGCAAGCTCCGCCTCCCGGGTTCAGGCCATTCTCCTGCCTCAGCCTCCTGAGTAGTTGGGACTACAGGCGCCTGCAACCACGCCCAGCTAATTTTTTGTATTTTTAGTAGAGACAGGATTTCACCGTGTTAGCCAGGATGGTCTCAACCTCTTGGCCTTGTGATCCGCCTGCCTCGGCCCCCCAAAGTGCTGGGATTACAGGCGTGAGCCACCGTGCTCGGCCCCAGGTAATATTTTTAAAAACTTTTTGTAGAGATGGGGTCTGTCTCTGTTGCCTCGTCTGGTCTCCAATTCCTGGGCTCAAGCAATCCTCCTACCTTGGCCTTCCAAAGTGCTGTGATTACACGTGCGAGCCACAGCACCTGGCCCTCCAGAATTTGTTTTAATTAGCCAGGCGTGTTGGAGCAAGCCTGTAGTCCCTGCTACTCTGGAGGCTGAAGTGGGAGGTGGAGGCTGAGGAGGGAGGATCGCTTGAGCTCAGGAGGTCAAGGCTGCAGTGAACTATGAATGCACCACTGCACTCCAGCTTGGGTGACAGAGAGAGACCCTGGCTCTAAAAAATAATTTAAAATTTAAACAAAAATTGCCAGGCATGGTGGCTGACACCTGTAATCCCAGAACTTTGGGAGGCCAAGGTAGGCAGATCCTGAGGTCGGGATTTCAAGACCAGCCTGACCAATATGGAGAAACACAGTCTCTACTAAAAATACAAAATTAGGTGGGATGGTGGCACATGCCTGTAATCCCAGCTAGTCGGGAGGCTGAGGCAGGAGAATGGCATGAACCTGGGAGGCAGAGTTTGCAGTGAGTGGAGATCGTGCCATTGCACTCCAGCCTGGGCAACAAGCGCCAAACTCCGCCTCAAAAATTTTTTTTTTCTTTTTTTTTTGAGACGGAGTCTCGCTCTGTCGCCCAGGCTGGAGTGCTGTGGCCGGATCTCAGCTCACTGCAAGCTCCGCCTCCCGGGTTTACGCCATTCTCCTGCCTCAGCCTCCCGAGTAGCTGGGACTACAGACGCCCGCCACCTCGCCCGGCTAGTTTTTTATATATTTTTTTAGTAGAGACGGGGTTTCACCGGGTTAGCCAGGATGGTCTTGATCTCCTGACCTCGTGATCCGCCCGTCTCGGCCTCCCAAAGTGCTGGGATTACAGGCTTGAGCCACCGCGCCCAGCACACCCACCTATTTCTTTTGTTTGTTTTTAATTTTTGTAGAGACAGGGTCTCGCTATGTTGCCCAGGCTGGTCTTTAACTCCTAGGCTCAAGTGATCCTCCTGCCTTCTGGTTCACAGTCTATTTCTTTCTCTTTTATTTTATTTATTTGTTTAGAGACTGAGTCTTGCTCTGTCACCCAGGCTGGAGTGCAGTGGTACGATCCCAGCTCACCACAACTTCCGCCTCCCAGATTCAAGTCATTCCCCTGCCTCAGCCTCCCGAGTAGCTGAGACCACAGTCATGCACCACCACGCCCGGCTAGTTTTTGTATTTTTAGTAGAGACGAGGTTTTGCCATGTTGGCCATGCTGGTCTTGAACTCCTGACCTCAGGTGATCCACCCACCTTGGCCTCCCAAAGCCCTGGGATTACAGGTGTGATCCACTGTGCCCGGCCACTAACGGTCTATTTCTATGGGACTGTGCTCATATAGACAAATGCCCTCCTGGCTCTGAGAGGTGTGAGGTTCAGGAAGGTCACGTGGCAAAGATAAAGAGGAGGCGGCTTTGGTCTCAGGGCTTGGAGGCACCCTGGTCTGCAGAGTAGACATGTGAATAAGATCCCAGGGATGCAGGGAGCGGGGGTGGGTGCAGGAAAGGGGATACAGCCTGACTCAGCCAAGCCCATCATCCACTTCCCTTTCCTACCACTTCCCCTTCAGAACTTGCTGACCCAGCAGATTCCCCAAGCTGCAGATCTGGCAATTGTCTGCCCCTTCAGCCCACTTCCGTCCTGGGCAAGGCTGGTCAACACCAGATGGGGGCTGCCTTGGAAAGGCTACCTGGATCCCACTCCTTGGCCTCCAATTGTATCTAGAAGACCGCTGTGGGGCCCAGCTCTTGGGACACTATCTCCTTCCCAAATCAGGGTGGGGAGAAAATACTGACTGCCTGCAACTTCCGAAGTCAGGAAAGCTACAGGATGACTGGGAATAGAGATAGAACTTAGGGGTTGTGGAGGCAGAGGAGGAAGTCAGGGAGGTCTTCCTGGAGGAGGCAGCCCCTGAAGGAAGGTAGAATAGAGGCAGAGATGGTCTGGGAAAAACAGAATGAGCAGCCAGGAAATCAGGGAAGGGGCAAGGCAGAGAGCCAACTGGGAGAGGATGAAGGGCATGGGCCAGGCAGGGCATGGGTTGGGAAGGAGGTAGCATCCGGGATGGGCCCCAGGCTCAGGCCTGGGTGACTGGGAGGACCGTGGGGTTGTCTCTGGAGTCGGGAGGGAAGGGGAAGAAGAGGTTCCGGGGAGATTGCGGAGGTCAGTCTGGCTGTGGCAAGTGGGTGGGGAGGCCAGGTGTGGAAAGAGAGAGGCTAAAGGTATTGGGTGAAGCTGCAGGAGTGAGCGCACCCAGTGAGTTGGACACACAGCTGAGGAACGCCAACGTCGAAGAGGGAAAAACTCTGCAAGGGACGCAGAGAAGGGTCCAGCAGAGAGGCAGAGGGAAACTGTCTAGGTCAGGGGCAGCCATGGAAGAGACCGGAGCAGGCAGGGGGAGGCCAGGAGCCCAGGAGGTTGATGTTGTCTTCTTGGGGAGGGAGCTGCCAGGAGCCCACCCCCAGGAGCTGAAGGCGGCTGGGGCTCAGGTCCTTCCCCGTGACCTCAATGCCCAGGGAATCTGCACGAATGAGCACAAGTTCTAGAGTGGATCTTGTCCCAGGTACCAACATCTCCTCTCAAGCAGGCACAGACGCCACTCACAGCCGCTTCTGCAAGCTCAAGAGACTGCAGCATCTGTCCGTCGAGACACTCAGGCAATTTTTTGTTTGTTTGGAGACAGGGTCTTGCTCTGTCACCCAAGCTGGAGTGCAGTGGTGCAATCACAACTCACTGCAGCCTCAAACTCCTGTGTTCAAGTGATCCTCCAGCCTCGACCTCCCGAGTAGCTGGGACCACAGGCACCACCACCACACTGGCTAATTTTTTTTTTTTTTTTTTTTGAGACGGAGTCTAGCTCTGTCGCCCGGGCTGCAGTGCAGTGGCCGGATCTCAGCTCACTGCAAGGTCCTCCTCTTGGGTTCACGCCATTCTCCTGCCTCAGCCTCCCGAGTAGCTGGGACTACAGGTGCCTGCCACCTTGCCCGGCTAGTTTTTTGTATTTTTTAGTAGAGACAGGGTTTCACCGGGTTAGCCAGGATGGTCTCGATCTCCTGACCTCGTGATCCGCCCGTCTCGGCCTCCCAAAGTGCTGGGATTACAGGCTTGAGCCACCGCGCCTGGCCCACACTGGCTAATTTTTTAATTAAAAAAAATTTTTTTTTTTTGAGAGAGTCTCACTCTGTCACCCAGGCTAGAGTGCCGTGGCCCTATCATGGTTCAATGCAACCTCTGCCTCCCAGGTTCAAGTGATTCTCATGCCTTAGCCTCCTGAGTACCTGGGATTACAGACGTGCATCATCACCTCCGGCTAATTTTTGTATTTTTAGTAGAGATGGGTTTTCGCCATGTTGGCCAAGCTGATTTCAAACTCCTGGCTTCGTGATCTGCCCAGCTCAGCCTCCCAAGGTGCTGGGATTACAAGCATGAGCCACCACACTCGTACTAATTTTTTTGAAGATGGGATCTCACTATTTTGCCCAGGCTGGCCTCCCAAAGTGCTGGGATTACAGACGTAAGCCACCACCTCATTGTTCTTAATATAACACATGATTGTATTATATTATTAAGTATTTCATCTATTTCTTTTTACTTATTTAATATGGCTACTAGAAAACAAAGATATACATGTGGCCCACATCATCTTTCTGTTGGACAACATTGGGTCTGTACACTATTTCTAAATTTAATTTTTTCTTTTTTTTTTTTTTTTTTGAGACAGAGTCTCACTCTAGGCTGGAATGCAATGGCATGATCTTGGCTCACTGCAACCTCCACCTCCCAGGTTCAAGCAATTCTCCTGCCTCAGCCTCCCAAGTAGCTGGGATTACATACAGGTGTGCACCAACACACCAGCTAATTTTGGTACTTTTAGTAGAGATGGGGTTTCACCATGTTGGCAGGCTGGTCTCAAACTCCTGACCTCAAGTGATCTGCCTGCCTCGGCCTCCCAAAGTGCTGGGATTACAGGCACGAGCCACCACACCTGGCTGGTCTGCATGCTATTTCTAGATAATCCATGCACCTTCTCACTACACAATCAAAGCAGAAATATTGTGACATGGTTTTGCTGTCTCCCCACCCAAATCTCAACTTGAATTGTATCTCTCAGAATTCCCATGTGTTGTGGGTCGGGGTGTGGTCTTTCCCTTGCTATTCTTATGATAGTTAATAAGTCTCACAAGATCTGATGGGTTTCACAGGGGTTTCCACTTTTGCTTCTTCCTCTTCTTCTCTTGCCACCGCCATGTAAGTAGTGCCTTTGCCTCCTGCCATGACTGTGAGACCTCCCCAGCCATGTGGAACTGTAAATCCAATTAAATCTCTTTTTCTTCCCAGTCTTGGGTATGTCTTTATCAGCAGTGTGCAAATGGACTAATACCTACTGCAAAGTCAATTATTCATTAGAAATAACACAAGATTTCAATATTCATTATTTTTATTTTCATCATTAAAGTCATGCATACTATTTTTTTAAAAAAAGCTCAAAATAGATTACATACCATATGATTACATT
This sequence comes from Theropithecus gelada, assembly GCF_003255815.1. NCBI lineage: Eukaryota > Metazoa > Chordata > Mammalia > Primates > Cercopithecidae > Theropithecus > Theropithecus gelada. The sequence continues at coordinate 24,492,246 of NC_037687.1, read as the reverse complement.
GTATAACATTCTTGAAATGACAACATTATAGAACTGGAGAAATGGAGAGTGGATTCCTGGTTGCCAGGGTTTAGGGAAAAGGCTGGAGTGTGGGGGTGAAGGAGGTAGGCATCCTGGGGATCCTCGTGGTGATGGGAATGTCCCATATCTTCACTGTGTCAATGTCAATATCCTGGTTATGAGACTACACTGTAGTTTTGCAAGATGTTGCCATTGGGGGAGGCTGGGTGAAGGGTACACAAGATCCCTCTGCATCATTACTTACAACTGTGTTGAGTTTGCAATGATCTCAAAATAGAAAGTATAATTTAAAAACAAAGTAAAAACAAAACTGTAGGCTTTTTAGGTGTTTTTGTTTTTGTTTTTGCTTTTGAGACAGTCTCCCTCTGTCGCCCAGGCTGGAGTGCAATGGAGTGATCGTGGCTCACTGCAACCTCTGCCTCCAAGGTTCAAGCAATTCTCCCACCTCAGCCTCCCAAGTAGCTGGGATTACAGGCACCCACTACCATGCCTGGTTAATTTTTTCTATTTTTAGTACAGACGGGATTTCACCGTGCTGGGCAGGCTGGTCTGGAACTCCTGACCTCAGGTGATCCACCAGCCTCAGCCTCCCAAAGTTCTGGGATTACAGGCGTGAGCCACTGCTCTCAGCCTAATTTTCTTTTTTAAATCAACTCACTTACAAGAGCTTAGATAACTCCATGGACTTCTGTTTTATCCCAAAGAACTTTTAAGATTCCAGTTACATTTTTTCCAACTCACCATAAAATAAATACGTTTTTTTAAAGGGAGAATCTTTCTATTTGTCTGTATTCTGAGTTCCCTGTTCACACCTATTGCTATATGGAAATACCCCAGATACGTGGGTTTCTGTTTGTTTTACAAAAGCCTGGGATGGAAAGACGGTGTGTGGGGTGGGGGCCGGGGGGGCTTCCTAGAAGGAAGCGTTCACCTTGCAAATGAGGAAGGATGAGAAGAGTTCCGCTGGAAGAGGAGGGGCTAGTCTGGGAGAGACAGGCGACATGGAGGAGAGTTAGTTAGCTAAGGGAACGCCATCCCACGAAGAGCAGAGTGAAAACAAGCGGAAGGAGAGTGGCCGGGAAGGAAGGGGACATCGTGCCACAGCGGCCCATGAGGCTATCGCCTACACTGCCTGGGTTTTCTCGGTCGTAGTGTCCACTGTGGAGCGCGTGAATGATTTGCTCTCCCTGACCACGGACTCTTCAGTCAACACGTTCCGGAGGAGGCTGGGGAGGGATTTCCGCAGTCGGCCCTGGAAGCCCTGGCCAGCCACTACATAGATGACGGGGTTGATGCAGCAGTTGATGTAGGCAAAGGAGATACTCAGGGAGTCCAGTTTCTTCAGCTGCAGGTATGTGGGTGACAACGGGTGCAGGAAGGACATCATTGTCCCCGTCACGTGGTAGGGCAACCAGAAGATAAAGAAACTGGCCACCACCGCCACCACCACCTTGAGTGTCTTGGTGGACCTCGTGGCCCTGCGGCTCCACGTCCGGAGCAGGAGGAAGGTGTAACAGATCGTGAGTGTGAGTAGGGGCCACAGGAAGCCCAGGACCAGCCGGACAATGGCCACAGCTCGCTCCCGCCGTGTGTCATTGTTGTAGTCCACGCCACACGACACCTTTGGTGAAAAATCCTCCTGCCGGACCACCCGGTACAGGAAGGAGGGTATGGTCAGCAGCAGGGCTAAACCCCAAGCCACGGCACAGGCCAACCAGGCCAAGCCGGCCCCTCGGAAGTTCTGGCACCAGATGGGGTTAAACACCAGCAGAAAGCGGTCGGCACTGATGGTGGCCAGGAGCAGGATGCTGGCGTACATGTTGAGTAGGATAAGGGAGGGCAGGATACGGCAGGCGGTCCCGCCAAAGGGCCAGTGGTGATGCTGCACAATGGACGTGAACAAGATGGGCAGCGCCAGGCAGGAGAGGAAGTCAGCTACTGCCAAGTTGAGGAACCAGATGGCATTGATGGTCCGCTTGACCTCGAATGCCGTCACCCAGACCACCAGGGCATTGCCCAGCACTCCCACCAGGAAGACGACTGCAAAGACGACCAAGGCCAGGATGTCTGGAACACGCAGCGTGTTAGAAGTTTTATCCACAGGGGTGTTGGAGTCCAGGATATTATTGTCATCGTAGTGCCCATAATCAGGGCTGGTACTACCGAAGGGGTCCTAAGGGGAATTGGAGAGAGCAGAGAGGATGAGTCTGCAGACACAGGCCCGGGGAGGGGGCATCCTGGCCCAGACATGTGGCTTTTCCCCTGTGTGGCTTTTTCTTCCTAGGAAATGGGGATGCTGAGGGCTGAGAGTCAGCCAGGGTGTCATACCACTTACTAAAATATTAAGGCAGATGTGGTGGCTCACGCCTGTAATCCCAGCACTTTGGGAGGCCGAGGCGGGCAGACTGCTTGAGCCCAGGAGTTCAAGAATAGCCTGGGCAACATGGCAAAAATCCGTCTCTACTGAAAATACAAAAATTAGCCGGATGTGGTTGCACTTGCCTGTCGTCCCAGCTACTCCGGAGGCTGAGGTGGGAGGATCACCTGAGCCCAGGAGGCAGAGGTTGCAGTGAGCTGAGATCACACCATTGCACTCCAGCCTGGGTGACAGAGTGAGACCCTGCCTCAAAAAAAAAAAAAAAAAAAATTGAAATGATTCCATGCTGGTTGGGCCCCTTGCCAGCCTGCCACTCTCCCCTCATTCCCATCCTGTGAAGCCCCTGGACTTCCCCACTTCCCCACAATCTGGAAACCTAATGGTTAAAGTCTAGCCCTACTGCAAGGCTGTAGCCACTACCCATTCAGACTGGTCAGTGAAGGACACACCGCTTGTTATTATTTTTTTTTTTTGGAGACAGAGTCTCACTTTATTGGCCAGGCTGGAGTGCAGTGGCACGACCTTGGCTCACTGCAACCTCTGCCTCTTGGGTTTGAGCGATTCTCCTGCCTCAGCCTTCTGAGTAGCTGGGATTACAGGTGCCCACCAACATGTCTGGCTAATTTTTGTATTTTTAGTAGAGACGGGGTTTCACCATGTTGGCCAGGCTGGTCTCGAACTCCTGACCTCAGGTGACCCACCCGCCTCAGCCTCCCAAAGTGCCGGGATTATAGGCATGAGCCACTGTGCCCAGCCATTCCCATAGTTTGAACCAAGAAGAAAAAGTTTATAAAGCTTAGCAAAAGAACGCAAGACCACAAAACACCCATGACTACATAAAGCCCCACGTTGCCTAATCTGATTGCATGCTCTTGTCACACTGTGAACCTGGGTAAACCCGCCCAGCTGAGAGTTCGAGGCATCTGTAGATTGGAAAACAAGGTTCCTTGTTGGGAAAAGGGCTTGTGGGGTGCCTGTATAAACTGGTCATAAAAATAGAATGTTGGGGACCAGCCTCTACAGTTCCTGTTGTGCAATAATGCGGTGTGCTAAAACAAACAAATGAAAGCAGATGGTCTTTAGTTAAAATTTGGATTTTTTTTCTCACCATGGACTTTTTTGCATTAATTTTGATTCTTTAAAAGACTGTATGGGGCTGGGTGTGGTGGCTCATGCCTGTAATCCCAGCACTTTGGGAGGCCAAGGCGGGCGGATCACGAGGTCAAGAGATCAAGACCAGCTTGGCCAACATGGTGAAACCCCGTCTCTACTAAAAATATAAAAATTAGCTGGGCATGGTGGCAGGCACCTGTAGTCCCAGCTACTACTCGGGAGGCTGAGGCAGGAGAATTGCTTGAACCCAAGAGGTGGAGGTTGCAGTGAGCTGAGATTGTGCCACTGCACTCCAGCCTAGCAACAGAGCGAGACTGTCCAAAAAAAAAAGATTGCATAAAAACACTATTTTAAAAAACTTTTTAGAGACAGAGTCTCTGTCACCCAGGCTGGAGTACAAGCGGTGTGATCATGACTCACTGCAGCCTCAATCTCCGAGTCTCGAGCAACCTTCTCGCCTCAGCCTCCCAAGTAGCTGTGACTACAGGCACACACCATGCCTGGCTTATTTTTTTAATTTTTAGTAGAGATGGGGTCTTGCTATGGTGCCAGGGTTGGTCTCAAACTCCTGGCCTCAAACAATTCACCTGCTTCAGCCTCCCAAAGTGCTGGGATTACAAGTATGAGTCTATGCGAATGCTTTTGACTTGGGCTCCAGTAGTCCAGTAGTGGTGGGCTCAGAATGGCACTCAGGTTAGCAGCACTGGATTTGGAGTCAGTCCTCTAGGGTTCAGATCCTGACTGCCCTATGTGAAGCCTGTGTGACCCTCTGCACGTTCATCTACTGCTCTTCGCCTCCCTTTTTATCCTCCCATAGAGAGCCGAGTAGCCCATCTGGTCTTTTTTTTTTCTTTTTTTTTGAGACTGAGTTTTGCTCTTGTTGCCCAGGCTGGAGTGCAGTGGTACGATCTCTGCTCACCGCAAACTCCGCCTCCCGGGTTCAAGTGATTCTCCTGCCTCAGCCTCCTGAGTAGCTGGGATTACAGGAATGCACCACCATGTCCATGTCCGGCTAATTTTGTATTTTTAGTAGAGATGGGGTTTCTCCATGTTGGTCAGGCTGGTCTCGAACTCCCCGCCTCAGATGATCCACCTGCCTTGGCCTCCCAAAGTGCTGGGATTACAGGCATGAGCCACCATGCCCGGCCAGCAGCCCATCTGTTCTAACTGATATAATTTCAAAACCCAAAGCCATTAGGAGGAGTTATCCATTTCTTTTTTTTTTTTTTTTTGAGACAGAGTCTCACTCTGTCACCAGGCTGGAGTGCAGTGGGGGGATCTTGGATCTCTGCCTCCCGGGTTCAAGCGATTCTCCTGCCTCAATCTCCTGAGTAGCTGCAATTACAGGCAATGTGCCACCACGCCCAGCTTATTTTTGTATTTTTTAGTAGAGACAGGGTTTCACCATGTTGGTCAGGCGGTCTCAAACTCCTGACCTTGTGATCTGCCCACCTTGGCCTCCCAAAGTGCTGGGATTACAGGCAAGACCCACCACGCCCAGCCAGGAGTTATCAATTTCAAGTAAATTTTGCTGATTTTTTAGGTGTGCTGTTATTTCACCTGTTCCTTTCTCCCTTGGTTTTGCTGTAAAGTGGTAGTTTGAGATCTAGAACTTCGATTAGATTTAGGTACAATTTTTTTCTTTTTTTGGCAAAAAGTACTTCATAGATGGTTCTGTGTCTTTTCTGCTGCCTCACCTCAGTGGCACTGAATCTCCGATTGCCTCTCTTCTTGGGACACTAAGACTGATTGTAGGATCATGGTGCCAACCCTGAACAAAATGTTTGGGGGCAGCAAGAGGAAGATACAAACAGGAATAAGAAATAGATTTTTTTGCCAAGCATTGTGGCTCATGCCTGTGATCCCAGCTCTTTGGAGGCCAAGGTGGGAGGATTGCTTGAGCCCAGGAGTTAGAGACCAGCCTGGGCAACATAGCAAGACCCTGTCTCTCCAAAAAAAAAAAAAAGTAGCCAGGTATGGTGGTGTACTCCTGTGTACTTGGTGTACTTGGAAGGGTGAGGCAGGAGGATCACTAGAGCCTAAGAGGTCAAGGCTGCAGTGGGCTATGATCACACCACTGCACTCCAGCCTGGGCAACATAGTGAGACCCTCTCTCACAAACATAACAATAATATCACAGGTAAATGTGACTATTTGGGACCAGTGATGCAGGGTAGAAGAATTTACCAAGACAGTTGTAGGTAAAGAAAAGCAGATTTATTAGAGAAAGTAGGAAAATATGTTGTAAGAGTGCAATGGGCAGGTCAGCAACAGAGGAGCTAACTGCAAAGAGACGAAGGCTCGCTAGCGATTTTATATGCTGGTGCTTGTGCTGTGTGTGAAAAGGGCTTTGTGAAGTTCCAGTAACACCAAGGTTGCAGTGAGATAACTTGCATTTTTCTATTAGCTGAGTATCTGGCGATAGCTGGACGCAGGAAAATTGGGAGTTATTTGCACAGGAGAGCTGTGTGTCCTAGACCATGAAGACAGGCAGATGTATAGTTTATCTCCTTCCTCTTATTGCTTTCCCTCGGTCCTGCCACCTGACTCCTTTTCCCTAATTAGGACTCCACAAAAAACACTCCAGCAAAAGGAGTAACTAGAGGGAGAGAGAGGAGGAGAGGGAAGGAGGAAGGAAGGAAGGGAAGAGGAAGAAAGAGAAAAGAGAGAGAGGAGGGAATGAAGGAGGGAAGGAGGAGGAAATGAGGAAGGGAAGAAGGGTGAAAGGAAGAAAGAAAAGAAACAAAGGAGGGAGGAGGAAATTAGGGAGGAAGAAAGCAGAGAGGGAGAGAGGGACAGAGGAAGAAAGGAGGGCAGGGCTATAGATGACTAAGAATGGCCGTGGTGGATTTGTAGGGGCGTGGTGGTGTGCACCTGTAATCCCAGCTACTCGGGAGGCTGAGGCAGAATTGCTTGAACCCAGGAGGCAGAGGTTGCAGTGAGCCGAGATAGCCCCATTGCACTCCAGCCTGAGCAATAGAGTGAGACTCCATCTAAAAAAAAGAAAAAGGTCCTGATCACTTCTTCCTAGACAGAGCTGCAGGAAGCTGTCATGCACCCAAAAAGAAAGGCTGCAGTCCATGGCAGCTGGACTAGAGAAAGCCTTGTAGGCAAAATCTGTGCCCAGAGCCATCAGACACTGCAGTAAAGCACCCATCAAGGCACTGAGTGGTCATACGAAAGCAGCCAGTACTTACTGAGCACCTGCTATACGTGCCACATGGAATTTGTTCTTTCGATCCTGACCACAACCTACAAGGAGGTTCTCTTAATATGCCCATTTCAGGCCAGGTGTGGTGGCTCATGCCTGTAACCCCAGCACTTTAGGAGACTGAGGTGGGCAAATCACCTGAGGTCAGGGGTTCGAGACCAGCCTAGCCAAGACAGAGTCTCGATCTGTCGCCAGGCTGGAGTGCAGTGGCACAATCTCAGGTCACTGCAACCTCTGCCTCCCAGGTTCAAGTGAATCTCCTGCCTCAGCCTCCTGACTAGCTGGGACTAAAGGCGCCCACCCCCATGCCCCACTAATTTTTGTATTTTTAGTAGAGACAGAGTTTCACCATGTTAGTTAGGCTGGTCTCGAACTCCTGACCTCGTGATCCACCCACCTTGGCCTCCCAAAGTGCTGGGATTACAGGCGTGAGCCACTGTGCCCGGCCTGGTTTTTACACTTTTAAAATATTCACCTCGAAGATTAGATAAGATGAAAAATGCCTAAGCACCTAGCACAGCATCTGACACAGAGAAGGGGACAAGTGGCAGTCATTGGTATTATTATTTGTCAATACTTCGATTATTGAAGAGCTCAGATCCACATCTCTGAACCTTTTTTTTTTTTTTTTTTTTTGGAGACTGGGTCTCACTCTGCTACCTAGGCTGTAGCTCAGGAGTGCAACCTTGGCTCACTGCAGCCTTGACTTCTCAGGCTCAGGTGATCCTCCTGCCTCAGCCTCCCAGGCAGCTGGGACTACAGGTGCATACTACTGTGCCCAGCTAATTTTTAATTTTCTGTAAAGAGGAGGATCTCACTGTGCTGCCCAGGCTGGTCTCAAACTCCTGGGTTCAAGCAATCCTCCCGCCTTGGTCTCCCAAAGTGCTGAGATTACAGGCCCAGCTCCCTTTTTATATTTCCTTTTTCTCTCCTTTTTTTTTTTTTTTTTTTTTGAGATGGGGTCTTGATCTGTCACCCAGGCTTGTGTGCAGTGGTGCAATCATGGATCACTGTCACCCCAACCCCTCTGGCTCAAGCAATCCTCCTGCCTCAGCCTCTCGAGTAGCTAGGACTACAGTTGTGCACTACCACACCCAGCTAATTTTTGTTTTTTCTTTTTTTTTTTTTTTGTAGAGATGGGGTCTCACTTTGTTGTACAGGATGGTCTCAAACTCCTGACTTCAAGCAACCCTCCAGGCTTGAACTCCCAAAGTGCTGAGATTACAGATGTAAAAGTCACCATGCCTGGATAGTCCTTCTTTTTTTATTTCTAGTTCCCTAACATTGTACCTGCCCAAGGTTAACCAGGCTGTAGGCAGTGGGCATTTACTGGTGGAATCACCCCCATGAGTAAATTATTGAAAGCTAAGATGTCACTTTCTGCTAATGAGTGAATGAAAAAGGGGTTGTTTAGTCATGTGGTGGAATATTACTCAGCCATGAAAAGGAAGTGCTGACACATGCTACAATGTGGATGAATCTTGAAAACACGATGCTAAGTGAAAGAAGCCATTCAAAAAAGGCCACTAAAAATATACAAATTAGCCAGCATGTTGGCGCACCCCTGTAATCCCAGCTACTCCAGAGGCTGAGGCAGGAGAATCACTTGAACCTGGGAGGCGGAGGTTGCAGTAAGCTGAGATCGTGCCACTGCACTCCGGCCTTGACTGAGAAAGACTTCTGTCTCAAAAAAAAAAAAAAAAAATGATAGAAAGATGGATGGATATGAATGAATGAATGGATGGATGGATAGATAGATAACGAATGGGTGAATGAGTGGATGCATGGATGATGGATAGATAGATGACTGATAGACAATGGATAGATAGAGATATGATTGGGAGATAGAGGATGGATAAGTAGATAGACAATGGGCTGGGCGTGGTGGCTCATGCCTGTAACCACTTGAGGTCAGAAGATCAAGACCAGCCTGGCCAACATAGCAAAACCCCATCTCCACTAAAAGTACAAAAAAATTAGCTGGGCGTGGTGGTGTGTGCCTGTAGTCCCAGCTACTTGGGAGGCTGAGGCAGGAGAATCCCTTGAACCTGGAAGGTGGAGGTTGCAATGAGTCAAGATTACTCCACTGCACTCCAGCCTGGACAACAGAGCAAGACTCTGTCTCAAAAAAAAAAAAAAAAAGCTAGATAATGGATGGATGGATGGATGGATGGATGAATGGATGGATAATGGAGAGATAGATATAGTAAATTGGGAGAGCCTGGGTAAAATGTATATGTATATGAGCCTGTTCCATTCTTGTCATTTTTCTGTAAGTTTGAAAATGTTTCCAAATAGAAGGTTAACATTGTTTAAAATATTTTCATTGGTAAACAGCCCCTGCCCTCAGCCACCCACCTCTTCTATTGCCCACTCCCAGCACCCTAAGTTCCTGTTTCCTACTCTGGGACACCCCCACTCCAGGTCCCAACGCTCATGTCACTAAACAGTTAATGCTAGGTGCAGCAGGAGGCCCTAGACCCTGCCCAGGGGTCCTCTGCACTTTAGCATGTTGTTAAAGATTTTGAATGCCCCACTTGGCTGTGATGCATGAAGGTAACTTTTGCGTCTGCTGGTTTTGCATGCTCCCAGCAACCCTTGACTACAGAATGACTCAGACCCTCCTAAGGGAAGCCTCCTCACCCTCTGCTCTGACATTGCCTTGTCACTCCCTCGTCAGCTGACAAAGCTCCTTTCCTGCCATGAGCTCGCTCAGTCCTTTCCTCTGGTTGACTTCAGAAAGGCAGAAAAAATATGCTGATTCCAACATCCTGTGGTTTCCAGGATCTTTAGACACAAATGGCTTGCAAAGTTTTGCCACTGAGTCACCACTCCAAATACTGGAAATAACTGAAATGTCCAGCAAGAGGGGACTGGCTAAATTAATGATGGTACATCTAGGCAACGGAATACTACACAGCTATCAAAAAGAATGGAAAAGTTGGCCAGGTGCAGTGGCTCAGGCCTGTAATCCCAGCACTTTTGGGAGGCTGAAGCAGGAGGATTTCTTGAGCCCAGGAGTTCAAGATCAGCCTGGGTAACCTAGCAAGACCCTATCCCTACAAAAAAGAAAAAAAACAAACAAAAAGAATGAGGAAGTTGTTTATATAATGATGTGGAAAGACCTCCAACATCTGGGGTGAGACCAGGCGCGGTGACTCACTCCTGTAATCCCAGCACTTTGGGAGACCAAGGAGGGCGGATCACTTGAGGTCAGGAGTTCAAGACCAGCCTGGCCAACATAGGGAAACCTCGTCTCTACTAAAAATACAAAAGTTAGCTGGGTGTGATGGCAAGCACCTGTAATTCCAGCTACTCAGGAGACCAAGGCAGGAAAATCACTTGAACCTGGGAGGCAGAGGTTGTAGTGAGCTGAGATTGCACCACTGCACTCCATCCTGGGCGACAGAGCGAGACTCCATCTCTAAAAAATAAAATAAGCTGGACACAGTAGCTCACTCCTGTAATCCCAGCAATTTGGGAGGCCCAGGCGGGTGGATCACCTGAGGTCAGCAGCTCAAGACCAGCCTGACCAACATGGTAAAACCCTGTCTCTACTAAAAAATACAAAAATTAGCCGGGAGTGGTGACGTGCATCTGTAGTCCCAGCTATCTGGGATGCTGAGGCAGAAGAATCGCTGGAACTCGGGAGGTGGAGGCTACAGTGAGCCGAGATCGCTTCACTACACTCCAGCCTGGGCAACAAGAGCGAAATTCCATCTCAAAAATAAAATAAAATAAAATAAAATTGTGAAAAATAAATGTAGATCAGCTGCATTGTGGCATGTGGCCCACATATTGGGCAGTGCAGGTCCAGGGCTACTCTGGGGGTTCCAATTACCTAGCACTATTCCAGGTGCTTCCCAAGTGTTGGCTCAGTAATTTCCTAATCAGAGTGTGTATCTATGTCACAACAGCACGAAGGGCAAGGTACTATTATTGTTCCTAAATTCACGTGCGCATTAGAAGAAGGACCCTTGTCTGTTGCATGGAGAAAGGGGCAGAGAGCAGAAGCCGGGAGGAAAAGGAGATTGGAACTGTCCAGGTGACGTGAGGCATGACGGTGGCTTAGACAAGGGTGCTGGCAGCAAGATGTGAACGATCAGATGAGAACACGGTGAAGGAGAAGGCGCAGTACTTACAAGAATAGCCATAATCATTGCCAAGCTGTCCGGAGCCTTTCTCGTGTATTATCTCATTTAACCCACAAAGCAACCCTAGGAGACTTGTTGCAATAGCAACACTCATTTTCCAGATGAGAAAAATGAGGCTACAGAGAAATGAAGAGACCTCTCCAAGTCTTCTCAGTTAGCAAGAACAGAGACAGGAGAGAAACTCCTGAGAGCTGAGCTCCAAAACCCTCTTTTTTTTTTTTTTTTTAGGCGGAGTCTCAAAATCCGTTTCTGCATAGCAGAAGCGAAAGGTCAGCATGGCTGGCTGGCGGCCAAGATGGGACTGGAAGGTCTGTAGATACTGAGTTAAAGAATGTGGCTGGAAGCCAGGCGCGGTGGCTCACGCCTGTAATCTCAGCACTTTGGGAGGTCGAGGCAGGTGGATCATGGGGTCAGGAGTTTGAGACCAGCCTGGCCAACATGATGAAACCCTGTCTCTATTAAAATAATAAAATACAAAAATTAGCCGTGTGTGGTGGCGCGCACCTGTAATACCAGCTACTTGGGAGGCTGAGGCAGGAGAATCACCAGAATCCAGGAGGCGGAGGTGCAGTGAGCCAAGATCACACCACTGCCCTCCAGCCTGGGTGACAGAGCGTCTCAAAACAAAACAAAACAAAACAGACCAAATATTGGAATTCAAACTAAATTTCCATTGAAGGGGATGAAACCTCCTATTAGCACATTACTCAGCTGAATAAAAGAAAGAAAGAAACACCAGGCTGGGCAACATAGCAAGACCCCATCTCTACAAAAAAGTTTAAATCTAGCTGGGCGTGGTGGCATGCACCTGTAGTCCCACCTAGTCAGGAGGCTGAGGTGGGAGACCTCAGTAGACCCTGTCTAGAAAAAAGAAAAAAAGGAGCAGGAGGAGGCAACTCCCTTGAACTACATGGGAATGAAGTACCTTCCTCAAGGTTGCTTGAGGGGAAATTAATGAATGCCTTAATACAATGCCTGGTATGCAGTAAGCACTCAATAAATGCCAGTTAATAATACTATATGTCATTCATGAAAAAAAGTCAGATGTAGAGTACTGTACAAAACATACTGCTATTTATAAGACTGGGAAAGGATAGAAATGTCACCCACATTGAGTGCCAGCTGTATACCAGGCACTATTACAAGAACTTTTCATGCATTCACTCAGTCAATTCTCTCATCTAGTCTATGATGTAGGTTCTAGTATTATCCTCACTTTAAAGATAAGGAGAGGGTGGCCAGGCACGGTGGCTCACGACTGTAATCCCAGCACTTTCGGAAGCCGAGGCAGGAAGATTCCTTGAGGCCAGGAGTTTGAGACTGGCCTGGCCAGCAGGGTGAAACCCTGTCTCTACTAAAAATACAAAAATACAAAAATAAAAATACGAAAATTAGCCAGGCGTGGTGGCGGGCACCTGTAGTCCCAGCTACCTGGGAGGCTGAAGCAGGAGAATCACTTGAACCCAGGAGGTGGAGGTTACAGTGAGCTGAGATCACACCACTGCACTCCAGCCTGGGCAACAGAGCAAGACACTGTCTTGAAAAAACAAAAAGATAAGGAGAGGACAGATCTCTGCAGCTATTTCACAGTAGAGACAGAAGCTGAGATCGGTTTTGGGGTTCCCTGCATCACGCTAGTCCTTACTTTGTTCCCTAAGCATCTGTGCTCTCAGACATCTGTAAACTGTTTCTGGAAGGATCCACCACAAACTGGCATCCTGTGATTGCCTCTGGGTAGGGGAGGGGGCAATGAAAAGGAGTCAGAGGGCCAGGCACAGTGGCTCACACCTGTAATCCCAGCACTTTGGGAGACCAAGGTGGGTGGATCACCTGAGGTCAGGAGTTCAAGACCAGCCTGGCCAATACGGTGAAACTCCGTCTCTACTAAAAAGACAAAAAACCACCCAGGCGTGGTGGCGCATGCCTGTAATCCCAGCTACTTGGGAGGTTGAGGCAGGAGAATTGCTTGAACCCAGGAGGCGGAAGTTGCGGTGAGCCAAGATCGTGCCATTGCACTCCAGCCTGGGTGACAAGAGTAAAACTCCGTCTCAAAAAAGAAAAGAAAAGAAAAGAAAAGAAAAGGAGTCAGAGGCTCTGGGGTAGGCAGGGAGAATGAGTTTTCTTTTTTTTCTGTTAGTTTTTTGAGACGGAGTCTCACTCTATTGCCAGACTGGAGTGCAGTGGCGCAATCTCAGCTCACTGCAACCTCCGCCTCCTGGGTTCAAGGGATTGTCATGTCTCAGCCTCCCAAGTAGCTGGGACTACAGGCGCCCACTAACACGCCCAGCTAATTTTTGTATTTTTAGTAGAGACGGAGTTTCACCATGTTGGCTAGGATGGTTTCAATCTCCTGACCTCGTGATCCACCTGCCTTGGCCTCCCAAAGTGCTGGGATTACAGGCATGAGCCACCGCATCCGGCTGAGAATGAGTTTTTACCAAGTGTCCTTTGGTACTTTGTAATATGTTTTGGAAAGAAAAAAGAAGAAGCAGAGAGTGCCATTTGCCCTGGTCTGATCTCAAGGGTGGAATGCAGGAATGAAGCAACATGAGTCCCCTCCCTGGTCCATCCAAATTGTCTTCCATTTCCTCTTTGACATGGATGAAGCAAGGCAATGCCTGTGTTACAGCAGGTGCTGAGGCGCAGCTCTGCTGGCTCAGTGCCCAGGACGCCGGATGCAGGGATGACAGGGACCTTCACCTAGCCTGGGGTGCGTTCCTTCTGACAGTCGCAGAATCCGTGGCATAACCTCATTCTGCCACCAACCACGGAGGGTCCCCGGCCATCTCTGCTCCTGCCTGGGCCTCGGTTTCCCCATCTCTATCATGTAGAACATCTGAAACGACCGGGTGCAATGGCCTTACACCAGTAATCCCAGAGCTTTGGGAGGCCAAGGTGGGAGGATGGCTTGAGGCCAGGAGTTCGAGACCAGCCCTGACAACATAGCCAAGAACCCATCTCTACAAGAATAAAAAATTTTAAAATTAGCCGGACATAGTGGTGCATGCCTGTGGTCCCAGGTACTCAGAAGGCTAAAGTGGGAGGATCACTTGAGCCCGAGTTCAAGATCGCAGTGAGCTATGACGGTGCCACTGCACTCCAGCCTGGGCAACCGTGCAAGATCCCAAGTCAAAAAAGAAAAGAACATCTATCTGCAAGAGCTTGTGAGTAACTTTACCATTCCTCCAAACTGGTTCTTTCCAGCCTCCCAACATTTTCTCTACTATTCCTACTGCCTGGAAGGCCTTTTCTAGATCTTTTCACTTGTGGAATTCTTTTTTAAAAAAAGTACAGACGGCCGGGCACGGTGGCTCAAGCCTGAAATCCCAGGACTTTGGGAGGCCGAGACGGGCGGATCACGAGGTCAGGAGATCGAGACCATCCTGGCTAACACGGTGAAACGCCGTCTCTACTAAAAAAATACAAAAAACTAGCCGGGCGAGGTGGCGGGCGCCTGTAGTCCCAGCTACTCTGGAGGCTGAGGCAGGAGAATGGCGTAAACCGGGGAGGCGGAGCTTGCAGTGAGCTGAGATCCGGCCACTGCACTCCAGCCCGGGCGACAGAGCGAGACTCCGTCTCAAAAATAAATAAATAAATAAAAATAAAAATAAAAAAATAAAAAAATGCAGACAAGGTGTCACTATGTTGGCCAGGCTGGTCTTCAACTCCCGGCCTCAAGCAATCCTCCCACCTTGGCACAATCCCCAATGTGCTGTGATTACGGCGTGAGCCACCGCGCTCGGCTGCTTGTGGAATTCTTAGTCATCTTATGAGACCCAACTCAAGGGTCCCCTCCCCTGGGGAGTTTTCTCGGACCCCAGCCCCATGAGGTTGCTGTGGCTCCCACAACTTGACAATCTTATTCCCATGGCCACATCCCAGTCCTGCAGTGTTAGAGCCTGGGATGTGGGAGAGAGGGAAGGTGGGAGGTGGAAGACAGGGAGAGAGAAGGAAAGGGAGAGACAGACAGAGTCGATGGTGACAGTTGGGGAGAGAAAGGACCCAGGGGAGCAGAGATGGGAGGGACCCTGGTCAAAGCTTCCTGCTCCCATTCCCCTTCGAGACTCACCATGTTCTGGTCTCCTGGGCTCCCCGAGGATCGAAGGTCCCTCCTGCCCAAGGGGTGTGGTTTTTAAAGCCCCAAGGGAAGATGCAGGGAGGAAATGACCATCTTTCTCTCTGAGGCTCTCATTGGTCTGCACACTGGGCACTGCAGCCAGAGCTCCCTCTGCGGGGCACACACCCAGGGGACTCTAACCACCTCCTCCCAGGCAGAGAAGGGGGGCCAGTGCTCGGAAAACCGAGGAAGTTCCTTTGTAGGCTCGGCCCCTCTTCTGGCCTTGGTTTCCCTAGTTGGAGCCCTCTCTCTCTCTCTGTCTCTTTGAGACGGAGTCTTGCTTGTTGCCCAGGCTGGAGGGCAGTGATACGATCTCAGCTCACTGCAACCTCTGCCTACCTGGTTCAAGCAATTCTCCTTGCCTCAGCCTCCCGAGTAGCTGGGATTACAGGCCTGTGTCACCACCCCCGGCTAATTTTTTGTATTTTTAGTAAAGACGGGGTTTCGCCATGTTGGCCAGGTTGGACTCAAACTCCTTAGCTCAGGCAATCATCCACCTCAACCTCCCAAAGTGCTAGAATTACAAGTGTGAGCCACCGCGCCCGGCCTGGAGCCATCTATCTCTTTCCTTCGAAGGCCCCAGCCTGTAATCCCAGCTACTCGGGAGGCTGAGGCAGGAGAATTGTTTGAACCTAGGAGGCAGAGGTTGCAGTGAGCCGAGATCATGCCATTGCACTCCAGCCTGGGCAACAGAGCAAGACTCTGTCTCAAAAAAAAAAAAAAAAAACCATCGTGACCAGCCTGGCCAACATGGTGAAACCTCATCTCTACTAAAAATACAAAAATTAGCCAGGAGTGGTGGCAGGTGCCTGTAATCTCAGCTACTCGGGAGGCTGAGGCAGGAGAATTGCTGGAACCTGGGAGGCGGACATTGCAGTGAGCGGAGATCGCACCACTGCACTCCAGCCCAGGCTGACAACACCAAGACTCAATCTCAAAAAAAAAAAAGGAAAGAAAAAGAAAAAAATCTTCCTTCTAGGGTTACGAAGTGGGCAATAGAAGATGGCGCTATCCACCCCACACACCGCCCACCCACTCCACAAGCCACACTAGCCACACAAGCCACAACCACCTCCGTCTTGGAAATGGGGTCCACACTTCATCCTCTCCAGCTTCATTGTGGGTTCTCTAAGACCGTGGTCCCCAACCTTTTTGGCACCAAGGACCGGTTTTGTGGAAGACAATTTTTCTACAGGCCAGAGGTTGTGGGGGCTGATTTTGGAATGATTCAAGTGTATTACATTCGTGGGGTACTTTATTTCTATTATTGTTACATTGTAATACATAATGAAATAATTATACAATTCACCATAATGTAGAATCAGTGGAATCCCTGAGCTTGTTTTCCTGTAACTAGATGGTCCCATCTGGGGGTGATGGGAGACAGTGACAGATCATCAGGCATTAGATTCTCACAGGGAGCGTGCAACCCAGATCCCTCGCATGCGCTGTTGACAACAGGGTTCACGCTCTTATGAGGATCTAATTCCGTTGCTGATCTGACAGGAGGCGGGGCTCAGAGGGGAGGCGGGGCTCAGAGGGTAACACGAGCGAAGGGGCACGGCTGGGGCACGGTTGTATTTACAGATGAAGCTTCGCTTACTCACCTGCCACTCACCTCCTGCTATGCCACATGGTTCCTAGCAGGCCATGGACTAGTACAGGTCTGCAGCCCAGGGGTGGGGGACCCCTGCTCTAAAATACTTCCTAGAGCCTGGGGCAAGGAAGGAACCTAGATTACCTTCCTGTGGCTGCTGTAACCAATTAGCACAAAATGTGGGCTTAACACCAGGGCCAGGTGCAGTGGCTCATGTCTGCAATCCCAGCACTTTGGGAGGCTGAGGCAGGCAGATCATTGAGGTCAGGAGTTCGAGACCAGCCTGGCCAACATGGCAAAACCCATCTCTACTAAAAATACAGAAATTACCTGGGTGTGGTGGTTCATGCCTGTAGTCCCAGCTACTCAGGAGGCTGAGGAACAAGAATTGCTTGAACCCAGGAGGTGGAGGTTGCAGTGAGCCAAGATGGTAACACTGCACTCCAGCCTGGGCTACAGAGCAAGACTCCATCTCAGGGGGGAAAAAAAAAAAAAAAAACGCCAGACAATTATTTTGGCATGGTTCTGCAGGCCAGAAGTCCAAAATCAAGATGTCAGCACTCCCTCCAGAGGTTCCAGGGCAGAAGCTGTTCCTTGCCTCTCCCAGGTTCAGGGGGCTCCTGGCATTCCTTGGCTTGTGGCTGCACCCTGCCCATCCCTGCCTCTGTGGTCCCATCACCTCCTCCTCTACTATATGTCTCAAATTTCTATCTTCCTCATATAAGGACTCTTGTGATTCCAGTGAGCCCATCCAGACCCAATCCAGGATAATCGCTCCCCCATCTAAAGATCTTTACTCTCATCCGCAAAGTCCCTTTTGCCATGGAAGGTCACCTGTTCACAGATTCAGAGGATTAAGATGTGGACACCATCAGGGGTCATGATTCTATCTGCTACAGGGTCTGAGAAGCCAGAGAGGAAGTGTGTCCTGTGGTGAAGAGAAGCCTTGAATGCCGAGCTAAGGAGCCTGGACTTGGCCTTTCCTTCAGAATAGATCCATGACCTGTCAGCCCCTCACCAACTCGACTCTGTTACCCTGATCCAAATCACTATCACCGGCCGGGCGCGGTGGCTCAAGCCTGTAATCCCAGCACTTTGGGAGGCCGAGGCAGGTGGATCACGAGGTCAGGAGATCGAGACCATCCTGGCTAACATGGTGAAACCCCGTCTCTACTAAAAATACAAAAAACTAGCCGGGCGTGGTGGCGGGCGCCTGTAGTCCCAGCTACTCGGAGGCTGAGGCAGGAGAATGGCGTGAACCTGGGAGGCGGAGCTTGCAGTGAGCCGAGATCACGCCACTGCACTCCAGCCTGGGTGACACAGCGCGACTCCGTCTCAAAAAAAAACAAAAAAAACCAAATCACTATCACCTCCTGCTTGGACCATTGCAGTAGCCTCCTCTCTGGGATCTTCACTGCCCGCCCTCCGTAGTCTCATCTCCATCAGCAACCAGAGGGAGCCTATTAAAATCTAAGTCAGATCAGAGCACTCCTCTGCTCAGAATAGGGTTGCCTGATTTAGCACACACACCCACACAAACAAACATAAACACATTACAGACTGCCCAGTTAACTTTAAATTTCAGGGTTGGGCCTGGTGGTTCATACCTGTAATCCCAGGGCATTGGGACACCGAGGAAGGATCACTTAAGGCCAGGAGTTTGAGACCAGCCTGGGCAACACAGTGAGATCCCATCTCAACAAAATAAATTAAAAATTAGCTGGGCATGGTGGCACGTGCCTGTGGTCCCAGCTACCTGGGAGGCTGAGGCAGGAGGATCGCTTCAGCCCAGGAGATCAAGACTGCAGTGAGTTAAGATCACAAAAATTTTTTTGTTTCATATTTTATCTGGGAATCTTGTATTTTATCTGGTAACCACAGCTCACAGCCCTCCTGTGGAGCCTATGGCACAATGAGTGTGATTGTTATGATAATTACAGGAACACACTCAGTTTTTTTTTCTCATGTCCTTTTGCGACTACAAAACACCACCCACAACTTTCTCCCACAGTATTTTTCTACAGCAAACTTCAATTTTTAAAAATCTGGGGCCGGGCGCGGTGGCTCAAGCCTGTAATCCCAGCACTTTGGGAGGCCGAGATGGGCGGATCACGAGGTCAGGAGATCGAGACCATCCTGGCTAACACGGTGAAACCCCGTCTCAACTAAAAAGTACAAAAAACTAGCCGGGCGAGGTGGCGGGCGCCTGTAGTCCCAGCTACTCGGGAGGCTGAGGCGGGAGAATGGCATAAACCCGGGAGGCGGAGCTTGCAGTGAGCAGAGATCTGGCCACCGCACTCCAGCCTGGGTGACAGAGCGAGACTCCGTCTCAAAAAAATAAATAAATAAAATAAATTTAAAAAATAAAAATAAATAAAAATAAAAATAAAAATCTGGTTTTTGGCTGGGTGCGGTCCTCATGCCTGTAATCCCAGCACTTTGGGAGGCCGAGGCAAGCAGATCACGAGTTCAAGAGATTGAGACTATCCTGGCTAACATGGTGAAATCCCATCTCTACTAAAAATACAAAAATTAGCTGAACGTGGTGGCAGGTGCCTGTAGTCCCAACTACTCGGGAGGCTGAGGCAGGAGAATCGCTTGAACCTGGGAGGCAGAGGTTGCAGTGAGCCGAGATTGCACCACTGCACTCCAGCCTGGACGACAGAGCAAGACTCCGTCTCAAAAAAAAAAAATCTGATTTTCTTTTAATTGCAAAGGAAATGGATGCTCATTGTAAATATTTAAACAATCCAGAAATATACTCCTCCCGACTCCAAAAAAAAGAAAAAAGGAAAGAAAAATACCAGTGAAAAGTCCCATTCCTGTCACCCTTCTGAATTCAGCTGGGAATTCACCTAGACTTTTACAAAGGCGGAGTTTGTGTTTGGCGATGAACATGCAGGTGCACGATGTTCAGCAAGTTTTAGTTCTGCTAATTGAAGCCATGTGAGCGGTCTGCCTTACCCAGGATTTCCAAGGTCGATTTGTGGCGATTTGGAGCATTATAGGAATGCCGTGTTGTTCTGGTCCTGACCTCCAGGGGGCGCGGGAGCGGGGAGGCTCAGGAAGCCAGGTCACAGGAACTTGACTTTTAGGATTTTGGATCGAAGTTGCCTCCTCAACCGTAAATCATGGGTTCTTAGCGTTTTTAGGTCCGGGACCGTTGATAAAGCTGTCCTTGATAAAACATCCCCTCAGGAAAAAAAATTTTTTTAACTTTTTATTTTAATGGAATGTCAAATGAAAAAAGTTGCAAGAATAGTAAAAGCAGCCGGGCGCATTGGCTCCCGCCTGCAGTCTCAGCACTTTGAGAGGCCGAGGCGGGAAGATCACTTGAGGTCAGGAGTCCGAGACCAGCTTGACCAACATTGAGAAACCCCGTCTTTAATAAAAATACAAAAAATTAGCTGGGAATGGTGGCGGGCGCCTGTAGTCCCAGCTACTCGGGAGGCTTAGGCAGGAGAATTGCTTGAACCCAGGAGGAAGAGGTTGCAATGAACCAAGATCATGCCACTGTGCTCCAGCCTGGGGGACAAAGTGAGACTGTCTCAAAAAAACAAAAAAACAAAAAAAAGAAAGAAAAAGAAAGAAATCAGGGCCAGAAGCAACAACTCATGCCTGTAATCCCAGCATTTTGGGAGGCCACGGTGGGAAGATCACCGGAGTCCAGGAGTTCCAGACCTAGGTAACATAGTGAAACCCCCGTCTCTACAAAACACAAAAAATTATCCAGGTGTGGTGGAGCATACCTATAGTCCTAGCTACTTAGAAGGCAGAGGCAGGAGGATCACCTGACCCCAGGAGGTCGAGGCTGCAGTGACCTATGATTGTGCCACTGCACTGCAGCCTGGACAATAGAGCAAGACCCTGTCTCCAAAAAAAAAAGACAGAGGCCGGGCACGGTGGCTCATGCCTGTAATCCCAGCACTTTGGGAGGCTAAAGCGGGTGGATCACCTGAAGGTCAGGAGTTCAAGACCAGCCTGGCCAACATGGTGAAACCCCATCTGTACTAAGAATATAAAAAATTAGCCGGGCATGGTGATGGGCACCTGTAATCCCAGTGACTTGGGAGGCTGAGGCAGCAGAATCACTTGAACTCGGGAGGTGGAGGTTGCAGTGAGCCGAGATCGCGCCATTGCACTCCAGCCTTGAGTGACAAGGTCAAAACTTTGTCATATACACAGAAAAAAAGACAGAAAGAAATTGGCTCATGCAATTGTGGGGGCTGGTAAACCCTGGAAAAATAATACAGGCGTATATATCTATGTCTATTTAAGTTTTTTCTGGAATCATTTGAGAGTACTTTGGAAACATCATGCTCCTTTACCATAAATTCATCACTATGTATCTCTTATATTGCGGTTATGACAGGATATTCTCTGACATAACTACAATATATTTATCAAAATAAGGAACTATGCCAGATACCACACTATCCTCAGCCTTCACTGAAATTTCATCAGTCGTTCCAATAACAGTGTTTTTTTTTTTTTGAGACAGAGTCTTAATTTGTCACCCAGGCTGGAGTCCAGTGGCATAATCTCGGCTCACTACAACCTCTGCCACTCAAGTTCAAGAGTTTCTCCTGACTCAGTCTCCCAAGTAGCTGGGATTATAGGTGCCCACCACCACACCCGGCTACGTTTTGTATTTTTAGTAGAGATGAGGATTTGCCATGTCAGCCAGGCTGGTCTCGAACTCCTGACCTCAGGTGATCCTCCTGCCTCAGCCTCCCAAATTGCTAGGATTACAGGTGTGAGCCACTATGCTGGGCCCCAGTAATGTACTTTATCACTTTGTTTTTCTGGATAATGTTTTGGTTTTGGTTTTATTATTTTTTGTAGAGTTGGGGGTCTATGCTGCCCAGGCTTGTCTTGAGCTCCTGGGCTCAAGTAATCCTCTCACCTCAGCCTCTCAAAGTGCTGGGATTGCAGGCAAGAGCCACTGCACCTGGTGTCAATAATGTTTTTGTAAATAAATTTTAAAACACTTTGTTCTGTTTTAACAGCATAAGAAATCCTTTAGCTGGGTGTGGTGGATCATGCCTGTAATCCCAGCACTTTGGGAGGCCAAGGAGGGAGGATTGCTTGAGGCCAGGAGTTCAAGACCAGCCTGGGCAACATGAAGAAACCCCATCTCTACAAAAAATACAAAAATTAGCCAGGTGTAGTGGTGCACACTTGTGGTCCCAGCTACTCTGGAGGCTGAAGTGGGAGGATCACCTGAGCCTGGGAGATTGAGGCTGCAGTGACCTATGATCACACCACTGTCTATGATCACCCAGGCTGGTGATCATAGAGAGACAGAGAGAGACCTGGTCTCAAAAAAGAAAAGAAGAAGGCGGACATGGTGGCTCATGCCTGTAATCCCAGCACTTTGGGAGGCCGAGGCAGGCAGACCACGAGGTCAGCACTTCGAGACCAGCCTGGCCAACATGGTGAAACACCGTCTCAGCGGGATGGGATAGCATTAGGAGATATACCTAATGTACACAATGAGTTAATGGGGGCAGCACACCAATGTGGCACATGTATACATATGTAACAAACCTGCACGTTGTGCACATGTACCCCTAGAACTTAAAGTATAATAAAAAAGAAAAAAATGAATTTAGCAAGGTTTTGAATTTAAAAAAAAAAAAAAGAAAGAAACCCCATCTCTACTAAAAATACAAATAAGCCAGGAGTAGTGGCAGGTGCCTGTAATCCCAGCTACTTGGGAGGCTGAGGCAGGAAAATCTTGTGAACCCGGGAGGCGGGGGTTGCAGTGAGCCGAGACCGCGCCATTGCACTCCAGCTTGGGCGATAGAGTGAGACTCCGTCTCAAAAAAAAAAAAAAAAAAAAAAGAAGAAATCTGTTGTTAGTTTCAAATTTGCTTACTCAATCACCTCCCTAATGGTGAAATTTTAGGTGGTTTCCAATATTTTGGGTTATAACATAGTGAGCACCTTTGTACATATATTCTCATATGCATGTACAAGTATTTATAGATGACTCTCTAGAAATGAGATTGCAGGACAGAGTGTGTACGCACCATTTTTTATGTTGGCAACCTTTTTTTTTTTTTTTGAGACGGAGTGTCGCTCTTGTTGCCCAGGCTGGAGTGCAATGGCGCAATCTCAGCTCACAGCAACCTCCGCCTCCTGGGTTCAAGCTATTCTCCTGCCTCAGCCTCCCGAGTAGCTAGGATTACAGGCATGTGCCACCACGCTAGTTTAATTTTGTATTTTTAGTAGAGACGGGGTTTCTCCATGTTGGTCAGGTCAGGCTGGTCTCAAACTCCCGGCCTCAGATGACCTGCCCACCTCGGCCTCCCAAAGTGCTGGGATTACAGGCGTGAGCCACCGTGCCCGGCCTGTGTTGGTAACTTTTGTGCTGGTGTCTCTTCATCCTCTTCAAGATCCAGACCAGCAATGCCCATTATGGCAGCCACCAGCCACATCTGACCAGTGAGTGCTTGAAATACAGTGAGTCCATATTAACATGGGCCGTGAAAATGACACACACACTGGATTTCAAAGACTTAGTACCAAAAAAATAGATTGTAAAAGATGTCGATAAGGCCAGGAATGGCTGCTCACATCTGTAATCCCAGCACTTTGGGAGGCTGAGGTGGGCAGATCACCTGAGGTCAGGAGTTCCAAAGCAGCCTGGCCAACATGGTGAAACCCGTCTCTACTAAAAATACAAAAATTAGTCGGGCATGGTGGCGGGCATCTGTAATCCCAGCTGCTTGGGAGGCTGAGCCACGAGTATTGCTTGAACCCAGGAGGCGAAGGTTGCGGTGAGCCAAGATCGCACCATTTCATTCCAACATGGGCAACAGAGCAAGATTCCAATTCGGAAAAAAAAGAAAAAATTCAAGAACACACAAAACGAGACTTCAATGTTATAAGCCAGGAAAGAAATAATTTTTGAGGGGTAAAAACTGGAAGGGGGGCTCTGGATGCTAGAAAAAGTCTTTTCCTTGATCGGAGTGTTGGTTACACAGGGATATTCAGCTGTAAACATTCTTTAAGCTTATTATTGGTGAACTCTTCTGCTGTATTTTTACATATCAATAGAAGTCCTTTTTTTAAGCCGGGTGCAGTGGCTCACGCCTGTAATTCCAGCACTTTCGGAGGCCTAGGCGGGTGGATCACTTGAGGCCAGGAGTTTGAGACTAGCCTGGCCAACATGGTGAAACCCCATCTCTACTAAAAATACAAAAATTAACCGGATGTGGTGGTGGCGCATGTGCCTGTAATCCCAGCTACTCAGAAGGCTGAGGCAGGAGGATTGGTTGAATCTGGGTGGCGGAGGCTGCAGTGAGCCATGATCGTGCCAATGCGCTCCACTCTGGGTGACAGAGTGAGACTCCATCAAAAAAAAAAAGAAAGAAAGAAAAGAAAAGAGACCAGGCACGGTGGCTGACGCCTGTAATCCCAGCACTTTGGAAGGCTGAGGCGGGAGGAACACCTAAGGTTGGGAGTTCACAACCAGCCTGACCACCATGGAGAAACCCCGTCTTTACTAAATATACAAAATTAGTTGGGCCTGGTGGCACGTGCCTGTAATCCCAGGTACTCGGGAGGCTGAGGCAGGATAATCGCTTGAACCTGGAAGGCAGAGGTTGCAGTGAGCTGAGATCGCACCACTGCACTCCAGCCTGGGCAACAAGAGCGAAACTTTGTATCCAAAAAAAAAAAAAAANAGAAAGAAATAGAGAGAGACAGAGGGAGGGAGGGAAGAAGGAAGGAAGGAAGGAAGGAAAAAGAAAGAAGGAAAGAGAAAGAAAGAAAAAGAAAAGAAAGAAAGAAAAAGAAAAGAAAGAAAAAAGAAAAAGAAAGAGAGGAAAGAAGGGAAGGAAGGAAGGAAAGAAAGAGAGAAAGAAAGAAAAAAAAGAAAAAAGGAAGGAAGGAAGGAAGGAAAGAAAAGAAAGAGAGAGAAAGAAAAGAATCATGGCCGAAGGGCACATGGAGCATGTTATTTTGCATTCACAAACCCATCGCACCAGGCAATGCCAGCCCCCATCAGGAGGGATGGACTGAGCAGGCAGCTGCAGTTACCACATCCCAAGGAGATGCAGTTGTGCCCAGCCACCAGCCTGCCAGCGGCCATAGGAAGCCCAGAACCAGCCAAATTGGGCTGGTTGACCACCACTCACCACCCTCCCCTCCCCTGGCATGCAGGTTCCTTACCTGTAGCCAGAGTGGCTTTTGAGGCAGGATGTGGTGGGTCCATCATGGGCAATGCTTGTGCCCATGCAGTTATCCGACCCTGGCCTGACCAACTTACCAGAAACTCTAGCACCAGGGGGTTCTGAGTAAGGCCCAGAGGCCGCAATAAGCACCAGTGGAGGGACACAGGCAGGAGGAAGCTGGAGGTGCGCCACGCTGAGGGCGTCTCAAAGGCGGGCAGAAAACATCAGCACCAGCAATAATAAAAACAGGGCTGGGTGGCCGGGCGCGGTGGCTCACGCCTGTAATCCCAGCACCTTGGGAGGCGAGGCAGGCAGATCACGGGGTCAGAAGTTCTAGACCAGGCTGGCCAACATGTTGAAACCCCATCTCTATCAAAAATACACAAATGACCGGATGCGTTGGCTCACGCTTGTAATCCCAGCACTTTGGGAGGCGAGGCGGGCAGATCAGGAGGTCAGTAGTTCAAGACCAGCCTGGCCAACATGGTAAAACCCCATCTCTACTGAAAATACAAAAATTAGCCTGATGTGGCGGTGGGCGCCTGTAATCCCAGCTACTCGGGAGGCTGAGGCAGGAGAATCGCTTGAACCTGGGAGGCGGAGGTTGCAGTGAACCAAGATCGCACCACTGCACTCCAGCCTGGGCGACAGAGCAAGACTGTATCTCAAAAAAAATAAATAAATAAAATACACACTCAAGCCTGTAATCCCAGCACTTTGGGAGGCCAAGACGGGCGGATCACAAGGTCAGGAGATCGAGACCATCCTGGCTAACCCGGTGAAACCCCGTCTCTACTAAAAAATACAAAAAACTAGCCGGGCGAGGTGGCGGGCGCCTGTAGTCCCAGCTACTCTGGAGGCTGAGGCAGGAGAATGGCGTGAACCCGGGAGGCGGAGCTTGCAGTGAGCTGAGATCCGGCCACTGCACTCCAGCCTGGGCGACAGAGCGAGACTCCGTCTCAAAAAAAAAAAATAAATAAATAAAATAAAATAAAATAAAATAAAATAAAATACACAAATTAGCCAGGCACAGTGTCGCGCGCCTGTAATCCCAGCTACTGGGGAGGCTGAGACAGGAGAATCACTTGAGCCCAGGAGGTTGCAATGAGCTGAGATCTTGCCATTGCACTCCAGCCTGAGCGAACAAAGTGAAACTCCATCCAAAAATAATAATAATAATTTTAAAATAATAGTAATAATAATAGTGATTGCTTAGGACCAGGGGCTCTTCTAAGCCTTCATAACCACCAAAGCAGGTGGAGATAAGAGATGCAAGCTCACAGAATGCATAATGGAGGCCAGGCATGGTAGCTCATGCCTGTAATCCCAGCACTCTGGGAGGCTGAGGTGGGAGGATCACTGAGCCCAGGAGTTTGAGACCAGCTGGGCCAACATAGCATGACCCTATCTCTAAAAAAAAAAATTGTTTTTAATTAGCCAGGCACGGTAGCACACACCTGTAGTCCCAGCTACTCAGGAGGCCGAGGTGGAAGAATCACTTGAACCCAGGAGTTATCCACCCGGCTACAGTGAGCTGTGATTGTGCCACTGCACTTCAGCCTGGGCAACAGAGTAAGACCGTGTCTCTAAAACAACTAAAAATGGCCGGGCGCGGTGGCTCAAGCCTGTAATCCCAGCACTTTGGGAGGCCGAGATGGGCGGATCACGAGGTCAGGAGATCGAGACCATCCTGGCTAACACAGTGAAACCCCGCCTCTACTAAAAAATACAAAAAACTAGCCGGGCAAGGTGGCGGGCGCCTGTAGTCCCAGCTACTCGGGAGGCTGAGAAAGGAGAATGGCGTAAACCCGGGAGGCGGAGCTTGCAGTGAGCTGAGATCCGGCCACTGCACTCCAGCCTGGGCGACAGAGCGAGACTCCGTCTCAAAAATAAAATAAAAAATAAAAAAATAAAACAACTAGGCCGGGCGCGGTGGCTCAAGCCTGTAATCCCAGCACTTTGGGAGGCCGAGACGGGCGGATCACGAGGTCAGGAGATCGAGACCATCCTGGCTAACATGGTGAAACCCCGTCTCTATTAAGAAATACAAAAAAACTAGCCGGGCGAGGTGGCGGGCGCCTGTAGTCCCAGCT
>NC_037687.1:24447635-24465017 GCF_003255815.1 Theropithecus gelada | reverse complement strand
ATTGCTTGAACCCAGGAGGGGAAGGTTGCAGTAAGCTGAGATCACACCATTGCACTCCAGCCTGGGTGACAGAGTGAGACTTGGTCAAAAAAAAAAAAAAAAAAAAAAAAAAAGTCCAACCACTTACGTGGTGTCTAGATTTCTTACAAAGGCAGTTGGTAAATGTGTTATTACTAGATGTGTGTCTTCGTAATGGAGATAGTGTTTGGGACTTCCTATTCCTCTGTCGTATTGGCATCACCAATTCAGCAGTTTTGTAATTTATTTACATAGGTCTGGAAATGTATTTTAATTAGGTGCCATAGCATATTTTCTATTGGAAATATAGGATGTGGTGTGTGTGTGTGTGTGTGTGTGTGTGTGTTTAATGAGAGCTACTTTAGAAAGAAGATTGTTTTCATTATACTGTTACTAGTTCTTTTTTATNGAAGGAAAGAGAGAGAGAGAGAGGAAGGAAGGAAGAAGGAAGGAAGGAAGGAAGGAAGGAAGGAAGGAAGGAAGGAAGGAAGGAAGGAAGCAGGGAAGGAAGGGAGGGAGGGAAGGAAATGCAAGAGCTGAGGTCCTGCTCCAGCCCCGCTGAATTAGAATCCGCATTTTAACAAGACCCCCAGGTGATTCCTGGTCACCTTTAAGGTATAAGACGCGATGAATGAGTACGTCACCCAGAGACACTGGCAGGTTCCCTTCCTGCTCTCACCATGTAGATGGCGCCCCCTTGTGGAGATTTTATTGAGACACGGTTTGGCTCTACCGCCCTGGCTGGAGTGCAGCGGCGCAATTTCAGCTAACTGCAGGATCGAACTTCTGTCCTGGAGCAATCCTCCCACTTCAGCCTACCGAGTAGATGGGACTACAGGCACGCGCCACCATGCCCGGCTAATTTTTTTTTATTATTGGAGAGATGGGGGGGTGGTCTCGCTATATTGCCCAAGCTGGGCTTGAACTGCTGGCCTCAGCGATCCTCCTGCCTCAGCCTCCCAAAGCACTGGGATTGCAGTCATAAGCCACTGCATCCAGCCAGCCCTCTTCCTTTATAGCAGGGGGTCTATCTCTCTTGTTGGATTTGATCGTCGGTGCATGAATTTGTAATCAGCTGAAAATCTGAAACCATGGCAGAGATGTTTTCTTGGAAATAAGCAATTTGTATTATTCTTTTTTTTTTTTTTTTTTTTTGAGACGGAGTCTCGCGCTGTGTCACCCAGGCTGGAGTGCAGTGGCGCGATCTCGGCTCACTGCAAGCTCCGCCTCCCAGGTTCAGGCCATTCTCCTGCCTCAGCCTCCGAGTAGCTGGGACTACAGGCGCCCGCCACCACGCCCGGCTAGTTTTTTGTATTTTTAGTAGAGACGGGGTTTCACCATGTTAGCCAGGATGGTCTCGATCTCCTGACCTCGTGATCCGCCCGCCTCGGCCTCCCAAAGTGCTGGGATTACAGGCTTGAGCCACCGCGCCCGGCATTTTTTTTTTTTTTTTTCTTAAGACGGAGTCTCGCTCTGTCACCCAGGCTGGAGTGCAGTGGCACAATCTCAGCTCACTGCAGCCTCTGCCTCCCGGGTTCAAGAGATTCTCCTGCCTCAGCCTCCTGAATAGCTGGGTTTACAGGCATGCGCCACCATGCCCAGCTAATTTTTGTATTTTTAGTAGAGATGGGGTTTCGCCATGTTGCCCAGGGTGGTCTAGAACTCCTGACCTCAAGTGACCCGCCTGCCTTAGCCTCCCAAAGTGCTAAGATTACAGTCATGAGCCATTGCACCTGGCAATTTTCTCCATTTTAATATGCCCTCCAAGAAGTTAGGTCTTGTGGGGAAAAAGTTGCATATGAAAATACATCATCATCTACAGAAGAGTGGCAGATTTGCTTGGGTTCCACAAAAGCAGATTCTGAGACAATGACTTGGGTGATGGCAATTTATTTGGGAGGTGATCCCAGGAAGCAGGAGTGAGTTAGAGAGAACCAAGCCAGAAACAAGGCCTGGCGTGGTGGCTCACACCTGTAATCCTAGCACTTTGGGAGGCCAAGGCAGGCAGATCACCTGAGGCCAGGAGCTTGAGAACAGCCTGACCAACATGGTCTCAAAAAAAAAAAAAAAAAGAAAGAAAGCAATGAGAGAAAAGCCAATAAGCGCCTGCTGCTCAGCGGGTCACAGCTGGGGATCCTCTGAGAAACCAACCAGAAAACACCTCAGAATCTTCCCACTGAAGGATGAGGAGCGGGCCAGCGCGGTGGCTCAAGCCTGTGATCCCAGCACTTTGGGAGGCCAAGACGGGGGAGGAATGCCTGAGGCCAGGAGTTCAAGATGAGTCTGGGCAACATAGCGAGACCCCATCTCTCAAAAAAAATTTTTTTTGTTATTAACTAGCCAGACACTGGGCTTGTGCCTGTAGTTCCAGCTATTCGGAAGGCTGAGGAAGAAGGATCGTGGGCTGGGCACAATGGTTCACACCTGTAATCCCAGCACTTTGGGAAGCCGAGGCAGGCAGATCCCTTGAGGTCAGGAGTTCAAGACTAGCCTGGCAAAACCGTGAAACCTGGTCTCTACTACTAATACAAAGAAATTAGCTGAGCCTGGTGGTACACACCTGTAATCCCAGCTACTCAGAAGGTTCAGGAAGGGGATTGCTTGAACCTGGGAGACGGAGGCTGCAATGAGCCAAGATCTGCACTCTTAAAAAAAAAAAAAAAAGAGGCCAGGGCGGTGGCTCACGCCTGTAATCCGAACACTTTGGGAGGCCGAGGCAGGAGGATCACAAGGTCAGGAGATCAAGACCATCCTGGCCAACGTGGTGAAACCCCGTCTCTACTAAAAATACAAAAATTAGCTGGGCATAGTGGTGCACGCCTGTAGTCCCAGCTACTCGAGAGGCTGAGGCAAGAAAATCGCTTGAACCCGGGAGTCGGAGGTTGCCGTGAGCCAAGATCACGCCACTGCACTCCAGCCTGGTGACAGAGCGAGACTCCGTCTCAAAAAAAAAAAAAAAAAAAAAAAGGAGGAGGATCTCTTGAGCTCAGGAGATCGAGGCTGCAGTAAGCTATGATCACACCACTGCACTACAGCCTGGGTTACAGAGTGAGACCACGTCTCTAAAAAATAAAAAATAGAATTTAAATTTTTTTTTGAATGTAGGCTGGCCAATTGGACTTCATCAAAATGAAAAGCTTTTGCCTTTAAAGCTTTTGCCTTTTTTTTTTTTTTTTTTTGAGATGAAGTTTCGCTCTTGTTGCCCAGGCTGGAGTGCAGTGGCACAAGCTGGGCTCACTGCAACTTCCGCCTCCCAGGTTCAAGCGATTCTCCTGCCTCAGCCTCCCGAGTAGCTGGGATTCAGCCCTGAGCCACCATGCCCGGCTAATTTTTTGTATTTTTAGTAGAGATGGGTTTTCACCATGGTGGCCAGGCTGATCTCAAACTCCTGACCTCAGGTGATCCACCTGTCCCGGCCTCCCAAAGTGCTGGGATTACAGGCGTGAGCCACCGCATCCGGCCAGCTTTTGCCATTATTATAAAGGCAATTTAAAAATAAAGAAAATAAAAATGAAGGAGGAGGTGGCTGGGGCGTTGATGCAGCAAACTCACCAGGCCTTCAGGGCAGAGCTGCCCAGGGGCGTTACAAAGGAAGACATTACACATCCCTACACTATCAGGGTGCACCTGGGGTCCAAGTAGGTTCCATGGTGCCAGAGAAAACAGAAAGGAGAGGGCCAGGCACGGTGGCTCATACCTGTAATCCCAGCACTTTGGGAGACCAAGGCGGACAGATCACTTGAGGACAGCAGTTCGAGACCACCCTGGGCAACATGGTGAAACCCCGTCTCTACTAAAAATACAAAAATTAGCCAGGCGTGGTGGCACAAGCTGTAGTCCCAGCTACTCAGGAGACTGAGACAGAAGAATTGCCTGAACCCAGGAGCCAGAGGTTGCAGTGAGCCGAGATTGCACCACTGTACTCCAGACTGAGTGACAGAGCTAGACCTCTAAATTAATGCTCAAAAAAAAAAAACCCTCAAAATTATCAGTTTTGTTTTTTGGATTTTTCTGTGAGTTTGTTTGGTTGCTGTTGGTGGTGGTGGTGGTGGTGGTAGTAGAGACAAGATTTCACCATGCTGCCCAGGCTGGTCTTAAACTCCTGGGCTCAAGCAATCTGCCCGCCTTGGCCTTCCTAAGTGTTGGGATTACAGGCGTGAGCCACCGCGCCTGGCCATAAACTATCATAGTTTTAAGAAGCAGTGAATTGTTACCTTTTCTGAAGCATATAATTGCCAGCACACCCAGGAGGCCCAAATATCTCAGTTGGGCTTGAAAGAAACTATCCCCAATGAAGTAGAGCTAATAAGGCATGTAAACTATGCATAACAAATATCCTCAGAGAAATTACGGAGGATAATGGCAAGTTGAAGCGAGAAGAGGAGGTTATGAAGCAGAACCTGACTGGAGATGAGGGATATGAAAAACTCAATTATTGAAATAATTATGTGTTGGATGGTGTATCAGATGGCAGAATAGACAGAGCTTTAAAAATGAATAAATTAGGCCAGGTTTGGTGGCTCATGCCTGTAATTCCAGCACTTTAGGAGGCGGAGACGGGAGGATCGCTTGAGCCCAAGAGCTCAAAATTAGCCTGGGCAACATGGCGAAAGCCCATCTCTATAAAAAATCAAAAAATTAGCTGGATGTGGTGGTGCACATCACACAGTAGTTGGTACTTGTAGTACCAACTACTGGGGAGGCTGAGGTGGGAAGATTGTTTGAGCCCAGGAGGTCGAGGCTGCAGTGAGCTATGTTCACATCACTGCACTTCAGCCTGAGTGACAGAGTGAGACCTTGTCTCAAAAAAAAAGAGTAGACAAGATGAGAATACTATTCCAGAAGCATCTGTAAGGGACAGAGAGAGGGAAACTAAGGAAAAAGTTAAGATACGTAACTTTTAAGTAGGCCAGGCATAGTGGCTCACGCCTGTAATCCCAGTGCTCTGGGAGGCCGAGACGGGTGGATCACCTGAGGTCAGAAGTTTGAGACCAGCCTGGCCAACATAGTGAAACCCCATCTCTACTAAAACTACAAAAAATTAGCCAGGCATTGTGGTGGGCGCCTGTAATCCCAGCTACTCGGGAGGCTGAGGCACAAGAATCACTTGAGTCTGGAAGGCAGATGTTGCAGTGAGCCGAGATCACGCGACTGCACTCCAGCCTGGGCGTCAGAGCAAGACTCCGTCTCATAAGAGAATAATAATAATTCTCTGGATTACTAGTCAGAGACTCTTGTTCTCTTCCCTTACTTTTTCCCAGAGTCTCTCTGTGCTGAGATGCCTGGAGTTAGGGGAGGAGTGACACAAGCTCCTCTGTGGCCACCACCTCTAGGACTGCACTGGGTCAGACCTGAAGCCAGCACGGCACCGGGTCTCACCCAAGGCCCGCTGTACCCACGGCTTGGCAACCGCCTATGTTCACTCCAGGCTCTCTTCAAGGCAGTGGACTCCCCTCTGGTCCAGGGCAGGTCCAGAAATGCTGTCCAAGAGCCACGGCCTGCAACTGGGGACCTCAAGAGTGTACTTGGGGCTCTACCCCACTGCGGCCAGGCTGACAGCTAAGCTGTGAGACGGAGTCACATTTACCTTTTTTTTGAGACAGAGTCTCGCTCTGTCACCCAGGCTGGAGTGCAGTGGCGTGATCTCAGCTCACTGCAAGTTCCACCTCCCAGGTTCACACCATTCTCCTGCCTCAGCCTCCCAAGTAGCTGGGACTACAGGCGCCCACCACCATGTCCAGCTAATTTTTTGTATTTTTAGTAGAGACGGGGTTTCACCGTGTTAGCCAGGATGCTCTCGATCTCCTGACCTCATGATCTGCCCACCTCGGCCTCTCAAAGCGCTGGGATTACAGGCATGAGCCACCGCACAGCCCTTTTTTTTTTTTTTTTTTTTTTTTTTTTTGAGACGTTGTCTCGCTCTGTTGCCCTGGCTGGAGAGCAGTGGCACAATCTCAGCTCAATGCAACCTCCACCTCCCAGATTCAAGCGATTCTCCTGCCTCAGCCTCCCGAGTAGCTGGGATTACAGGCACCCGCCACCACACCTGGCTAATTTTTATATTTTTAGTAGAGACGGGGTTTTGCCATGTTGGCCAGGCTGGTCTTGAACTCCTGACCTCAGATGATCCACCCGCCTCAGCCTCCCAAAGTGCTGGGATTACAGTCGTGAGCCACCGCACCCAGCCTTCCCTTTTCTTTTCTTTTTCCTTTTTCTTTTCTTTTTTTTTTTTTTTTTTGGGACAGAGTCTTACTCTGTCATCCAGGCTGGAGTGCAATGGCGTGAACTGGACTCATTGCAGCCTCTGCCTCCCAGGTTCAAGCGATTCTCCTGCCTCAGCCTCCCGAGTAGCTGGAATTACAGGCGCCCTCCCACCCCCACCACGCCTGGCTAATTTTTGTATTTTTAATGGAGACAGGATTTCACCGTGTTGGCCAGGCTGGTCTCAAACTCCTGACCTCAGGTGATCCACTTGATCCCAAACTGCTGGGATTACAGGCGTGAGCCACTGCGCCTGGCCTCTCTGCTTTTCTCTGCTTTCTCAAGCAGGAGTCTCTCCCATGTAGCCACCACAGCCGGGAATGTGCCAGGTTCCACCTGAAGCCATCACGTTTGAGTCTCACCCAAGGCCCACAGCGTGTACCACCTGGCCTGGCCACTGCTGCCGATTATTCAGGGCCCAAGGGCTCTTTAGTCAGCAGGTGATGAACCTGCCAGGACTGGGTCCTTACCTTCAACACAGCATCTTCCCTTCCCCATCACGGTGTGTTTGAAACGTCCTCCAGCAGCTGGGGCCTGGAATGGGAGTCCTGCTATTCTGCCCAGTGCCTTATCCTACTGAGGTAGGAGGCGGGGCTTGTACACGGGACCAAACTGACGACTGGCTGAAACAGGTCTAGGGCAGAAGCAGCTTTCCATAAGACACGCCCACCAGTGTGCCATATCAGTTTACCATTGCCATGGCAACACTCAGAAGTTAGCACAGCTTTCCATGGCAATGACCTGGTGACTGGAAGTTACCACCCTCCTCCTAAATGTTTGCATAAACTGCCCCTTGATTTGCATATAATTAAAAGTGGGTATAAATATGACAGCAGTGCTGCCTCTGAGCTGCTCCTCTGGGCACACTGCCTACGGAGTAGCCCTGCTCTGCAAGGGGCAGTCCCTCTATTGTGGCTGTGCACTGAGGCTTCAGTAAAAGTTGCTATGTAACACCACTAAGCCAGACACAGTGGCTCACACCTGTAATCCCAGCACCTTGGGAGCCCAAGGTGGGTGGATCACTTGAAGCCAGAAATTCAAGACCAGCCAGCAATATGGTAAAACTCCACCTCTACAAAACACTAGCCAGACATGGTGGCACATGCCTGTAATCCCAGCTACTTGGGAGGCTGAGGCACAAGAATCACTTGAACCCGGGAAGTGGAAGATGCAGTGAGCAGAGATCACGCCACTGCACTCCAGCCTGGGTGACAGAGCAAGACTCCGTCTCAAAAAAGAAAAAAGAAGGCCAGGCGCAGTGGCTCACGCCTGTAATCCCAGCACTTTGGGAGGTCGAGGCGGGTGGATCACAAGGTCAGGAGATCGAGACCATCCTGACTAACATGGTGAAACCCCTTCTCTACTAAAAATACAAAAAATTAGCCAGGTGTGGTGGCGGGCACCTGTAGTCCCAGCTACTCGGGAGGCTGAGGCAAGAGAATGGCGTGAACCTAGGAGGCGGAGCTTACAGTGAGTCGAAATCGCGCCACTGCACTCCAGCCCGGGCGACAGAGCGAGACTCCGTCTCAAAAACAAAAAAAAAAAAAAGAAAAGAAAAAAAAAATAACACCACTGGCTCACCCTTGAATTCTTACATGGGTAATGTCAAGAACCCTCCCAGCCTAAGCCCCGACATTGAGACTGCAGACACACACCACTGAGCCCATCTAATTTTTTAAAACTTTTTCTCTTATAGAGATAGGGTCTTGCTATGTTGCCTAGGCTGGTTTCAAATTACTGGACTCACAATATCCTCCCACCTCGGCCTTCCAAAGTGCTGGGATTACAGGCATCAACCACCTTGCCCAGCCATAAACACTCTTCTTTAAGCCACTGTTGGCTTGGGGGGGTCTATTTGTTACAGCAGCTTATCTCATGATAACCAATACCTGCTACTATGCATAACACATATAACACTCCCGGCCTCATCCTTCATGGCCTCTCCCAATTCTTCCCCAGACCTTCTCCCATAGTAGAGCTCAACAGCTGACAGGTGGCCTTCCCACCTATCACTTTTTACTTTATTTGCATGTTTTTTTGTTTTTTGGGTTTTTTTGATCTTGCTCTGTTGTCCAGGATGGAGTGCAGTGGCGCCATCTCGGCTCACTGCAGCCTCTGCCTCCCGGGTTCAAGCAATTCTCCTGCCTCAGCCTCCCAAGTAGCTGGGACTGCAGGCACGTGCCACCACACCAGGCTAATTTCTTGTATTTCTGGTAGAGACAGGGTTTCACCATGTCCACTCATGAGCCACCGCACCCAGTCGCACGTGTTTTTTTATACCATCAGTATTATTCAGTGTAGGGAGGGTGTGTTGTTGCCAAGGCAACTGAAAGTGACAAATGCCCAGTACAGCCTTAAAGGAAAAACTCAATTTCAATCACAACTTTAGGATACAGGGTAACAAATTACCATGACAGGCCGGGCGCGGTGGCTCAAGCTTGTAATCCCAGCACTTTGGGAGGCCGAGACGGGCGGATCACGAGGTCAGGAGATCGAGACCACCCTGGCTAACACGGTGAAACCCCGTCTCTACTAAAAAATACAAAAAAAAAACTAGCCAGGCGAGGTGGCGGGCGCCTGTAGTCCCAGCTACTCCGGAGGCTGAGGCAGGAGAATGGCGTAAACCGGGAGGCGGAGCTTGCAGTGAGCTGAGATCCGGCCACTGCACTCCAGCCTGGGCGACAGAGCCAGACTCCGTCTCAAAAAAAAAAAAAAAAAAAAAAAAAAAAAAAAAAAAAAAACAAATTACCATGACAGATGGACAATCTGAATAAAAGGCTTCTCACTGAAGGTTTGTTCATGGAGCACAACCACAATTTCTGAATCTTTGGAGACTTACAAGACCCTTTACTGGTCTGACACTTCAGAGACAGCTTCCTTTTAATAAAAAAGCAGGACTGGGTGCGGTGGCTCACGCCTGCAATCCCAGCACTTTGGGAGGCCAAGGCGGGCGGATCACCTGACTTCGGGAGTTCCAGGCCTGCCTAACCAACATGAAGAAACCCCATCTCTATTAAAAATACAAAAAATTAGCCGGGCGTGGTGGCAGGCAACTGTAATCCCAGCTACTCAGGAGGCTGAGGCAGAAGAATCACTTGAACCCAGGAGGCAGAGGTTGCAGTGAACCAAAATCATGCCATTGCACTCCAGCCTGGGCGACAGAGTGAGATTTCATTAAAAAAAAAAAAAAATTATCGGAGCTCTACAATGCTGTCATCATGTCCTCCAAACTCCAGGGAAAATATGCCAAGTTTTCTAGAACTTTCTCTCACTTGGTTTGAGATGGGAAGAATTTCCAAACAATTTTTTTTTTTTTTTTTTGAGATGGAGTCTTACTCTGTTTCCCAGGCTGGAGTGCAGTGGTGCGATCTCGGCTCACTGCAACCTCCGCCTCCCGGATTCAACTGATTCTCCTGCCTCAGCCTCCCAAGTAGCTGGGATTTCAGGCGCCTGCCACCACACCCAGGTAATTTTTGTATTTTTAATAGAGACAGGGTTTTGCCATGTTGGCCAGGCTGGTCTCAAACTCCTGACCTCAGGTGATATGCCCACCTTGGCCTCTCAAAGTGATAGGATTACAGGCGTGAGCCAACACACCTGGCCAGAAATATTCTTTATTAACAAAATACAAATTTGGTTAAAAGAAGTACACGTGGGGTCTTACTATTTTGGTCACGCTGGTCTCAAACTCCTAGGCTCAAGCCATCCTCCCACTTCCACCTCCCAAAGTGCTGGGATTACAGGCAAGAGCCACAACATCCAGCCCAAAGAAATCTTGATATTTATATAGGCTGGTTATAGAGAGAGAGAAAAAGAGAGAGAGAGAGAGAGAGAGAGAGAGAGAGAAGTTGGCTAAAGGTCAAAAAATATTTTGAGGCCAGACCTTTGAAGAAGTCATATCCAGATTGTTTACTTATTTATTCTTTTTTTTTTTTTCTGAGATGGAGTTTTGCTTTTGTTACCCAGGCTGGAGTGCAATGGCATGATCTTGGCTCACTGCAACATCTGCCTCCCAGGTTCAAGCGATTCCCTTCCCTCAGCCTCCTGAGTAGCGGGATTACAGGTGCCCGCCACCATGCTCAGCTAATTTTTGTATTTTTAGTAGAGACGGGGTTCGCCATGATACTTGGAAGGCGGGGCCTTTTGGAATTAGTGCCTTTTTGTTGTTGTTGTTTTTGGTTTTTGAGACTATTGCTCAGGCTGGAGTGCAGTGGCGCGATCTCCGCTAATGGCAACCTCCACCTCCTGGGTTCAAGCAATTCAAGAGAGTGGAAGGGCAAAGAGGCAAAAGGGGGCTGAACTTGCTCTTTTTTTTTTTTTTTTTTTTTTTTTAAGACGGAGTCTCGCTGTGTCGCCCAGGCTGGAGTGCAGTGGCGCGATCTCGGCTCACTGCAAGCTCCGCCTCCCGGGTTCATGCCATTCTCCCGCCTCAGCCTCCGAGTAGCTGGGACTACAGGCGCCCGCCACCACGCCCGGCTAGTTTTTTGTATTTTTAGTAGAGACGGGGTTTCACCATGTTAGCCAGGATGGTCTCGATCTCCTGACCTCGTGATCCACCCGCCTCGGCCTCCCAAAGTGCTGGGATTACAGGCTTGAGCCACCGCGCCCGGCCAACTTGCTCTTTTATAATAGTATTCATCTCACCCAGGTGTGGTGGCTCACACCTGCAATCCCAGCACTTTGGGACAAATGGATGGCTTCAGTCTAGGAGTTCAAGACCAGCCCGGGCAACACAGCAAGACTCCCATCTCTACTAAATATTTTAAAAATCAGCCAGACATAGTGGTGCATGCCTGTGGTCCCAGCTACTTGGGAGGCTGAAATGGGAGGATCGCTTGAGCCCAGGAGTTCAAGGCTGCAGTGAACCATGATCAGGCCACTGCACTCCAGCCTGGGCAATAGGGCAAGACCCTGTTCTAAAAATGAATGAAAGAGTCTTGAGACCAGTAAGTTTGAGGATGGCTGCTCTATGTACAGCTGAGGTGAGTAAGGCAATGACTAAACTACACACACACACACACACACACACACTTCTCCACCTCTCATCCCCACACTTCTACCTCCCACATCTCTGCAAGTGTCTGCAAATTCCCAGCAACTAAATGCAAAAATACAGTTTCGTCTGCTCAAAGCAGACAGGCGGCCTCTAGTGGACATAAAAGGTATTGCTTGACAGCACAATATTTGCTGATTTTGTGGAGTCCGCTGAAATTCTAATTGCGGAGGGCACAGATGTCGCCTGAAATGAGAACTTTCTCTCAATATATAAACTTTAAACCCTGCACCATGCCTCTTCTCATGCACGTTCTCACACACGCACACACACACACAGACCCATAGTCACACTCAACGTACAATCACACACAGACTCAACTAGACTAAACATGCATGATACTTTTTTTTTTTTGACACAGGATCTTGCTCTGTCGCCGCGCAGGCTGGAGTGCAGCGGTGCTATTATAGTTCACTGCAGTCTTGACCTCCTAGGCTTAAGAGATCCTCCTGCTTCAGCGTCGGAGAGTAGCTGGGACCACAGGTGCACGCCACCGCACCCTGCTAATCTTTTAATGTTTTGTAGAAATGGGGTCTTGCTGTGTTGCCCAGACTGGTCTTGAACTCGAGCTGAAGCAATCCTCTCACCTCGGCTTCCCAAAGTGCTGCGATTAGAGGAGCAAACACACTTTTTTTTTTTTTTTTTTTTTTTTTGAGACGGAGTCTCGCTCTGTCGCCCAGGCTGGAGTGCAGTGGCCGGATCTCAGCTCACTGCAAGCTCCGCCTCCCAGGTTTACGCCATTCTCCTGCCTCAGCCTCCCGAGTAGCTGGGACTACAGGCGCCCGCCACCTTGCCCGGCTAGTTTTTTGTATTTTTTTTCTTTAGTAGAGACGGGGTTTCACTGTGTTAGCCAGGATGGTCTCGATCTCCTGACCTCGTGATCCACACGTCTCGGCCTCTCAAAGTGCTGGGATTACAAACACACTTTTATACACCCAATTACACACACACTGAAACAATCAAACACACACATTCACACACTCACACAGACTCACACATGCACACTCAGACTGTCACACAAAAACACGCCCTCAC
This sequence comes from Theropithecus gelada, assembly GCF_003255815.1. Taxonomy (NCBI): domain Eukaryota; kingdom Metazoa; phylum Chordata; class Mammalia; order Primates; family Cercopithecidae; genus Theropithecus; species Theropithecus gelada. The sequence goes on along the minus strand of NC_037687.1, from coordinate 24,452,650 downwards.
ACACAGACACACTCATCCAAGCCATCACAAACACACACATTCGCATAACCACACAATGCTAAGAATAGCATGTCATTGACAATGGGAACTTACTAAATGAACGTCATTCTCTACTTTTAAAAAATTGTAACAGAGAGTTATTTTTTTCCCTGAGCCATTAAATAAATGTTGAGCAAATAATTAAGATGAATCTAGGTTTGGCAGCAGGCCAAATTACAGGTCCACAAGCCCTTAGCAGAAGTCCTTGGGGACAGATGAGTTGCAGAACTCAGAATTGTTCCAATTTTAGAAAGGCAATTTTGAGCGAATACCATACATTATGTAACACTCTCAGAGGCCTGATGCAGGCGCCCCCTTCTCTCCCATCAGATGTGGTAATATTTTTGCAGCAAAAAATGTGAATATTCAGGGCTGGGCATGGTGGGCGTGGTGGCTCACGCCTGTTATCTCAGCACTTTGGGAGGCCGAGGCGCGTGGATCAGCTGAGGTCAGGAGTTCGACACCAGCCTGGCCAACATGGCGAGACCCCGTCTCTACTAAAAACACAAAAATTAGCTGGGTGTGGTGGTGCACACCTGTAATCCCAGCTACTTGGGAGGCTGAGACAGGAGAATCGCTTGAACCAGGAGGTGGAGGTTGCAGTGAACTGAGATCACACCACTGCACTCCAGCCTGGGTAACAGAGCAAGACTCCGTCTTGGAAAAAAAAAATTCCATTGTATGGATAGGCTACATTTTGCACATTTTGTTTATCCATTCATTTGTTGATGGACTTTAGGGTTGCTTCACCTTCTGGCTATTGCGAATAGTGCTGCTATGAACATGCATGTACAGTATTTTGTTTGAACTTTTTTTTTCTTTTTTTGGGAAGAGACTCACTCTGTTGCCCAGGCTGGAGTTCAGTGATGCAATCATAGCTCACTGCAGCTTCCAACTCCTGGGCTCAAACGATCCTCCTGCCTCAGCCTCCCAAGGAGCTGAGACTACAGGTGTGTGCCACCACGCCTGGCTAAATTTTTAATTTTTTGTGGAGACGGGATCTCCCTATGTTGTCCAGGCTGGTTTTGAATTCCAGGACTCAAGTGATCCCCCTGTCTTGGCCTCCCAAAGTGTAAGAGATTACAGGCGTGAGTTACCATGCCCCGCCTGACAATCTGTGTTTAATTTATGGAGGAACCACCAAACAAAATCTGTACGCGTGTGTGTGTGTGTGTGTGTGTGTGTGTGTGTGTGTGTATCTTGACCTCATGATCCACCCGCCTCAGCCTCCCAAAGTGCTGGGTTTACAGGGGTGAGCCACTGCTCATGAGGCCCTGATCAAGCTGCCTGTCGTCTCTTGCCTCACCTCCTCCTCTTGCTCTCCCCCACTCCCTCTTGCTTCAGCCACTCTGGCCTCTTTGCTGTTCCTTGAACAAGCCAGGCACACCATCCTCAAGGCTTTTGCACTTACTGTTCCCTCAGCCGCCAGAGACCTGCCAGCCTCGTCCTCACCTGCCTTGGACTTCTACCCAGTAACCAGCCCCTCCAGCATCCCCATCACCCTTACGCTGCTTTCACTCAAAGTTATTAATGACTTTTCTTGTCTTTGTCCCCACTAATATGTAGTTTCATTAAGAGCAGGAATTTTTTTTTTTTTTTTTTTTTGAGACAGAGTCTCACTCTGTCACCCAGGCTGGAGTGCAGTGGTGCAATCTCGGCTCACTGCAACCTCCCCATCCTGGATTCAAGCAATTCTCCTGCCTCAGCCTCCCAAGTAGATGTGATTACAGGCGCCCACCACCACACCCAGCTAATTTTTGTATTTAGCAGAGACGGGGTTTCACCAGGTTGGCCAGGCTGGTCTGGAACTCCTGACTTCAGGTGATCTGCCCTCCTAGGTCTCTCAAAGTGCTGGGATTACAGGCGTGAGCCACCTCGCCCAGCCATTAGTCGTATTTCTTGTCTGTGTCCCCACTAATATTCGGTTCCATTGAGAGCAGGAATTTTTTTGAGACAGGGTCTTGCTCTCTTGCCCAGGCTGGAGTGCGGTGGTGCAGTCACAGGTCAGTGCAACCTTGACCTCCCAGGAAGCAATTCTCTCACCTCAGCCTCCCAAGTAGCTGGGAGTACAAGGCATGCACCATCATGCCCAGCTAATTTTTGTATTTTTTGTAGAGACAGGATCTCACTATGTTGTCCAGGATAGTCTCCAACTCATGACCTCAAGTGATCCTCCTGCTTTGGCCTCTCAAAGTGCTGGGGTTACAGGCATGAGCCACCACGCCCAGCCAAGAGCAGGAATTTTTGCCTGTTTTACTCACTCCTGGGTCTCCAGTGTTTAAAATAAGCTTTGGCACACAGCAGATGTTTGAAAAATAATTGTGGGTTTTGGGGGGGTTTTTTTTTTAGTTTTTTAGAGACAGGGTCTTGATGTTTCCCAGGCTGGAGTGCAGCAGTGCAACCATAGCTCACTGCAGCCTCGACCTGCTGGACTCAAGCAATCCTCTCCTCTCAGTCTCCTGAGTGGTTGGGATTACAGGTATGCACCACCACACCCAGCTAATATTTTAATTTTTTGTCGAGATGATGTCTTGCTGTCTTACACAGGCTGGTCTCTAACTTCTGGCCTCAAGTGATCCTTCAGCTTTGGCCTCCCAAAATGCTGGGATTACAGGCAAGAACCACTGTGCCCGGCCTCAAAAAATATTTGTTAAAAGATTAAACAATGGAGATCAAAAGAGAAACAGGAAGAGAAAAGGAAGAGATAAAGGGAAGGAGACAGGGGGCACTGCGACTAGGGAACTGGAAGCTGTGGGGCACGGGGGCAGGGGAAGGGGACCAAGGTGGAAGAACGTGTTGGGGTGAGATGAGTGTGGAGGCGAGAAGAAAGAAAATGAGCTGGGGCTGGGCACAGCGGCTCACGCCTGTAATCCCAGCACTTTGGGAGGCTGAGGCGGACAGCTCACTTGAGGTCAGGAGTTCAAGACCAGCCTGGCCAACCTGGTGAAACCCTCTCTCTACTAAAAATACAAAAATCAGCCAGGCGTGGTGGTGCGTGCCTATAATCCTAGCGCCACTGCATTCCAGCCTGGGTGACAGAGCAAGACTCCATCTCCAAAAAAAAAAGAAAAGAAGAGAGAGAACGAGCTGGGGACAGAGAGCAATAGGGAGGCGACAGAATGAGTCAGAGAGATAGAGAGTGGGAGAGAGAAACAATACCAAGAAACACCAGAGAGACACACAGGACACAGAAAGATTGATATGCAGAGAGACAAACACAGAAAGAGAAAAGAGCCAGGACACACAGAAAGAAGGAAATGAAAAAGTAGGAAAAAAATGGGGCTGGGAGAAGAGAGATGAAAACCAAAGAGAGGGGGGCCAGTGGGAACCGAAATGGAGGGACTCCCCCTCAAACTCACCATTTGCTGGTGGCCAGGGCTTTGGACTGACTTGCTATCCCCAGAGGATCCCAGCTGGGGCTTTTAAACTCTGAGGGACAGAAGTGGTGGAGACAGAGAACATGTGACATCATTCTCAGAGCTTGAGATCACCAGTTTATTTATTCCTCAGAGCAAGTCTACGAAGCAAGTACCATTAGCATCTTCATTCTACAGAACTACACAGGCAGGGCCAGGCACGGTGGCTCACGTCTATAATCCCAGGGCTTTGTGAAGCCAAGGCAGGAAGATCACTTAAGCCCAGGAGTTCAAGACCACCCTGGCTAACATAGTATGAGACCCCATTTCTATTAAAAAAAAAAAAAAAAAGTTTTAAAAATTCAAATAAACTTTAAGGCTGGGCGCAGTGGCTCACACCTGTAATCCCAACACTTTGGGAGGCCAAAGTGGGCGAATCACCTTAGGTCAGGAGTTTGAGACCAGCCTGACCAAGATGACAAAACCTCGTCTCTACTAAAAACACAAAAATTAGCCAGGTGGGGTGGCAGGCACCTGTAATCCCAGTTACTCGGGAGACTGAGGCAGAAGAATCACTTGAACCCGGGAGGAAGAGGTTGCAGTGAGCAGAGATCATGCCACTGCACTCCAGCCTGGGCAATAGAGCAAGACTTCGTCTCAAAAAATTTATATAAACAAACTTTTTAAAAAAAATAAACAGAGGCCAGGCGCGGTGGCTCACGCCTGTAATCCCAGAATTTTGGGAGGCCCAGGCGGGCAAATCACAAGGTCAGGAGTTTGAGACTAGTCTGGCCAACATGGTGAAATTCCATCTCTACTAAAAAGTACAAAAATTAGCCAGGCATGGTGGCAGGGGCCTTATTTCCAGCTACTCGCAGGGCAGAGGCAGAACTGTTTGAGCCCAGGGGGTGGAAGTTGCAGTGAGCAGAGATGGAGCCATTGCACTCAAGTGTGGGGGACAAGAGTGAGACTTCTCTCAAAATAAAAATAAAAATAAAATAATAAAAAATAAAAATACAAAAAAAATTAGCTGGGTGTGGTAGCAGGCACCTGTAATCCCAGCTACTCAGGAGGCTGAGGCAGGAGAATCACTAGAACCTGGAAGGCGGAGGTTGCAGTGAGCCGAGATCATGCCACTGCACTCCAGCCTGGGTGACAGTGCAAGTCTCCATATCAGAAAAGAAAAGAAAAGAGAAGAAACACAGAAGTCGAGTGACCTGCCCAAAGTCACACAGTTTGTAATGAGAGGAGCTGGAATTTGCACCCGAATAGTCCTGCCCCAGTCAGTGCCCCTATCACCTATGCTGACTATAAAGAAGTGCTGGCGGCCGGGCGCGGTGGCTCAAGCCTGTAATCCCAGCACTTTGGGAGGCCGAGACGGTAGGATCACGAGGTCAGGAGATCGAGACCATCCTGGCTAACACGGTGAAACCCCGTCTCTACTAAAGAAAAAAAATACAAAAAACTAGCCGGGCGTGGTGGCGGGCGCCTGTAGTCCCAGCTACTCGGGAGGCTGAGGCAGGAGAATGGCGTGAACCCGGGAGGCGGAGCTTGCAGTGAGCTGAGATCGGGCCACTGCACTCCAGCCTGGGCGACAGAGCGAGACTCCGTCTCAAAAAA
>NC_037687.1:24427346-24447538 GCF_003255815.1 Theropithecus gelada | reverse complement strand
CTAAAAAATACAAAAAAAAAAAAAAAAAAACTAGCCGGGCGAGGTGGCGGGCGCCTGTAGTCCCCGCTACTGGGGAGGCTGAGGCAGGAGAATGGCGGGAACCCGGGAGGCGGAGCTTGCAGTGAGCTGAGATCCGGCCACAGCACTCCAGCCTGGGTGACAGAGCGAGACTCCGTCTCAAAAAAAAAAAAAAAAAAATAGTGCTGGCTTCCTGGATTCCCCTTCTGTCCACAGACACGCTCTGGGGAGTGGTGGTGGGGTAAGGGGAGGTGAGCAGAGCAGTTCACCTTGCTAAGGAACCACCTCCACAGATCTCCAGGAGCCACAATGTGAGAGGAAAGGCTCAGCTTCACTCTCCTGGGACGGCCTCCAGCTCAAGCCGTGAGGCTGGCAAGGGACCAGTTTCTTGCATGTCAGATCCCAGGCCCTGCCCAGAGCCAGGCCTCAGTCTTCCAGGATGGAACATGGCCTCCCCACCTCGGACTCCTTGCCCAGAAGTTAGACCTCAGTTTCCTGGTCTAGGTTTCCTAGCAGCGCCGCAGGCCAGAGAGGCTGCACCAGTCTTCCAAGGCAGCACAGCGCTTTGGTGATTGGCTCTGAGATTTCCAGACAGGTTGAGAAGCAACATTACCACCGCCGCCATCCACTCCCATCTCTCTGACCCCAGGAAGTGGGCCAGCATCGTTCCCTCTCGGCAGCCAACTGAGATCCCTGAGTTATTTAGCCTCTGTCCCTGACATGATAATTACACCAACAGCAATTCCCAGAACCCCAGCTATTGTCCTAAATCACCCCACTCCTCCTCTTGTCTCCTGTGCTGTAACACGAGGGCAGACACTCTGCTTCTCTCCAGAGACATCTGTCCTTTGCTCTAAGCACACAAAAAACTGGGAAGCCCTTCCCACTGTCTGACCTTCAAAGGCCCTGCTGCTGCTAAGCTTCTTCTCCCTACTCTAACCAAAAAGAGAAGAGCGCCTTAAGCAAGGAGAACAGCCCACCTGGGACAAGAGAGACAAAGGCCACACCCAGGAAGGTCTTCCCCACACAAACTTGGGAGGAGAGGCATCTCTGCAGACAACAGGACAGACACAGCACGAGGCAGCTGAGGCTGTGGTTTATTGCAGATGGACACAGATTCAGGGAGGTGAGAAGGCAGATGGGCTGTGGGCTCTGTGCTCAGCATCCCACAGCAGGAGGAGCAGGAGACAGAGCTCAGGATGGGATCTTCCTGATGGTGGAGGACCCGGTCTGACCACAGAGGAGCTGCAAGAGGCAAGGCCCCGAGCCGACACCCCCTGGGCCCCCATTCCGCGGGATGACAGCTCCAGAGACGCTGGGCGATGTCACTAGGAAGGAGGCCGGACCCATCCGGAGACGGTGCATCCTCGGCGTGGAGCACAGAGCTCTTGAGGGCTGGCGATGCGGGTTGGGGTGGAAGGGAGAGTTACCCAGGTCCTCGACCCTCCGCGGCCTCTGGCGTCTCTCTGGCTGTCTGGTGGCTCAGGCGGCGGCCAGGGTCGCTGTAGCGGCGGCGGCGGCGGCTCAGCGGCAGCTGGAGCTGGGATCGGGGCCCGCCGGGGACTCCCAGGAGGCAGGAGACGGAGGCAGCGGCGGGCGCCGGGACAGGCGGCGCGCCCGGGCGGGAGGCACACGGAGGGGACGGCGCGCTGGGCTGCGGGCCGGCGGGCGCCGCGGGGGACCGCGTGGGTACCCAGATGAGACCGTAGTACACAGCGAGCAGCACGGCAGCCAGCGAGACGCAGAGAAAGTAGGCGCAGACTGGGGCCAAGCGCAGCCAACGCCCCCGTGGGCCCTCGCTCAGCCCCGCGCCGCCGGGGCTCTCGGCGCCGCCGCCCACGCAGCTGGTCCCCCGCATCCCCGCAGCCCACTCCGCTCCGCGCCGCAGCCCGCACAGGCCCCGCCCCCGCCAGGCCCCGCCCCCATCCCGCAGGACCGCCCCGCGCTCTAAATCGCCCGCCTCTGACCCCGCCCCCGCCAGGCATGGTCACGCCCCCACACGGCTCCGCAGCCTAGGCCCACCCCCTCCAGCCTCCGCCCAACCACCTACCGGCGGAGGTGTTAGCCCCGCCCCCTCGCTCCAGCCCCGCCCCCGCGTTTAGCTCCATCATCTCTATCACCGCCTGCTTCTGCCACAACCCGGTTCTCTTCCCACACCCAGACTTCATCCAGCCCAGGCGCCTACCCCGCCTCGGAGCCCGCCCCCTCGTCCCGCTCAAGCCCTGACAGGAGCCCTACGCCGCCCTCTGCCGCAGCCAGTATCTCTCGCTGACTGTCGGACTGTCTACTCCAGCGCTCAAGCCCCGCGCGCTACCCTCTGGCTCCCACAGTCTAGGCCGGAGTCCCTGCTCTCCTCCACCGCGGGCTCCCGCGCGGCAACCCGACCACGCCCCCGCGGATGGCCCCGCCCCATGACCGCGGCAAGATCCCCACCCGCGCGCGCCGACCCCGCCCCCGCCTAACTCCGCTTGTCGGAATTCCGGCCCCGCCGCTGCGGGACCCGCCGCCTCCAGCACACGCTCAGCCCCCTTTCAGGTCTGCTCAGCCCCCTTTCCTGGTCGCTCAGCACAACCTCAGGCCCCGAGGTTCCACTCCGCCCCTCACCGCAATCGCGCCCCTTGTCCCAGCTCCTCCCCCACCGTCTTCTCTCTAGAGCCAAGGGGTCCAGACTAGGCTCTGGGGAAGAGAGAAGACAGCCTGGAAATCCAGATAAACCCCTCCTGACGCCCCCTCCCCATCAAGGCGGGGAAGCTTCAGTCCCCTCCCAGCAGCGTCTTCAGGAATTCGGGGCGGCCTGCAGGAGGGGGGGGAGGGAAGACGGATCAGAAGAGTGAAGGAAGACTCCTTCCTCCCGCCTCTTCCAACACGGAAAAGCCCGCCAAGCACAGCGACCCAGCCTGCCCCCTCCAGAAACACAGTTCAAGAGTGAGCGGAAGCACTGCGTTTAATAGGACAAGGCTGGTGCCCGAGTAATTCAAGCCCTTCGGAAGAGTCACCGGCTATCTGCCAGGCCTCGGATGCAATCCTGGAGGCGGGAGATTCAACCCGAGCCGCCCAGGGCCTCCATGGGAGGCTAACGCGGAAGCGTCCCAGCCGTCCCGGTACCGCGACGTCCCCCGTTGGTGGGGCCTGCACCGACTACTGCCCTGGCCCCGCCCGGCTCGCAGACCCTGGCTCCTCCCCCCTTACATTTAACCCTCTCCTGGCTGGAGTGTGGCAGAAGCAGAGGACAGAGGAGCGAGGCGATGGGAGGTTAGTGCAGAGCGCGGAGGCCGCGGTCCGGCGGGCGCGGTCAGCGAGCGGCCCCCGGCGGCGGAGGGGCCGCCACCACCTTGCAGAAACGCACCCTCTGGAAGTCGGTGATCTCCGCCGTCTCCTGGCCCTCGGGGCCCGCCTCTGAGGAGAGAAGGGGCTGAGTCAGCGGAGGGAATTAGTCTTCCTACCTTCCCCCAGGCCCAGGACCACTCCCCCGCCTAGCCACGCCCCTTCCCCGTTCGAGCCCCTGCCACAGCCGGCTTGGCGCTAAGCGGTTTACACAGCCTAGACTAATCATCTCAGCGGACCCACGCAGCAGCAAACACCCCCAGCAACATAACCCTGTTTACAATCGGGGAAACGCGGGTGTGGTGCGCTCTGTCTCCCGACCAACACGTGGCCCAAGACAGAGCGCCTAGGCCCCCGTGCCACCCACCGCTGCAACCTGTCCTCTCCCACCCCCGCCCCATCTCACGGCCTTCACCAACCTCCACCAAGCCAGTCCTAGAGGACCCGCCCTCCCCTTTCCTTCGCCACCGCCTGCTATTCTAACCAGTCCTTCCTCGGCTCTGCACCCCAAATCCTAATCCCACTCTGCGGGGAGGGGAGGCCATCTGAGATTCGAAATCTTACTCCTACGAAGTGTAGGTGGAGAGGGGCTCGGCCTCTTGCTCACACTTCGTCGGTCCCAAAATGCTGATGGGGTCCGCATCTCTATTCTAATTTGCCCCACTAGGTTGCACCTCAAAACTCTAATCCCAGCCACAGTGAAATCCAGTTTTCTGCCCTTGCACATCTTTTTGGTCTTTTGGAGCCAGTTCAAATTTCGAAGTCCACCTTTAGCTCCTGCCCTAGTACACCAACCCCCCGCTTTTTTTTTTTTTTTTCCGAGACGGAGTCTCGCTCTGTCGCCCAGGTGGGAGTACAGTGGAGCGATCTCTGCTCACTGCAGCTTCCGCCTCCCAGGTTCAAGCGAGCCTCCTGCCTCCCAAGTAGCTGGGATTACAGGCGCATGCCACCACACCCAGCTAATTTTTTTATTTTAGTAAAGACGGGGTTTCACCTTCTTGGCCAGACTGGTCTGGAACTCCTGACCTCAAGTGATCTGCCCACTTCAGCCTCCCTAAGTGCTGGGATTACAGGCATGAGCCAAGGTGTCCGACCACACCCCATTACTCTTAAACCAGTGCTTTCCAAAACCCCTGAGCTCGACTCCAAAATTCTAATCCTTTCCTTACCCCCCCCTTCAACCTCCACCCACATACCCAATTCCTATTGGCTTGGCCCATAAAGTTGCCCCTTTGCCCCACCCCTGCCACCCAGCTCCAGTCTCCAATCCCTATCCCAGCTCACCCTTTTCACCTCACCTCTATGGTCCAACTGCTACCTACACACACTCACCCCACTCCCCCAAGCCCTCTGCCCCTCAGCCCCACAGAAAGCAGCAGCAGCAGCCTCCACCCCCTGCCCCATGCACTCCCCCACCTGGAGTTGCCTCAGACCCTTCCTCTTCAGCTTTCTGGGTTCCTGGGAGGCTGGGCCCACTCTCCAGGGAGGCAGGGGCTGACTGGCCACCTCCTAGGGAAGGGGAGGCCCGGTCAAGCCCCGTTTCCCTCCTGACATCTCCCTACCCCAAGAGAGAAGGCCCAGGGGGAGTTGAAGGGGGTTCAAGGACACACCTGGGGGAATGTCATTTGAGGATGTGAATTCTTTATTGGGGAGGGGGCTCGAAGGGCTGGGGCAGGCTCTGGGAGGAGGCATTCCAGAGAAGAGCATGACCGTACAGAAGAGCATGGGCTGCCCCCCAACCAACAGCCACCATGGCTATAGGACACACTGGGTCCCAGGGCCCAGCCCCCAAGGGTCCCCCATCAGCCACACCCCTCCAGGGCACGCGCACTTGTGCGCACACACACACACACAGCCAGCTTCATGCAGTCTCAAAAGGCCAGGCCTCACCCGGAGAGAGGGCGCCAGCCGGGTGGGTGGTCCGGGGAGAATTCAGCTCCACCTCTTCACCCCAATCGGACACGGACTGGTGGCCGCTGGGTGGTGAGAAAGGGCTGGAAGGCGTGCCAGGGGCCTGGGGCTCCGGCAGGGGCTCCTCTGGACTGAAGGGGACTCCGTGGGCCTGCTCACTACAGGGGCTCCCAGTGGGGGCGGCCTCTGGGGCTTGGTGGTCTTGGGCTGGTTCCTCCTCCTCATCACCTTCTTCCACCTCGATCTCCTCCTCCTCCTCGTCGTCCTCACTTATGTCCTCCCATTCTTCATCCTCTTCCCCCTCGTTCTCTTCCCCCTTGTCTTCAGGAGGCTGGTGGGCAGGAGCTGGGATCTTGGGTAGCTTTGGGGACATAGGCAAGTCAGGGCAAGGCGCAGGCCCTAAGCCCCCACCCCAGGCCCGTGCCCTGAACCGTGGCCCAGCCTCACCTGCGTGGATGTCTCCACAGGGGAAGTGGGCTGTGGAGCCTCAGGGGCTGGGGATGCTGCCCCCTCTTTTGTCTCCCAGCGGTCATCATGGTCACTAGAGGGAACAGAGGGAAGGGGTGATGCCTGGGTGGAGAGTAGATAGGAGGAAGGGCTTCCTGCTTCCACCCTCCCTAGGGAGGAGCTGCCCAGAGCACCTGGCATGTTGGAGCACTGAGGGAATGGCAGATGTGTGTCCCCAGGTGTCAAAGACAGATAGCAGGGCAGGTGGCAGGAGAGGAGACGGGTAAGGGCAGAAAGGGGACAGATGAGGGTAAAACCAAGAGCCAGATCCCAAGCCCCTCAAACCACAGACCTGCGAGATAGGGCCAAGACAAAGACAGGGACAGACAGATGTACCCACACCTTCACAGCAAGCCAAAGAAGAGGACGCCCTGTGGAGAGCCCTGGGGGTATGCAAGTCCACAGAAGGGATGCCCCACCTGTAGGCCCGGGGTGCTGCCTTGGCCTGAGGCCGACTGCTCTTTCTCCTCCTGCGGCTGCTGGCCTCAGCTTTGCGCTGGGACAGGAACTCCCCAAACGTAGGGGGCTTCGGGGGCCGGGCCCAGGCCTGGTCATCTGCAACAGAACCCAGGTATCATCAGAAAGGGAAGGCGTGGCACACACCACCCGACTCCCAGACCGAGCCTCGGCTCATCCAAGGGCACCCACTCACCATAGCGGTGGGATGGTTCATGGGCAGGGACTGGGCCATCCTTGAACCTGGGGAAAGATAACGGATGAGCGGGCAGCTAGGGGAACACGGTAACAAGAGGATCAAGAAGATAGGAGAGGTCAGGGTCAGAAATTGGATCAGTGACAGATGGTCAACCAGACAGGGGACACTAGAAGTAGGACAGGGCTGGGCATGGTGGCTCAAGCCTGTAATCCCAGTACTCTGGGAGGCTAAGGCAGACAGATCCCTTAAGCCCAGGAGTTGAAACCAGCCTGGTGAACATGGCGAAGCCCCACCTCTACAAAAAATACAAAAATTAGCTGGGCGTGGTGGCGCACGCCTGTAATCCCAGCTACTAGGAAGGCTGAGGAGGGAGGATTGCTTAAGCCTGGGAGGTCAAGGCTGCAGTGAGCCATGATCAAGCCACTGTACTTCAGCCTAGGTGTCAGAGAGAGACCCCATCTCAAAAAAAAAATAGGACTGGCCGGGCGCGGTGGCTCAAGCCTGTAATCCCAGCACTTTGGGAGGCTGAGACGGGCGGATCATGAGGTCAGGAGATCGAGACCATCCTGGCTAACACGGTGAAACCCTGTCTCTACTAAAAAATAACAAAAAACTAGCCGGGCGCGGTGGCGGGCGCCTGTAGTCCCAGCTACTCGGAGGCTGAGGCGGGAGAATGGCGTCAACCCGGGAGGCGGAGCTTGCAGTGAGCCGAGATCGCGCCACTGCACTCCAGCCTGGGCGACAGAGCGAGACTCCGTCTAAAAAAAAAAAAAAAAAAAAAAATTGGACCAGGTGATAGGTGAGACACAAATTTGACAGCATAGTGACAAATACAAAAAGATTCAGAATGTGGGTGCCAAAACAAAAATTTGAGGGAATCACCACAGACCCTTGCCCAAGTACATGACCCCCAACTGACTGACTTTTCCCACCAGTCTCTCTCGCCTCTCCAGCTAAGCAGGCTCTTCCACCACACCTAGCTCCTGCCTTAGGGCCTTAGCGCCTGCTCCTGGAACGTTCTTCCCACATTTTTCACTGGCTCACTCCCTCACCTCCTTTCAGGGCTCCGCTCAGAGGCCTTCCTGAACCCCCAGCTAAGACAATATTAGGGTCGGGCGCGGTGGCTCACACCTGTAATCCCAACACTTTGGGTGGATCACCTGAGACCAGGAGTTTGAGACCAGGGTGAAACCCCATGTCTACTAAAAATACAAAAATTAGGCCAGGCGCAGGTGGCTCACACCTGTAATCCCAGCACTTTGGGAGGCCGAGGCGGGTGGATCATGAGGTCAGGAGATTGAGATCATCCTGGCTAACACGGTGAAACCCCATCGCTACTAAAAATATAAAAAATTAGCCAAGCGTGGTGGCGGACGCCTGTAGTCCCAGCTATTCGGGAGGCTGAGGCAGGAGAATGGCATGAACCTGAGAGGCAGAGCTTGCAGTGAGGCGAGATCACACCACTGCACTCTAGCCTGGGTGACATAGCAAGACTCTGTCTCAAAAAAAAAAAAAAAAAAAAATTAGCCGGGCATGGTGGCGGGCACCTGTAATCTCAACTACTCCAGAGGCTGAGTCAGGAGAACTACTTGAACCCAGGAGGTGGATGTTGCAGTGAGCTGAGATCACACCACTGCACTCTAGCCTGGGCAACACAGCAAGACTCAGTCTCAAAAAAAGAGAAAATAATATTATTATTATTATTACACAGATTATCTAAGTCTAAAATTCTAATCTCCACCCTGGCTGCTTACTCTGCTTCATTGTCCTTCCGGGCCTGACATTAGACCTCTTAATTACCCACCTTGCCCACTACATTCTTAGTTCCACAAAGGCAGAAATGTTGTGTTTGCTGCTGTATCACCTAGAACCTTCTATGACATAGGGGGGACTCAAATATATGCTGATGAAAGCAAGACACCATGCATTTTTTTTTTTCTTAGAGATAGGGTCTTGCTCTGTGGTCCAGGCTGGAGTGCAGTGGCATCATAACGGCTCACTGCAAACCTCCTGGGTTCAAGCAGTCCTCCAGCCTCGGCCTCCTAACGTGCTGGGATTGTGGGGATTATAAGCGTGAGCCACTGCGCCTGGCCCACACACACATTCTTTTTTTTTTTGAGACGGAGTCTCGCTGTTTCACCCAGGCTGGAGTGCAGTGGCGCGATCTCGGCTCACTGCAAGCTCTGCCTCCCGGGTTCCCACCATTCTCCTGCCTCAGCCTCCCGAGTAGCTGGGACTACAGGCGCCCGCCACCACACCTGACTAATTTTTTGTATTTTTAGTAGAGACAAGGTATTACCATGTTAGCCAGGATGGTCTCCATCTCCTGACCTCGTTCGTGATCTGCCCGCCTCGGCCTCCCAAAGTCCTGGGATTACAGGCGTGAGCCACTGCGTCCCGCCATTTTTTGAATTTCTGGTAGAGACGGGGTTTCACCGTGTTGGCCAGGATGGTCTTGATCTCCTGACCTCATGATCCACCCGCCTCGGCCTCCCAAAGTGCTGGGATTACAGACGTGAGCCACTGCACCCAGCCCACACACACATTATTAATCAGACTTGTTGCAAACTGTTTTTGGGACACACAAGAAAAACAAATACTTTCTCACTGTGAACACTGAGAACATCTCCCCAAAAGTCCAGCTGCCTCCTCCTTAGGAAGATCAGCTATAGTATCTGAGCAAAATATTTCTCACACTTGCACAGGCTTAGCTCACAATCCACAACAGAATGCTTCCCGACCACCGGGCAGACAAAATCCTTCTCCTTAGCCAAAGCCAAAACACAAGTTATAGGTGAATGAAAACTTTCAACACAGGAAAGAATGGGGGATGAGGTAAAACCTAAAGTTGCTGATCTTTAAATACTGCCATTTATTGGCTCTTCCTGAACCTTCTCCTTCTTGGCTATGGAAGTTGGTCCCCATGACGACGATGTGATGAGGGTTTTAAGTCTGACTGCATCGGGGGACAGAGTCAAACTTGAGGTTAACAATGCCACTGGGGTAAGGTGGTGGTGCCGGGCACGGTGGCTCACACCTGTAATCTCAGCACTTTGGGAGATTCAGGTGGGCAAATCATGAGGTCAGGAGTTCAAGACCAGCCAGGCCAACATGGTGAAACCCTGTCTCTACCAAAAATACAAAAATTAGTTGGATGTGGTAGCAGGCACCTGTAATCCCAGCTACACGGGAGGCTGAGGCAGGAGAATCGCTTGAACCCAGGAGGCAGAGGTTGCAGTGAGCCGAGATCACATCACTATACTCCAGGCCAAGCAACACTGCGAGACTCCATCTCCAAAGAAAAAAAAAGAAGAAGGTGGTGACGGTGGGGCATGGAAAGACGTTCAGGAATCTGTGTTGGTGGGGACAGGTCAGAGGCTGGCAGGAGGATGCAAAGGTCTAATCGCTGTTAAACAGCCTTCACACCCTCCCTGCATTGGAACTGACGTCCCTGCAGCCACCGGTGTTCTTATCCACTGGAGTGGGCAGAGCTTACTTCCCCGCCCCAGTGAGATGGAGTGTGCTGGCAAAAACGACTGGCAAGTGTGCCCGCTTGTGCATCTGCCCATGTCAGGGCAAGCGCTCTCCAGGCAGCTGCTGCCCTCAGCCTGGACAGCAGAATGAACACCCTGGCGCAGAATGAGTTCACCCTGCCGCAAGGAGCCAAGCCCAGTGTGACCCACAGCTTAGCGTCCAGCCTGGATCAGATGAGCCCAGCGCACCCATGCATACAGAAGAAATCCTCTCACCCCAGCTGCTCAGGAGGCTAAGGCAGGAGAATTGCTTGAACCCAGGAGGCAGAGGTTTCAGTGAGCTGAGATCGCGCCACTGCACTCCATCTAGCCTGGGCGGCAGAGCAAGACTCTGTCTCCAAAAAAAAAAAAAAAGAAAACCAGAAGTGCTCTCACGTGCTGCCGTGCTGCTGAGCTCCGGCAGCTGGTCCACAGCATCTCAGGATATAGCAGTCACTCACTCATACACAGCAGGAGAAACCAGAGAGAGGCACAGGACTTAGAAGTCAGGGCCAAGGTCAAGGTGCCACACAGGGAGGGCAGTAGGGAGGAGACTCACATCCTATCAGTCTTCTCGGCGTCCCACTCGCGCCGCCACTGGCCAGTGGGTTTGCGGTGCCTCTGCAGCCGCTCCTGGTCGATCTTCTCCCTCTCCTGCTTCCAGCGCAGGTACTCCGACCGCTCCCGGCCCGTCATGGACAACGTCATGTCTCCAGCACTGCCCAGGCCAGCTCGGCGGCCCTGCCCCCCAGCCCAGGGGGAGTCAGGGCGCAGTCCCACACCCCACCCCACCCCTAAGCCCCAGGGCACATCCACTTGCTCAGGGTCACACAGGAAAGCAGTGACAAGGCAGAGATCACAACCAGGTAGGCTCAGGTGGCACCTCCTCAGAGAGGCCCTCTCAGATCTGTAGCATCCCTCTGTCCCCTCAGCTGCTGGATTTTTCTCCACAACACTTGGCAGGACCTCACATCTTGCTATATTTTCATTCACTCAGCTCCCACCAATAGAAACCTCATCAAGGAAGGGGCTCTGCCTCAAAACTCTTACCCCGCTGGGCATGGTGGCTCACGCCTATAATCCCAGCACTTTGGAAAGCTGAGGGGGGCGGATCACAAGATCAGGAGATTAAGACCATCCTGGCTAACATGGTGAAACCCTCTCTCTACTAAAAATACAAAAAATTAGGCCGGGCGCGGTGGCTCAAGCCTGTAATCCCAGCACTTTGGGAGGCCGAGGCGGGTGGATCACGAGGTCAGGAGATCGAGACCATCCTGGCTAACATGGTGAAACCCCGTCTCTATTAAGAAATACAAAAAACTAGCCGGGCGAGGTGGCGGGCGCCTGTAGTCCCAGCTACTCGGGAGGCTGAGGCCGGAGAATGGCGTGAACCTGGGAGGCGGAGCTTGCAGTGAGCTGAGATCCAGCCACTGCACTCCAGCCTGGGTAACAGAGCAAGACTCCGTCTCAAAAAAAAAAAATAAATAAAAATAAAAATAAAAATAAAAATACAAAAAATTAGCCGGGCGTGCGGCTACTCCCAGCTACTCAGGAGGCTGAGGCAGGAGAATGGTGTGAACCCAGGAGGCGGAGCTTGCAGTGAGCCAAGATGGCGCCACTGCACTCCAGCCTGGGTGACAGAGTGAGACTCCGTCACCAAAAAAAAAAAAAATACTGTTAGTAACAAGAAAACGCTCAAACATACCACAAAGCTGTAACAACTAGAGCAGCGTGGTACTGACAGAAGAACCAACAGACGAACAATTTGGGGGTGGACCACCAAGTGCAAGGACACTGCCCCTCCCTCCTCTTCTAGGTCAGGTCCCCACCCCTCACACAGCACCTGCCACATGGTAGGTCCCTCATAAATGCTGATGTCATTAACAATGAGGGAAGATTTGCCTTAGCAGGAAACAAAACATACCACAAATCCTTAATAATTAAAATCCTGGCCAAGCACGGTGGCTCACACCTGTAATCCCAGCATTTTGGGAGACCGAGGCAGGTAGATTACTTGAGGTCAGGAGTTGCGAAGACCCGCCTGGCCAACATGGTGAAACCCCATCTCTACTGAAAATACGAAAAAATTACCCAGGCGTGGTAATACTCGCCTATAATCTCAGCTACTTGGAAGGCTGAGTCAGAAAAATTGCTTCAACCGGGAGGTAAAGGTTGCAGTGAGCCGAGATGGCGCCACTGCACTCCAGAATGGGTGACAAAGCAAGATTCGTCTCAATGAAAAAAAAAAGTCCTGTGCTACGGCACAAAAAAGGAGAGGCCCCATGGCCCTAATCTGTCTGGTTCCTGCTGCGCAGTCCCCATCATAGCCCTGACAGCCCCGGGGTGTCCTCACCGCCAGCACCCACCTGCCGCTCATGCTCAAGGCCACAGCGCACCCGCTCAAAGTCAGGGCCACCCCAGTTGCGGCCATGCCGGCGGCTGTCCTCCCGGCGGTCCCGCTCAGATTCCTCCAGGGGCCCGCTGCGTCGCCGGGGATCATCCAGGAAGTTCCGCACCGGGTTGGGTTCGAGCACCCCTTCCTGCAGGCAGCGGAGCAGGGGATTGACACCGGCTCCCCGCAGCCCAGGCAGCTGGGCCCCGCCATGGGGACACCCGCACCACTGACCCGCTGGTTGCGCTCGTACTCGGCGATCTTCTCCATCTCCTCGTTCATCTTCTCAATGTTCTGTCTGCGCCGCTCCTCCCACTCCTGGGGGGATAAAGATAGGGATACCCAGCTTCAGGGAGAACTATTAGGCCGCCCGTGCAGGAGAGGGGCTGCCCAGCAGGCCTGAGGCTCCTCTCCTCAGACTGGTCTGCTGGTGTCTGAGCATTTGCTCTCAGCATGCTCCGTGCTCAAGGTCAGTAGTGAACTAATGAGACTGGTTGGTCAGGCCTAGTCTATGCAAACAACACAGTATATACTGCACTGGCTTTCCTATTGTGGGGGTCTGGAATTTCAATACATACTAGACGGAGGGAGCCTGCGTTCAAAACCAGCCTCCAGGCTGACACAGTGGCTTAAACCTCTAATCCAAGAACGTTGGGAAGCCAAGGCAGGAGGATTGCTTGAGTCCAGGAGTTCAAGGCCAGACTAGGCAACATAGCAAGACCCTGTCTCTACAAAAAATTTTAAATGTGGCCGGGGGTGGTGGCTCACGCCTGTAATACCAGCACTTTGGGAGGCCCAGGCAGGTGGATCACAAGGTCAAGAGATTGAGACCATCCTGGCTAACACAGTGAAACCTCGTCTCTATTAAAAATACAAAAAAAAAAAAAAAGAAGACGGGCGTGGT
The DNA here is from genome assembly GCF_003255815.1 of Theropithecus gelada. NCBI lineage: Eukaryota > Metazoa > Chordata > Mammalia > Primates > Cercopithecidae > Theropithecus > Theropithecus gelada. The sequence goes on along the minus strand of NC_037687.1, from coordinate 24,434,315 downwards.
GGCAGGCGTCTGTAGTCCCAGCTACTTGGGAGGCTGAGGCAGGAGAATGGCGTGAACCCAGGAGGCGGAGCTTACAGTGAGCCAAGATCACGCCACTGCACTCCAGCATAGGCAACAGAGCGAGACTCCATCTCAAACACAAAAAAGCAGGAACCTGGGTCCCTGAGTGACATCATGGAGCGGGGCCTCGCCCCCTGGACCACCCACCTCCCTGCAGGGCTCAGCATACAAGAGAGAAATAAACTCCTACTCTACTTAGGTCGTGAGATTTTTGGCGTCTTTCTGTGACAGCAGCTTGGCATGCCCAATTTAAGTCTAATTCTTTTTTTTTTTTTTTTTGAGACAGAATTTCACTCTTGTTGTCCAGGCTGGAGTACAATGGCGTGATCTCAGCTCACTGCAACCTCCGCCTCCCAGGTTCAAGCACTTCTCCTGCCTCAGCCTCCTGAGTAGCTGAGATAACAGGCGTGTGCCACCATGCCTGGCTCATTTTTTGTATTTTTAGTAGAGACAGGGTTTCACCATGTTGGCCAGGCTGGTCTCGAACTCCTGACTTCAGGTGATCTGCCCACCTTGGCCTCCTGAAGTGTTGAGATTACAGGTGTGAGCCACCGCACCCAGCTTTTTTTTTTTCTGATATGGAGTCTCACTCTGTCACCCAGACTGGAGTGCAGTGGCACCATCTCAGCTCACCGTGACCTCCGCCTCCCAGATTCAAGTGATCCTCCTGCCTCAACCTCCCAAGTAGCTGGGATGACAGGTGCCCACCACCACGCCCGGCTAATTTTTGAATCTTCTTATTCCCGTGTAAATGCCAGAACCAGAAGCTCACAGGGGACATGAGCTGCCCAAGGACAGGTAACTCACAGAACCAGGTTCAACCCATGTCTATGGTGGGCTGTCCGCCACTCAGCTAGACCGCCTCACACCCCGCTGACCTGCACGTCATGGGTGAGTGAGGCAGTTACAGTAAGATCACTGCTCCCCACAAACAAAGCCGGGGACCAACACAAACACAGAAACAGAATGCCACACAGCCTGTGCCCACAAGCACACCAGAGACAGCCCACCAGACACACACACACAGAGCCTGTGCCCACAAGCACACCAGACAGAGACAGCCCACCAGACACACAAACTGTGCCAGAAAGGCAGGAGAGGTGGGGACAGAGGATGAGCGGGCAAGCATGCACCAGAAAGCCAGAAAAAGGGAGACAAAGAGCGAGCGACAGAGGACACGCAGCACTAGGTGTTGCAGGAGAGGGATGGAAGGAAGGCAGGGAGGAATGAGAAGAGGGGGAACACGGGCAGGAGAGAAAGAGACAAGGAGTAACATGAGAGCTCTGGGCGTGAGGAGAGAGAGAAGGAACAGGAGGAAATAGAAGAGGGAGAGCAGGAGGAGGAGGAGGTGGTAAAGGAAGAGAGAAACAGAGCCAGAGGCAGAGGCTCAGAGAGAGATGCCGAAAGATGGACATACAGGACAACTGTGCATTTGAGAGGAGAAACAGACAGAAACAGACAACAGAGAACCTCAGCCAGGGCTCCAGGTGCTGCCTAGCTCCTACCTTAGATTTACGGTCAGAGATTGAGGTGTCTCCAGCTCCAGAGAGGTGAGGGAAACCCCGGCCCCGGCCCCTCCGGCCACGGCCCCCACCTCCTCCTCCTCGAGGCTGCTCCCCAGGACTGCCCTCCCAGCTGCGCGATGCTCGGCCCATGCCAGCCCGGCCTCCCTGCTGTGGAGGAGTCCGGCCCCCCTTGCTGGCCCCTGGGGGCCGATGGGTCCCAGGAGACCTCCGGGAAGGACCCAGGTTCTTCTCCTGGAAGAGGGGAGATGGGGAAAATACAGTCACTGGGGCAGGCAGGCATGCGGCCAGGATGGAGGCCACCCACTGGTGCAGGACAGCTGGGGGCTCCTGGGTCCCAGGCCTCAACCCTCTGCCCCTCCCCATCCCCACGATCCCTAACCCCAGTGATAAGCTCACCGACTCCACTGCCACGTTCTCCTTCTCCACTGAGCGGCCCTTTCGGGGAGCTGTGACCGCGACTCCCTCAAGTTCAGCTTTCTTACGGTCTTCCTCAATCTCCTAGGAACAGACACCCGGGGTAGGGAAGCGTCAGGTGCCCTGACCGCCAGACAGCCTCCCACAGACCCCTGATCTCCGACTAAGTCTGGCCCCAGCCCAGGCCTCTCTCCTGGGCTCTGGACAAGAAGGCCACTCATATCCCTCAAACCCCATCACATTGCTGCCCCACTCAAAACGCTCCCGTAGTGCCCATCTCTGAGTAACAGCCTTCCCCACATCCTGCGGGACCCGTGGGGTCTGGCCTTGGTACCTCCCTGACCTCGTCTCTCACCCTCTGCCCCGAGATCACTCTGGCTTCCTTGCTATTCGCAGAACACATCCAGCTCAAACCTGCCTCGGGGGCTTTGCACCAGCGGCTCCCTCTGCCAGGAACACTTTTCCCAGCGATCTTCCAACCCCTCACCTCCTGCAGGTCTCTGCTCCAATGCTGCCTTCTGGTGAGGCTTTCCCTGAGCACCCTATGGAAACCAGCTCCCTGCCACCCTCTCTGATCTCATCCCATTTGCACCCAGCACCGTGTGCGTCTTGCTCACTGTCTGCTTCCTCCACTACAGCAGAATCTGCCTGGGAACAGGAATGTCGGTCCGCTTTCAGTGATGTATGTCACTGACATGTATCCCAAGTCTAGAACTTTGCCTGGCCCACAAGGGAAATTCAATATGCCTTTTATAAAATGAATGAGTTCATGAAGAATGAATAAATGAAACCCATGCCTCCCCCCAGATCCCATCTCAGGGACAGCCACACCACCTACTCAGCGGCCTTGTCCTAAATCCTCCCTCTTCCTCCCCCTGCCCCCAACTGCTCTTTACTAACTGAGTTCCTCTCAACAGCCCTGCCCTGAGCCAGGTACCTCCTCTCCTACTAGGGTTCCAGCCCCAGCTTCCTCCTCGGTCACTGGGCTCCAGTATCACCTCCTCCCACCCACCACCACACAGCACCCAGAGGCATCTTCCTAAAGAACTATTCTGACGGGTCCCACCCCTGCTCAAGGCTCTCCCTGGTTCCCCAGCACCCTCAGGACAAAGTTCAAACTCAGCCTGGTGGCATTCAGGGCCCCGCACAGCCTAGTCCCTGCTGACCTGCCCAGGTCAATTCTCTCCTAACCAACCCTCCAACTTGAAGCTCCAAGCTCTCTCTCGCTTCCAACATTTGCACAAACTGTTCTCTCTGCCTGAAACATGTTCCCCTCTCCTTCTCAACGGGTTATTGTCTACTCACCACTCAAGCCTCAAAGTCCACTCCTCCAGGAAACCCTTCCTGATATCCCCAAGGCTGGGGAGGAGCCTCCTCCGGACTCCCACAGACCCCTGGATTTCCTGATTCCAGACTTGTCCGCTCTGGGACATCCCTGACTAGACGGTGGACCCTGGAGGGGTAGGCCTGGGTCTGTCTCAGTCACAGCTGTATCCCCAGCACCACTCAGCACCGGGGCTGGTATGGTAAAGCTCTTGGGGAATACTTGTGAACAAATGAATGAATGAATGAATAATGGAATGAAAGAAGGGATGTCAGGCTAAGGCCTTTGGCTTTTATCCTGACAGTGATGGGGAGCCATGAAAAGGTTGTAAGGGAGAGGTGAGAAAAACTCACTGCGGGGAAGAGAGGGGATGGGGTCTCCCAGGGCGGGGCTAGGGCACCTGGTAGCGCCGGATGAGGGCCTCATTCTTCCGCCGAAGAGCCTCGATCCTCTTGTCCAACTCAGCATCCTTCTCCTCCTTTGATTTCAAATCGAGTGTGGCTGCCTGAGACCGGGAGGCAGTTGAGGGATGGAAGGAAAAACCTCCATCCATACCAGGGATTTTCCCTGGGGTCTGAGAGTCTGCCCCCCTGGATCCCATCCTCCCAAGCCCCCTTCCCCAAAACTGAGATTCTAGAGACCCACTTTCAGCCTCACCATTTCGCTGGCTTGGTGGGGTCAAGGTCCCAGCAAACCTCCCCTGCAGAATCTAGACACAGCACTGAGGGTTCCTGGGAGCAGAGGAAAAAGAAGGACTAAGGCCAATGGCCCCCCAATCTACTTCGTCCTCTAACATACTGGGGGCTCCTCACAGCCATACACAAAAAAAAACCTGTACCGCAAGAGAATTCTAGCCCTCACTCTCCCTCCCTTCAACTGCCAGCTCTATTTTCTCCATAGAAATTAAGATGGGCCGGGTGAGGTGGCTCACGCCTGTAATCCTAGCACTTTGGTAGGCCCAGACGGGCGGATCACGAGGTCAGGAGATCGAGACCATACTGGCTAACAGGGTGAAACCCCATCTCTACTAAAAAAAAAATACAAAAAAATTAGCCAGGCAGGCCGGGCGTGGTGGCTCACGCTTGTAATCCCAGCACTTTGGGAGGCCGAGATGGGCAGATCACAAGGTCAGGAGATCGAGACTACCCTAGATAACATGGTGAAACTCCATCTCTACTAAAAATACAAAAACTAGCCAGGCGTGGTGGCGGGCACCTGTAGTCCCAGCTACAGGCTGAGGCAGCAGAATGGCGTGAACCCGGGAAGGCAGAGCTTGCAGTGAGCCGAGATCGCGCCACTGCACTCCAGCCTGGGCAACAGAGCGAGACTCCGTCCCCCCCAAAAAAAAGAAAGAAAGAAATTAAGACTCAGCCCTTTCATGATCTTTGTGGACTCACCCAGTTCCCATGTAAACAATCTAGTGAAACCCACCTTGGGGATATTCTGGCCCCCACCCACTACTTAAGTATCCAACACTGCTCTCCTCCAAACGCAGATTCTAGTCCAGCCTGCATACCCTGTGGTATGAGTGCTAGCCCGGTTCCCTATCGAGAGTTCCAACTACAACCCCTCCAACCAGCCTACACAAGAAAGTTCCAGACCCACCTCCCTGTGCTCATCCTGGTGCCTCTCATATTCAGGCGAATATTCTAGCTCCGCCAGGTAAGGTTCAGAAACATTCCTAATCCCACGCTCAAAGAAAGTCTGAACCCCACTCTTATTGGCTGCCCAAGTTTTCAGAGAACACGCCAAGCCCACACCTTCCCCAGGGACTTCCTAGTCCCGGTCTTCAGCACCCTGAGGAAGCTCAACAGCCTCCCGCCTCCCCCGAAAGAATTCTGTACAGAGGCCCAGAACTCACTGGCGAGGCTTCCTGGAACTGGCCTTTTGCCCCACTGAATACTCCACCAGCCCCAACAAGGATAAAAATACCCAGGCCCGCCCCAGATTTTCTGTGCAAAGCTCCAGCCTCAATCCAGCTGGGAATGCCAGGGCCACTTCCCCGACATCCTGGAGACCGCTCTAGCCCCGCCCCAACCCATGGGCCATTAATCTAGCCCCCCTCCCGACTTTCTCTCAGGCAACAGTCCAGACCCGCCCCTCCCATCTCTTATTATTATTATTCCAGCCCCGCCTCCGGCCTTCCCAGTCAACCCTCTGGCCCCGCCTCCGATTGGCCTGGCCAACTTCCTGGACACACCCCCTTACTCCCGCCCACACCTCGTTACGTCAGCATCTGGCCCCACCCGTGGCTTCCCCAGGGTTCTGGCTCAGTTCCCCGCTTCCCCGCCAACGCTCTGGCCTCGCTCGTGGCTCAGACGAAACTTTCTGGCTCCACCCCTAGCATTCCCCGCCAGCTCCCTGGCCCCGCCCCCTGGCTCCCCACTATAAAGTGGCCCCGCCCCCGGCACGCGTCAGCCTCTGGGTCCGCCCCCAACGTCCCGGCCAACAATCTGGACCCACTTCCAGTCAGGCAAAACTTTCTGGCCCCGCCCACAGCGCTTCCGCCGGGCATCGGAGCCCCGCCACACAGCTGTCCAAGCAACATATGGCCCCGCCCACGGCCCAGCCACAACTTTTAGGCCCCGCCCACAGCCGCCGGCCCAGGCTCGGGCCCCGCCCCGCCTCGCCCCAGCCCTACCCACCCCCCGCAACGGCCCGCCGCGCCAGCGCCCCTCCAGCTTCCCATGTGGGCGTCCTGTCCCCGCCCCCCGCAGAGTACTCCGACCCCGCCCCCGCCGGCGGCTCCCCACCCCGCCCACGCCTGTTCGCGCTCCCCGCCACGTGGAGCTTCAGGCCCCGCCTTCTCTGGGCGCGCTCCCGGCCCCCTCCCCCCGGTCACCTGTCCCGGAGACCCCGCGGCGTCCGCGACTCCAGCTCCGTCGGCCTCTGCGTCCGCAGCTCCCGGGCCACGCGCGTCACTTCCTGCCCGCACCACGTGAGGCAGAGAAATAAAGAGGGTCACTTCCGGTCCTGTGGGACCGTTTCCGGGAGCCTTAAAGGGGCCGCGTCTCCGCAGTGGAGGTGGGATCGGGGCCACCTGGCCCCCCGAGTGTTCTGGAAGCTCATCCAATTTCCTTCTGCCTGAAGTACCAACTTCCAGGAAAAGGAGACACCGTCTTCACTCCCTGGCCTCTACCTCTTTCTTCAAGCTGTTTCCGCCTCCAGCCCCTCATTCCTGGTTTCTGTCAGTAGATGCCAAGCATTGGGCACTGACGCCTGGAAGGCTGACCTGGTTCGAGCCCCTCGTGCCAATGAAACCTAAGAGTTCGCTTTAGAAGCTTCAGATGTTCAACCGGCGAGGGGCGGCTCACACTTCTAATCCCAGAACCTTGGGAGGCCGAGGCGGGCGGATCACCTGAGGTCAGAAGTTCGAGATCAGCCTGGCCAACATTGTGAAATCCCATCTCTACAAAAAAATTAGCCGGTTGTGGTGGCGCGCGCCTGTAACCCCAGCAACTTGGGAGGCTGAAGCAGGAGAATCGCTTGAACCGGGGAGGCAGAGGTTGCAGTGAGCCGAGATCATGCCACCGCACCCAGCCTAGACGACAGAGCGTACTCCTTCTCAAAAATAAATTTATTTATTTATTTATTTTATTTTATTTTATTTTATTTTATTTTATTTTTTTTTTTTGAGACGGAGTC
>NC_037687.1:24395053-24426948 GCF_003255815.1 Theropithecus gelada | reverse complement strand
GGGACTACAGGCGCCCGCCACCTCGCCCGGCTAGTTTTTTGTATTTTTTAGTAGAGACGGGGTTTCACCGTGTTAGCCAGGATGGTCTCGATCTCCTGACCTCGTGATCCGCCCGTCTCGGCCTCCCAAAGTGCTGGGATTACAGGCTTGAGCCACCGCGCCCGGCCAAAAATAAATTTAAATGCCGGCCGGGATGCCTCACGCTTGTAAGCCCAGCACTTTGGGAGGCCGAGGAGGGCGGATCACTTAAGGCCAGGAGTTCGAGACCATCCTGGCCAACATGGTGAAACCCCGTCTCTACTAAATATACAAAAAAAATTAGCCGGGCATGGTGGCGGGCGCCTGTAGTCTCAGCTACTCAGGATGCTGAGGCAGGAGAATGGCGTGAACCTGGGAGGCGGAGCTTGCAGTGAGCCGAGATCACACCACTGCACTCCAGCTTGGGCGAGGGAGAGAGACTCCATCTCAAAAAAAAAAAATACAAAAATTGGCTAGGCTTGGTGGCGGGCGCCTGTAATTCCAGCTACTTGGGAGGCTGGGGCTGGAGAATCGCTTGAACCTGGGAGGCAGAGGTTGCAGTGAGCCGAGATTGCACCACCACACTGCAGCGTGGGCGACCAAGGAGATTCCGTCTCAAAATGAAATAAAATAGGCTGGGCGCCCTGGCTCACACCTGTAATCCCAGCACTTTGGGAGTCTGAGGCGGGTGGATCACCTGAGGTCAGGGGTTTGAGACCAGCCTGACCAACGTGGTGAAACCCTGTCTCTACTAAAAAATACAAAAATTAGCCAGGCATGGTGGCAGGCACCTGTAACGCCTGTAAACAGGCTGAAGCAGGAGAATCGCTTAAACCCGGCAGGCAGAGGTTGCAGTGAGCTGAGATCGTGCCATTGCACTCCAGCCTGGGCAACAAAGCAAGACTCCGTCTCAAAAAACTAAATAAAATAAAATAACTGGCTGGGCGCAGTGGCTCACGCCTGTAATCCCAGCACTTTGGGAGGCTGAGGCAGGTGGATCACAAGGTCAGGAGTTCGAGACCAGCCTGGCTAACATAGTGAAACCCGTCCCTACTAAAAATACAAAAATTAGCTGGACGTAGTGGCAGATGCCTGTAATCCCAGCTCCTTGGGAGGCTAAGACAGAGAATTGCTTGAACTGGGGAGGCAGCAGTTGCAGTGAGGCAAGATCGCACCACTGCACTCCAGCCTGGGCGACAGAGTGAGACTCTGTATCGAAAATAAATAAATAAATAAAATCATAAAATATAAAATAAACATTCAACCAATAGAATCAGTCGTTCATTCTCCCAAATCAGCATTGACTGCCAGGCTGTGTACTGGGGGGGGAAAGGTTGGAGGGGGAACTGAGATGATGAACAAGGTGACCCCATCCTTGTCCTCCTGAGGGAAGACACAAGTAAATGGGAAATAGCAGCACCTGTGGGAGATGCCTGGCAAGAGGGGCAGGAGAGGCCCAAGGGTGAGAGGCTGCCTGAGCAGGCCCAAGGATACAACCTATGCAAAGGCCCTGTGGTGAATGAGCTGGGTGCATTCCCAAAACTACAAGATACTCAAAGTAACAGTAGCTGAATAGCTGCAAAGTCCAGGAGCTTACGGCATTAACCAAAATTTTAGACATAATGAAGCTATTGTGACAAGCCGACCAGGCACTGAGGCTCACGCCTGTAACCCTTGCTCCTTGGAAGGCTGAGGCAGGAGAATCACTTGAACCTGGGAAATGGAGGTTGCAGTGGGCCAAAGTTGCGCCATTGCACTCCAGCCTGGGCAACAAAAACGAAACTCTGTCTCAGAATAAATACATAAATACATAAAAAAGCTATTGGCCGGGCGCGGTGGCTCAAGCCTGTAATCCCAGCACTTTGGGAGGCTGAGGCGGGCGGATCACGAGGTCAGGAGATCGAGACCATCCTGGCTAACATGGTGAAACCCTGTCTCTACTAAAAATACAAAAAACTAGCCGGGCGCGGTGGCGGGCGCCTGTTGTCCCAGCTACTCGGAGGCTGAGGCGGGAGAATGGCGTGAACCCGGGAGGCGGAGCTTGCAGTGAGCAGAGATCGCGCCACTGCACTCCAGCCTGGGTGACAGAGTGAGACTCCGTCTCAAAAAAAAAAAAAAAAAAAGCTATTGTGACAGATGATGATGAATGCTATAGAATACCCTCAGAGAAGGTGAATGACTGTTATGAGTGAACAGACCAGATTCCCTGCGGTGCTAGTAATTTCATTTTGTGATTTAAGAGATGGAAAGTGGAAGTACCTGGTAATTGCTTACCACTTATATGGCTACTGTTCACAGCCTTTTAGAGATACCAATGAAATTTAATCCTCTTATAATTGTCCAAATAGCAATCTATGCATGTAACAAAATTCACTTGCAGGCCGGTGCGGTGACTTGTGCCTGTAATCCCAGAACTTTGGGAGGCCAAGGTGGGCAGATCACTTTAGCTCAGGAATTCAAGACCAGCCTGGGCAACATAGTGAGACCCAGTCTCCACCAAAAAAATTTAAAAGTAGGCCAAATACAGTGGCTCATGCCTGTAATTCCAATACTTTGGGAGGCAGAAGTGGGAGGATCATTTAAGGCCAGGAGCTAGCTCGAGACCAGCCTGGCCAACACAGTGAGACCCCCACCTCTGTGTGTGTGTGTGTGTGTGTGTGTGTATTTTTTTTCTTTTCTTTTTCTTTTTTCTTTTTTTTTGAGACAGCTTTTGCTCTTTTTGCCCAGGCCAGAGTGCAATGGCACAATCTCGGCTCACTGCAATCTCCGCCTCCCAGGTTGAAGCAATTCTCTGCCTCAGCCTCCCGAGTAGCTGGGATTACAGGCATGTGCCACCATGCCTGGCTAGTTTTTTTGTATTTTTAGGAGAGACAGGGTTTCACCATTTTGACCAGGCTTGTCTTGAACTCCTGACCTCGTGATCCACCCGCCTCGGCCTCCCAAAGTGCTGGGATTACAGGCGTGAGCCACTATGCCCTGCTGATTGTTTTCAACACGTGAACTTCGACAGACACATTCAAACCATGGCGACTGTTCCGACAGAAAGAGGCTGCCCAGAGCACCCTAGGCAGAGCTGACTTGATGGAGCCTGAGCATTGTGTGTGTCACCGCTGCTGCCCTCTCCAGCCACATCACTCTCTTTTGTGCATCCTCACACTCCATGTTCTTATCCAGTGGTTCTCCATGGAGGTAATTTTGCCCCCTAAAGGACGTTTCACAATGACTAGGAACATTTCTGGTTGTCACAGGAGAGGGTCCTCTTGCCATCTAGTGGGCAGAGGCCAGGGCTGCTCCTGAACATCTTCCAGTGCCCAGGCCAGTCCCCAAGATAAAGACTCAGCCTCGGCCAGGCGTTGTGGCTCATGCCTGTAATCCCAGGACTTTGGGAGGCCAAGGCAGGAGGATCACCTGAGGTCAGGAATTCAAGACCAGCCTGGCCAACATGGTGAAATCCTGTCTCTACTAAAACTACACACACAAAAAAATAAATTAGCCAGCCGTGGTGGTGTGCGCCTGTAAACCCAGCTACTTGGGAGGCTGAGGCAGGAGAATCATTTGAACCCAGGAGGCAGAGGCTTCAGTGAGCCGAGATCACATCATTGCACTCCAGCCAGGGGGACAGAACAAGACTCCATCTCAAAAAAAAAAAAAAAAAAAAAAAAATTATCCAAGTGTGTCAGTGCATGCCTGTAGTCCCAGCTACTCGGGAGACTGAGGCAGAAGAATAGCTTGACCCTGACAGGCAGAGGTTGCAGTGAGTTGACATCCCGCCACAGCACTTTAGCCTGGGTGACACAGCGACACCCTGTCTCAAAAAAATAAGTAAGTACACACACACACACACACACACACACACACATTAATCGGGCATGGCCGGGTGCGGTGGCTCACACCTGTAATCCCAGCACTTTGGGAGGCCAAGGTGGGTTAATCACCTGAGGTCAGGAGTTCATGACCAGCCTGGCCAACATGGTGAAACCCCGTCTCTACTAAAAATGTAAAAAAAAATTAGCTGGGTGTGGTGGCAGGCACTTGTAGTTCCAGCTACTAGGGAGGCTGAAGCAGGAGAATTGCGTGAACCAGGAGGTGGAGATTTCAGTGAGCTGAGATCGCACCACTGCACTCCAGCCTGGGTGACAGAGCGAGACTCCGTCTCAAGAGAAAAAAAAAAAAGAAAAAAAACTAGCCGGCCACGGTGGTTGGATGCCTGTAGTCCCAGCTACTCAGGAGGCTGAAGCAGGAGAATCGCTTGAACTCAGGAGGCAGAGGTTGCAGTGAGCCGAGATCGCACCACTGCATTCTAGCCTGGGCGACAGAGTGAGACTCCCTCTCAAAAAAAAGAAAAAAAAGTAAATAAATAACTAAAGTCAGCATATGTTAAAAAGTAATAATAATAAAACAAAATAAAATTAGCCAGACATGGTGGCACATGGTCCTAGCTACTCAGGAGGCTGAGGCAGAAGGATTGCTTGAGCCCAGGAGGTCAAGATTGCAGTGAGTTATGATCCGGCCTTCATACAGTGAAATACTCTGCAACAGTGAAAGTGACCAATCAGCAGGGAGCAGTGGTGCACCACTACTGGGGAGGCCAAGGTGGGAGGATCACTAGAGGCCGGAAGTTCAACGCCAGACTGGGCAACAACAAAGTGAGACCCCTGTCCTGAAAGGAAAGAAGGAAGGAAGGAAGGGAGGGAGGGAGGGAGGGAGGGAGGGAAGGAGGGAGGGAGGGAGGGAAGTCAGTCAGTCATGGCTGGGCACAGTGGCTCACGCCTGTAATCCCAGCACTTTGGGCAGCTGAGGCAGGTGGGTCACCTAAGGTAGGGAATTTGAGACCAGGCTGGCCAACATGGTGAAACCCTGTCTCTACTAAAAATACAAAAATTAGCCGGGCCTGGTGGCATTGGGGCTGTAATCCCAGCTACTCGGGAGGCTGGGTCTCAAGAATCACTTGAACTTGGGAGGCAGAGGTTGCAAGGAGCCAAGATCGCACCACTGCCACTCCAGCCTGGGCAACAGAGCCAGGCTCTGTGGAGAAGCAGGGGTGGGGGATGAGGGGAAGAAAGAAAGAAAGAAAAAAAAGTAAAAGTAAACAAGAACATGAATGAATCTTGCAAACATTAGGCTGCATAACAAAAGTCATACAGACACCAAAGAGAACGTATTTCATGGTCCATTTGTATGAAATTCTAGAACAAGCAAAACTAATCTCTGGTGTTAGAATTCAGGATAATGATTATCCTGAGGATGATTAGGGTAAGCAGGATCAGGAAATGGGGCTAAGAACTTTCTGTTTCTCCACCTAGGTGCTGGTTGCATGGAGTTCTGCACTTAAGAGTTTGGGAGGGGCCGGGCGCAGTGGCTGACTCCTGTAATCCCAGAACTTTGGGAGGACAAGGAGGGTAGATCACTTGAGCCCAGAAGTTGGTGACCAGCCTGGGGCGTAAGAGTGAGACCCCTCCCATCCCCATCTCTATTAAAAAAAAAAAAAAAGGCCGGGCACAGTGGCTCATGCCTGTAATCCCAGCACTTTGGGAGGCCGAGGAGGACGGATCATGAGGTCAGGAGATCGAGACCATCCTTGCTAACATGGTGAAACCCCGTCTCTACTAAAAAATACAAAAAAAAAACTGGCCGGGCGAGGTGGCGGGCGCCTGTAGTCCCAGCTACTCAGGAGGCTGAGGCAGGAGAATGGCGGGAACCCGGAAGGCGGAGCTTGCAGTGAACTGAGATCCGGCCACTGCACTTCAGCCTGGGCGACAGAACGAGACTCCGTCTCAAAAAAAAAGAAAAAAAAAAAAAAAGGTCTGGTTAGACCCCAGTGAGACTAATGAAATCACCAATGCCAACTCTCCTCAGCAGATCCGAAAGCTGATCAAAGATGGGCTGATCATCCGCAAGCCTATGACGGTCCATTCCCGGGCGCAATGCCGGAAAAATACCTTGGCCCGCCGGAAGGGGAGGTACATGGGCATAGGTAAGCGGAAGGGTACAGCCAATGCCCGAATGCCAGAGAAGGTCACGTGGATGAGGAGAATGAGGATTCTGCGCCTGCTGCTCAGAAGATACCATGAGTCTAAGAAGATTGATCGCCACATGTATCACAGCCTGTACCTGAAGGTGAAGGGGAATGTGTTCAAAAACAAGCGTATTCTCATGGAACACATCCACAAGCTGAAGGCAGACAAGGCCCGCAAGTAGCTCCTGGCTGACCAGGCTGAGGCCCGCAGGTCTAAGACCAAGGAAGCACGCAAGCGCCGTGAAGAGCGCCTCCAGGCCAAGAAGGAGGAGATCATCAAGACTTTGTCCAAGGAGGAAGAGACCAAGAAATAAAAGCTCCCCCTTTGTCTGTACATACTGGCCTCCGTGATTACATAGATCAGCCATGAAAATAAAACAAGCCTTTAAAAAAAAAAAAAAAATTAGCCGGGCTGGTGGCATGCGCCTGTAATCCCAGCTACTCGGGAGGCTGAGGCAGGAGAATTGCTGAAACTGGGAGGCAGACGTTGCAGGGAGCAGAGATCGCACTCCAGCCTGGGGGACAGAGCCAGACTCTGTCTCAGGAAAAAAAAAAAAAAAAAAAAGGGCCAGGTGCGGTGGCTCACACATGTAATCCCAGCACATTGGGAGGCCGAAGCGGATGGATCACGAGGTCAAGAGTTCAAGACCACCCTGATCAAGATGGTGAAACCCGTCTCTAGTAAAAATACAAAAAAATTAGCCGGGCATGGTGGTGGGGGCCTGTCATCCCAACTACTCAGGAGGCTGAGGCAGAGAATTGAACTTGGGAGGCGGAGGTTGCAGTGAGCCGAGATCACACCACTGTTCCCCAGCCTGGGTGACAAAGCGAGACTCCGTCTCAAAAAAAAAAAAAAAAAAAAAAGAAAGAAAAAGAAAAAAGAGTTTGAGAGCTTCAGGAGTTCAAGGCTGCAATGAGCTCTGATCATGCCAGCCTGAGCAACGAGGGAGACCTTGTTCCTGAAAAAAAAAAAAAGGATTTGAGAGCTTTAAAGAATAGAGAAGTGCCGGGCGCGGTGGCTCACGCCTGTAATCCCAGCACTTTGGGAGGCCGAGGCGGGTGGATCACAAGGTCAGGAGATCGAGACCACGGTGAAACCTCGTCTCTACTAAAAATACAAAAAATTAGCCGGGCGCGGTTGTGGGCGCCTGTAGTCCCAGCTACTCGGGAGGCTGAGGCAGGAGAATGGCGGGAACCCGGGAGGCGGAGCTTGCAGTGAGCTGAGATCCGGCCACTGCACTCCAGCCTGGGCGACAAAGCGAGACTCCGTCTCAAAAAAAAAAAAAAAAAAAAAAAAAAAAAAAAAAAAAAAAAAAAAGAATAGAGAAGTATGTAACTTATGCTACAGCTTAAACAATGGTCTCAATAAATCAAAAAATAAATTTTACAAGTTCAACAATAATCATAAAAAATACTTTGTGTTTATTTGTGGAATGGAGTTAAATGCTACCATTAGTACGCCCTGGCTAAGGGCGGACTTGAAGCTCTCCCAGGAAATTTGATGATCACGCCGGCGGACACGTTTCCCACTCTCCACCAGGGGGCGGTGCGGCGCACTCCCCGCCGCTTGAGACAAACGGGCATGCATATTGATTCAACAAACCTGAAACCATGAGAACCTACTTTGTGCGGGGCCTCCTTCTAGTTTCCCAATCTGTGAAACGGGAATTAGAATGTCCCTGCCGCCATGGAGCTCACTTTCTCCAGAAGACAGACAACAAACAGCTAAACGAAGGAATAGGTAGAGACCAGGCGAGGCGGTTCAGGCCTGTAGTCCCAGCACTTCGGGAGGCTGAGGCCAGAAGATCGCTTGAGGCCAGGAATTCGAGACCAGACCGGGTAACATAATGAGACCCCCCATCTCTACAAAAAAATTTAAAATTAGCCAGGCGTGATGGTGTGCACCTGTGCTCCCAGGTACTTGGGAGGCTGGGGAAGGAGGATCATTTGAGCCCAGAAGTTGGACACCTGGGCAACATAGTAAGACCCCCTCTCTAAAAAATAATAATAAAATAAAATTTAAAAAAAAATTTTTAAGGCCGGGCGCGGTGGCTCACGCCTGTAATCCCAGCACTTTGGGAGGCCGAGGCGGGCGGATCACGAGGTCAGGAGATCGAGACCATCCTGACTAACATGGTGAAACCCCGTCTCTACTAAAAATGCAAAAAATTAGCCGGGCGAAGCGGCGGGCGCCTGTAGTCCCAGCTACTCGGGAGGCTGAGGCAGGAGAATGGCGTGAACCCGGGAGGCGGAGCTTGCAGTGAGCCGAGATCGCGCCACTGCACTCCAGCCTGGGCGACTAAGCGAGACTCTGTCTCAAAAAAAAAAAAAAAAATTTTTAAAAAGGCCTGGAGTGGTAGACCACGCCTGTAATCCTAGCACTCTGGAAGGCTGATCACTTACAGCTAGGAATTCGAGACCAGCCTGAGTGATATGGTGAGACACTGTCTCTACTAAAAATACAAAAATTAGGCTGGGTGCGGTGGCTCACGCCTGTAATCCCAGCACTTTGGGAGGCTGAGGAGGGCGGATCACGAGGTCAGGAGATCGAGACCATCCTGGCTAATGCAGTGAAACCCCGTCTCTACTAAAAATACAAAAACAAAATTAGCCGGGTGTGGTGGCGGGTGCCTGTAGTCCCAACTACTCGGGAGGCTGAGGCAGGAGAATGGCATGAACCCGAGAGGCAGAGCTTGTAGTGAGCTGAGATCGCGCCACTGCACTCCAGGCTGGGCGACAGAGCAAGACTCCGTCTCAAAAAAAAAGAAAGAAAAAATTAGCAGGGCATGGTGGCACACACCTGTGGTCCCAGCTACTCAGGAGGCTGAGGTGGGAGGATCACTCGAGCCCAGGAGGTTGAGACTACAGTGAGCTGTGATGACATGACTGCCCCAGCTTGGGCAACAGAGCAAGACACTGTCTTAAAAAAAATAAGGCCGTGTATAGTGTCTCATGCATATAATCCCAGCACTTTGGGGGATGGAGGCAGGAGGATCACCTGAGCCCAGGAGTTATAGACCAGCCTGGGCACCATAGGGAGACCTCATCTTTTTTTTTTTTTTTTTTTTTGAGACGGAGTCTCACTGTGTCTCCCAGGCTGGAGTGCAGTGGCGCGATCTCGGCTCACTGCAAGCTCCGCCCCCCGGGTTCACGCCATGGGAGACCTCATCTTTACAAAATAATATAAAATTAACTGGCCATGGTGGTACAAGAAGGTAGTCCCAGCTATTCAGGAGGGAGGCTGAGGTGGGAGGATTGCTTAGGTCTGGGAGGTGGAGGCTGCAGTGAGCCATGTTCACACCACTGCACTCTAGCCTAGGTGACAGAGTGAGACCCTGTCAAAAAAAAAAAAAAAAAAAAAAAAAAGTCCAGGCGCGGTAGCTCAGGCCTGTAATCCCAGCACTTTGGGAGGCCAAGGTGGGTGGATCATGAGGTCAGGAGTTTGAGACCAGCCTGACCAACATGGTGAAACCCCATCTCTACTAAAAATACAAAAATTAGTGGGGCTTGGTGGTGTGTGCCTGTAATCCCAGCTACTCAAGAGGCTGAGGCAGGAGAATTGCTTGAACTCAGAAGGCAGAGGTTGCACTGAGCTGAGATCATGCCACTGTACTCCAGCCTGGGCGACAGAGCAAGACTCTGTCTCAAACAAACAAACTATATATATATATATATATATATATATATATATATATATATATATATCTTGAATCCTACTACAGCTCTCATCTCCATTTCCTGGATCTATGGATGGTCATAAGGATGTAACCAGGTCATGCATGTAAAGCTCTGAATTGGCACAGAGCCTAGCACACAGTAGGTGAACTGACAGAGCTGCCATGATGATGATGATGATGATGACAATTGGTCTCTCAGATCCTTCATCCTTCCGGCTGCCCCCTAAACTCCTCTCTGTCCCTGACATCCACATCCACTACTTCAGCCAATCCTACCAGCTCGCTCTTTCTTCTTTCTTTCTCTTTTCTTTTCCTTTCCTTTCCTTTCCCTTTCCCTTTTCCTTTCCCTTTCCCTCTTTCTCTCTCTTTCTTTTTCTTTCTTTCCTCTCTTTCTTTCCCTCCCTTCCTTCCTTCCTTTCCTTCCTTCCTTCTCTCCTTCCTTCCTTCCTTTCCTTTCCTTCCTTCCTTCCTTCCTTTCCTTCCTTCCTTCCTTGACAGTGTCTCGTTCTGTTGCCTAGGTTGGAGTGCAATGGCATGATCTTGGCTCACTGCAACCTCCACCTTCCAGGTTCAAGCCTTTCTCCTTCCTCAGCCTCCCGAGTAGCTGGAATTACAGGCATGCACCACCACACCCAGCTACTTTTTGTATTTTTGGTAGAGATGGGGTTTCACCATATTGGCCAGGCTGGCCTCAAACTCCTGGCCGCAAATGATCCTCCTGCATCGGCCTCCCAAAGTGCTGGAATTACAGATGTGAGCCAACGCACCCAGCCGCAAATAGCACTTTTTCAAAGACATCATCCCTCAACACTCCTGATGGCCCTTCCCTGCTTCCTTTTTCTACTTGAAGTTTCACTTTGTATTGTAACTATTTCTTGAATGTCTATCTGCCACAGACCAGAGTGTCCCTCCCATGAAGGCAGGATTTGTATCCGTTTTGCTCACAGCTGCATCCCCATGCCTACAACTGCACCAGTGCCTGGCACAGGGGAGACACTCAGTTGTAATTGCTGAGTGAGTGGATATAAGAATAAATGGGGCCAGGCATGGTGGCTCACGCCTATAATCCCAGCACTCTGGGAGGCCGAGGCGGGTGGATCACAAGGTCAAGAGATCGACACCATCCTGGCCAACATGGTGAAACCCCGTCTCTACTACAAATACAAAAATTAGCCGGGCATGGTGGCGGGCGACTGTAGTCCCAGCTACTCAGGAGGCTGAGGCAGGAGAATGGCGTAAACCCGGGAGGCGGAGGTTGCAGTGAGCCGAGATCCGGCCACTGCACTCCAGCCTGAGCGACAGGGCGAGACTCCGTTTCGATCGATCGATAGATAGATAGATAGATAGATAGATAGATAGATAGATAGATATAGATAGATAGATATAGATAGATAGATAGATAGATAGATAGATAGATAGATAGATAGATAGATATAGATAGATAGATAGATATGTATGTATATTCCATCTCCCCTGGTGGTTGTGAGGATGAATTGGGTTTGGATTTGCAGGCTTCCTGAGGTAGCGACATCGTCGATGCAAAGGTGGGCTTTTTGCGCGGCGCCTGTGCTTCCGCCTTCTGCCGCTCGGGGGCAGCAGGCGCCCGGCGGATTCGCCCGCGCGGCCGCACCGGGAAAGGAGCGGGGGCAAGTCCTCAGGAGGAAGCTGATGAAATCCTGGCCAACTCGCAGTGAGCTCATCCCGCCCGGGCGCCTCCGGAAGCCACGGGGCCGCCCGGCCTCCGCCTGGCCCGAGCGATAAAGCTCTCGTGCCGAACCAGGGCGGGAAGTCCTTCCTGAAGTCTGCCCTGCGTGGGGCCTGCTACCAGAAGCCTGGGCCGGAGGGGAGGGGAGAGGACAAAGTAGCGAATGGTCCCCTGGCTGTCTTAGAAGGATGAAAAGTGAATTCTGAGCCTGGCTGTGGGAGTAAGAAAAAGGGCATTGGGGGAGGGAGAGCGGGGCGGAAGAGACAGAGACAAGAGATGGGAGAGACGACGGGAAGAAGAGGCAAAGGTGGGGAGACTGAGGCAGAGGAGGAAGAGAGAGAGACAGAATCAAGGAGGGACAGCTGAGAAAGTCAGATGGAGCGACAGAGACAGGGAGAGGGGAGACAGAGACAGGGAGAGACAGAGATGGCAGAGAGAAGGAGAGACAGAGATAGGGAGAGACAAAGATGGAGGAGACAGGGAGCTACAGAGGTGGCAGAGACAGAGACAGGGAGAGACAGATGATGGAGACATAGACAGGGAGAGACAGAGATGATAGAGACAGAGATGGCAGAGACAGAGAGGGAGATAGGGAGAGACAGAGATGGTAGAGACAGAGACAGGGAGAGACAGACGGCAGAGACAGGGAGAGACAGATGGCAGAGATAGAGACAGAGATGATGGAGACAGATGGAGGAGACAGAAGTGGCAGAGAGGTAGACAGGGAGAGACAGAGATAGGGAGACACAGATGGCAGAGACAGATGGCAGAGCCAAAGACAGGGAGAGATAGAGATGGCAGAGACAGTGATAGGGAGAGACAGAGATGGTGGAGACAGGGAGAGACAGAGATGGCAGAGACAGAGATGGAAACAGACAGTGGTGGCGGAGACAGAGATGGGGAGAGAGTGGTGGCGGAGACAGAGACAGGGAGAAATGAGACAGAGTCGGGAAGAGACAGAAGTGGCAGAGACAGAGACTGGGAGAGACAGATGGCGGAGACAGAGACGGGGAGAGACAGCAGTGGTGGAGACAGATGGGAGAGACAGATGGAAGAAACGGAGATGGGACATGGGAGACAGAGACAAAGGCAGAAAGAGATCTACAGGGAGACAGAGACAGGAGAGATAAACATGGGAAAGAGAGAGACGGAGAGACCCAGGAGTGGCAGAGATGGGGGAGTCAGGAGCGACGCAGAGGTGAGGCAGATGGAGTCAAAGTAGGGGTTCAGAGGTGCCGAGCTGGAGGTAGGGGAGACGGGGCGAGGGGGCCGGGGAGGGGCGCTCGGGGCGGGCCTGCGAGATCCGGGTGGGACGGGGCGGGGCGCGCCCCTCCCCTCCCCGCCCTCCCAGCCCCCAGCCCGGAGCCCCGCGGCGGCGGCGCGGGCCGAGTCTCCAAGTTACCAAGTTACCGCAGGATTCGGGAGCTTCTCACTGGCGCGGCCGCGGCCAATCAGAGAGCAGCGCCGCTGTTCTCGGGCAGGAGGCCTGGAGACACGCGCACCTTCCCCCGACACCCAGCGAAGCGCGCTGACACACAATCGCATCGGCGCGCGCACACACACACACCGTCCCAGAGACAAACAACGTCGCACCCCGCACATACACAATCACAGTGACACACACAGCGAGAGACACGTCTCAGGAACACACAGACACACAGCATCACACAGACACACAAAATCGCAGTGACAGCCGGGCACGGTGGCTCATGCCTGTAATCCCAGCATTTTGGGAGGCCGAGGCAGGTGGATCACTTGAGGTCGGGAGTTCGAGACCAGCCTAACCAACGTGGTGAAGCCCCGTCTCTACTAAAAATACGAAATTAGCTGGGCTTGGTGGTATGCACCTGTAGTCCCAGCTACTTGGGAGGCTGAGGCAGGAGAATCGCTTGAACCCGGGAGGTGGAGGTTGCAATGAGCCAAGATCACTGCCACTGCACTCCAACTTGGACAACAATAGCAAAACTCCGTCTCAAAAAAGAAAAAACCTCAGTGACACAGACAGTCCCAGGACACATGGCACTCCCCAGACCCACAACCACAGGTCCACACAGTGCTGCCCAGGCACATGCAATCTCCATGAGTTATGCACAGTCCCTTGAACACACAACATCACCCTGAAACACAGTGACATACAATCAATACAGTGACACTCATAATCCCACAACAAATTGGTCCCAACACACTCACTAGATCACAGTGATACAATCGCAACAGTGACACATTCAATCACAGTGAGACACAATATTGCACACACACAATCTATTAGACACATACACAGTTCCATGGACACACAACATCACACAACCAAAATGACACACAACCACAGTGACACAGCATTTCACAGGCACATACTGTCGGTGATACACAGTCCCACAGACATGCATTTCAGACACAATCACAATGTGACACACACCCACAATCCCACCACACACATTGTCCAGGCACACACAATAACAGTAGGATGTATGCACATCTTCCCCCGACACCCAGCACAGCACATGGTCACACACTGTCACAGTGACGCAATCACAGTCCCACCACCCACAACACAAGTACCACTGACACACTCAGTGACACACAATCCCACATACACACAGCATTGTATACATGTACACACCATCACCACGACATACACACACAACCCCAGTGACACAGCATTACACAAACACATCCAACCACGACAACAGGACAGTACAGTGTGACAGCACCTTCACAAATCTTCCTCCTAACACAACATCACTCTGACACACATACAATCCCAGCATGACAGAGACACAATCACATGGGCACACACATCTCACTGCCAGACCAGCGTGCTGCACAGAACCACACACATCACACCATCATGATCACACACAGCACACCAGAACATCACACAATTGTACACTGACACACAATCACATTGTCACAGCAGCCCATGACATGTAGCATTGTGACAAATGTAGCATGCTGACACACACCATCACACTGACACACAATCCATCAAGTGACACACAATAGCACACACTGACACAACCACCACCATAATGTGTGAACCCCCGACACAACAGCACACTAACATAGACCTACAGAGGACTCCAGCACACACACACAGTCACACAAACACCCAACCCGCCCATCCCTGCCCTTGCCCCAGGAAGCTGTGTTAGATGTGGGACGGTGGGGGAGGGATGCGCTGTGTGTGTGTGCGTGTGCGTGTGCGTGTGTGAGTGCGCCAGCGCGGGCTGTGCCTCCCCCTCCCAGCCCTTCCCCGGGGGCGGGGCCGTGCGGCAGCCGCTGTTACCGGGTAAACTTCCCCGCCCCCCCCAGCGCGGCCATTAGTCAACTCCCCCCCCCAGGATGATGTCATCGCCTCATTCTGGAGGCTGAGTAATCCTCAACTCCGCCCCGCCAGGTACCAGGGTAGGGGCGGGCCGCACCTGGGCTCACCAAGTCTGGAGCTGGGATCAGGAGCTGCAGGCGGCCCTGCCTTGGGTCTCCCGGGGAGGGAGGGGACTGAGGAATTGGGCCTCTCTGAAGTGGCCCAGCCATGCACGTTAGGGTCTCTCGAGACTGGGGGCTCCCAGTCCGGATCCATGGGGCCAAGTAAAGGTGCTGCAGGGCTGGATCTTCCAGACCTGGGGGTCTGGGACTGGGGAGGGCCCCCTAACCTCTCCACTACCCCCTCGTCCCCAGCCACACCACTGTGAGGGGCTGGGTCGCTTGACCAAGTGTCTGGGGAATCTGAGACCCGGGGCTTGGACTTCTGGGGTCCTTGGCACTATGAGGCCTGGGACCCTGGCGCAGGGTGGGGGGTCGGTGCCAACAGGTAAGGAGAGCGACTCTGAAGTCCGATGCCCACGTCCTGGGACATCAACCACCTGGACTCCGGGGAAAAGGGCTCATAGGGGTGGGAAGTGGGCAGGTCTGCACCCTGGGGCTGGGCAGGTGGTCCCACCTAGGTAAATTGGATGCCTGAGGGTCTGGTAACTGTTAGGGGCAGGAGTGTCTCCCATCATCAGTGTGGTGAGGGCCAAGATGCCCAGGAGCTCTGTGACATCTTAGGGTCGGGAGCCCAAAGGCCTGAGTCCGCGTTTCTTGTGGAAGTGGGATGTTTAGCCCTAGTTTTCCTGGGATCAGACATGGCTGTGTCCCCTTCTGGGGGGACCCTCAGTTTTTGTGTCCCGGGGCTGGGACATCTGCATCTCCTAAGAGGAGGGAGTTCATATCCTTGTTTTCACGGGTTCAGGCATGCCTGGGTCCTTTGGGGGTGCAGTGACACCCCTATTTTTATAGGGTCAGGACGCCTGGGTTCGATTCTGGAAGGGAACTTCAGCCGCTGTGTTCAAGAGCCACCATACCTAATCCTGTTTTGCGGGGTGGGGCGGGGGAACAACCAGTCCCTGTCTTCATGGAGTCAGGGTGCTCAGGTCTCCTTGTGGGAGGGGGGCCCTTGGTGTCTGTATGCACAAGGCCAACTCCAGGTTGCCATTCT
The DNA here is from genome assembly GCF_003255815.1 of Theropithecus gelada. Lineage (NCBI taxonomy): Eukaryota > Metazoa > Chordata > Mammalia > Primates > Cercopithecidae > Theropithecus > Theropithecus gelada. The sequence continues at coordinate 24,411,055 of NC_037687.1, read as the reverse complement.
GGGAGTAGGAACAGAATGCGCAACCCCGTTTCCAGCCCATCCCAACTGCCCATCCTCACCCCAGAGTGCGGGGCAGGGGAGCAGGGAGGTGGATGGTGCACAGCCCGGGTATCACCCAGCCGGTCGCAGGTTTGCAGGCCGCGCGCCCGGCAGCTCCCCGGGGCCCGGCTCCCCGCCCCCCGTGCCGAGGGCTCCCCCAGATCCGGGCGGACGCGGCGGTGGCCAATGAGCTCGCTCGCCGTCTCCGGGAGCTGGGCCGGCTCTGCCCGCCTGGCATTGGGCACGCGGTGGGCAGCGGCGGGCGGGGCCTAGGGGGTCCTCGCGCCTGGTTGGGCCAGGCTTGTTGCTGGGTAACGGGGCGGCGAGTTTCCCCTGGCAACGGCGGCGGGTACCGCTCACTGGCTGGCCGGGAAGGAGGGGGGGCGCGGGCGCAGGCAGGCCCCGCAGACCCCAGCAACAGCGCGCGGCCCCCGCCCCGCCGGGAAGCGGTAACCTTCACACGCGCGCCGGCCGCTCGGACCCTGCGGACGCCCGCGCCCCCGCCCAGCCCCCACCCGGCCCCGGTCCAGCCTCCGGGCCTGCAGGGTCGGCCACACCGAGGGGACCCGGGAGACCCCCTCCCCACCGCGGAAAGCCAGGACTCAGACCCTGCAGTGAAAAGTTAAGTCCTTCCCAACTCCCTCTCCCCAGGCTGCGAAATCTGCTTCCCCAGAATGGCAGACAAGATCTTGGAGATGAGACGGTTTTAGGTCTGCAGTCAACCAGCTCTATTTTGTCTCACCAGCACTTCACATCCGGCTTACTACCTCCGGGCACTATTCTAAGTATGTTACAAATACGAACTCATTTCATCTTCACAATATTTTTGGTCCTGCCTGTGCCGATCCCTTTTGGACAGAGAGGGAAACTGAGGCACAGAGCACGGAAGCTGCTTGCTCAAGGTCATAATTTGAACCCATGTCGGGTTCAAATGACTCCAGCGCCCGGGCACGTTATCGTTCCTCTGTGCTGTGAGCCCGTGGGAGAGGCATTAACGTTCAAAGTAAGAAACTTCACAGTCAAGAAAACACACTCGTGGCCGCCCTGTGGGCCACCAGTTTGAGACCACGGCCTCACCATGAGCATCTGTGCAAACAGACACCAGCTGTCTTCCTCCCAGAAGGAGACCTGGGCATCCTGACCCCATGAACACAGGGACTGGTCGTCTCTACCCAAACTGGATTCAGGCATCATGGTTTTTGAACATAGGGCTGATGATCCTTCCCAGAAGAGAATGCAGGCATCCTGGCCCCATAAAAATAGGGGTCCTGGGCCGGGTTCAGTGGCTCAGGCCTGGAATCCCAGCACTTTGGGAGGCCTAGGCAGGTGGATCACCTGGGGTCAGGAGTTCGAGACCAGCCTGGCCAACATGGCAAAACCCTGTCTCTATTAAAAATACAAAAATTAGCCGAGCGTGGTGGTGCATGCCTGTAGTCCCAGCTACTCAGGAGGCTGAGGCAGGAGAATTACTTGAACCTGGGAGGCGGAGGTTGCAAGTGAGCCAAGATATCGCACCACTGCACTCAAGCGTGGGCAACAGGTGAGACTCCATCTCAAAAAAAAACCGAAAAAACAAAAAAAAAAAACCCACAAAAATTAGCCAGGCATGGTGGTGTGCACCTGTAGTCCCAGCTACTTGGGAAACTGAGGTAGGAGAATTGCTTGAGCCTAGGAGGTGGAGGCTGCGATGAGCTGTGATAGTCAGCTGTGATCATGCCACTAGACTCCAGCCTGGGCAACAGTGCAAGACCCTGTCTCAAAAAAAAAAAAAAAAAAAAAAGAGGCAGCCCTTAACCCACCCACAAACTTCTTTTTCTTTGCCCACAAGGGTTTTGTGTTGTTGTTTTGCGGGTGGGGGTTGGTTTTTTATTTTTGAGACGGAGTCTTGCTCTGTCGCCCAGGCTGCAGTGCAGTGGCACAATCTTGGCTCACTGCAACCTCCGCCTCCCGGGTTCAAGCGATTCTTCTGCCTCAGCCTCCTGAGTAGCTGGAATTACAGGCATGTGCCACCGCACCCAGCTAATTTTTGAATTTTTAGTAGAGACAGGGTTTCACCATGTTAGCCAGGCTGGTGTTTTGTTTTGCTTTTGAGATAGGGTCTCGCTCTGTTGCCCAAGCCGGAGTACAATGGTGTGATCACAGCCCACTGCAGCCTCGAACTCACAGGTTCAAGCGTTCCTCCCACCTCAGCCTCCCAGTTAGGTTCCTGCATGTTGCCCAGGCTGGTGTGGAACTCCTGGGCTCAGGCAATCCGCCTTCCTCGGCCTTCCACAATACTGAGATTACAAGCGTGAGCCACCACGCCTAGCTGTAGGGAGGATTTTGACTAGTGACAATGCTTATGGCCAAATAGACTCTTGGCCTCTCCCCGTCTTTTCTACCTCCAGCCACCAAGCCAGATTCCCATTATCTTTCACACTCATTTTCTTCTCAAAAGAACATTACAGGCGGGTGCGGTAATGTTTACACCTGTAATCTCAGCATTTTAGGGGGTCAAGGAGGGAGGATTGCTTGAGGGCTGGAGTTTGAGACCAGCCTGGGCAACATGGTGAAACCCTGTCTCTACAAAGAAACAAACAAAGAAAGAACATTCCGGGGCCGGGCATGGTGGCTCATGCCCATAATCGAGGCACTTTGGGAGGCCAAGGAGGGAGGATCACTTGAGCCCAGGAGTTTGAGACCAACCTGGGCAACATGGTGAGACTCCATCTTTATAAAAAAAGAAAAAAAAGAAAAAAGAAGAAGGAGAAGAAGGAGGAGGAGGAAGAGGAGGATGAGGAGGAGGAGGAGGAGAAGAAGAAAGAAGGAGGAGGAGGAGGAGGAAAAGAAGAAAAGAATATTACAGGCTGGGCATAGTGAATCATACTGGTAATTCCAGCACTTTGGGAGGCCGAGGCAGGCGGAGCATCTGAGATCGGGAGTTCGAGACCAGCCTGGCCAACATGGTGAAACCCCATCTCTACTAAAACTACAAAAATTATTAGCTGGGCATGGTGGCACATGCCTGTAATCCCAGCTACTCAGGAGGGTGAGGCAGGAGAATCACTTGAACCCAGGAGGTGGTGGTGGTTGCAGTGAGCAGAAATCGGGCCACCACATTCCATCTTGGGCGACACAGCGAGACTCCATCTCAAAAAAAAAAAGAGAACATTCCAGTACATCTGACCTCCGGGTATCTGCCCTGCAATGGGCAGTCTGGACACTGCTCAGTGAGTGAGAGGTGTGAAGTACAGGCAGGACCATGAGCTAGCAGAGGGCTAGAGACTGCCCTTCTCTCAACTTCATCACTGTCAAACACAGAGGAAATACTGGCAATAATTAGTTATACAAGTGATAATAGCTAACACTTATTAGGCACTTACTATATGTCCAATACTGCACTAAATGACTTCCAGTGTGATCTCATTTAATAAGTGTCTAAAGCAGCATTTCTCAAACGTCTTTATTTATTTATTTATTTATTTATTTATTTATTTATTTATTTATTATTTTTTTTTTTTGAGACAGAGTTTCGCTCTGTCGCCCAGGCTGGAGTGCAGTGGCCGGATCTCAGCTCACTGCAAGCTCCGCCTCCCAGATTTACGCCATTCTCCTGCCTCAGCCTCCCGAGTAGCTGGGACTACAGGCGCCCGCCACCTCGCCCGGCTAGTTTTTTGTATTTTTTAATAGAGACAGGGTTTCACTGTGTTAGCCAGGATGGTCTCGATCTCCTGACCTCGTGATCCGCCCGCCTCAGCCTCCCAAAGTGCTGGGATTACAGGCTTGAGCCACCGCGCCTGGCCTCAAACGTCTTTAAACTTGATCTACGGCCAGAAAAATACTTTCCTTGTAACCTAATATGTATTCACTATACATCAATAAAATGTTCATAAAATATTACTTTCCCTTGACTTCATAATTTTTCAAAATTATATATATATATGTATTTTTTTTTTTTAAGATGGGGTCTCGCTCAGCACCCAGGCTGGAGTGCAGTGGTGCAATCTTGGCTCACTGCAACCACGGTCTCCCGGGTTCAAGCGATTCTCCCATCTCAGCCTCCTGAGTAGCTGGGATTACAGGCAATGCAACCATGCCTGGCTAATTTTTGTATTTTAGTAGACCAGGGGTTTCACCATGTTGGCCAGGCTGGTGTCGAACTCCTGACCTCAAGTGATTCACCCTCCTCGGCCTCCCAAAGTGTTGGAATTACAGGCAAGAGCCACCATGCCCGGCCTGTAGTGTATTTTTGTTGTTGTTGGCATTGTTTTGAGACGGAGTTTTGTTCTTGTCGCTCAGGCTGGAATGAAAGGGCGCGATCTCGGCTCAATGAAACCTCCTTCTCTTGGGTTCAAGCAATTCTTCTTTTTTTTTTTTTTTTTTTTTTTTCTGAGACAGAGTCTTGCTCTGTCGCCCAGGCTGGAGTGCAGTGGCGCGATCTCGGCTCACTGCAAGCTCCGCCTCCTGGGTTTACGCCATTCTCCTGCCTCAGCCTCCCGAGTAGCTGGGACTACAGGCGCCTGCCACCTCGCCCGGCTAGTTTTTTGTATTTTTTTTAGTAGAGACGGGGTTTCACCATGTTAGCCAGGATGGTCTCGATCTCCTGACCTTGTGATCCGCCCGCCTCGGCCTCCCAAAGTGCTGGGATTACAGGCTTGAGCCACCGCGCCCGGCCCTCAAGCAATTCTTCTGCCTCAACCTCCCAAGTAGCTGGGATTGCACCACCATGCCCGGCTAATTTCTGTATTTTTAGTAGAGATGGGGCTTTACCATGATGGCCAGGCTAGTCTCGAACTCCTGACCTCAGATGATCCACGCCCCCCAGCCTTCCAAAGTACTAGGAGTGAGGTGTGAGCCACCGTGCCCGGCCTGTAGTGTAGTTTTTAAAAACTCTGGTCAAAGCAGTCATGTATGCCTATAATCCCAGCTACTAGGGAGACTGAGGTGGGAGGATGGCTTGAGCCCAGAAGTTTGAAACCAGCCTGGGTAACACAGCCAGATTCTATCTCAATTAAAACACCACTAACAAAACGTCTTGGCCGGGCGCGGTGGCTCAAGCCTGTAATCCCAGCACTTTGGGAGGCCGAGACGGGCGGATCACGAGGTCAGGAGATCGAAACCATCCTGGCTAACACGGTGAAACCCCGTCTCTACTAAAAAATACAAAAAACTAGCCGGGTGCGGTGGCGGGCGCCTGTAGTCCCAGCTACTCGGGAGGCTGAGGCAGGAGAATGGCATGAACCCGGGAGGCGGAGCTTGCAGTGAGCCGAGATCCGGCCATTGCACTCCAACCTGGGCGGCAGAGTGAGACTCCGTCTCAAAAAAAAACAAAAAAAAACAAAAAAAACACGTCTTGTCTAGGGCCAGTAAAATTGCAGGTAGAAGTTGTGGTAATACAAAATTGTGTACTTTTATCACCACTTACAAACCATACACCTAAAAAGAGTGAATGTTCTTGTGTTTAAATATATCTCAATAAAGCGCAAGTTGGTTGGGATGCGAATGCATCTTACTGAGAAAAATGCATTAAGATCAGCCAGGCATGGTGGTTCACACCTGTAATCCCAGCACTGAGGGAGGCCGAGGCAGGAGGTTTGCTTGAGCCCATAAGGTCAAGACCAGCCTGGGCAACATAGCGAGACCACCCATCTCTATTAAAAAAAAAAAAAAAAAAAAATAGCTGGGCATTAAAAAATTTAAATTCTTTGGCCGGGCATGGTGGCTCAAGCCTGTAATCCCAGCACTTTGGGAGGCCGAGACAGGCGGATCACGAGGTCAGGAGATCGAGACCATCCTGGCTAACACGGTGAAACCCCGTCTCTACTAAAAAATACAAAAAACTAGCCGGGCAAGGTGGCGGGCGCCTGTAGTCCCAGCTACTCGGGAGGCTGAGGCAGGAGAATGGCGTGAACCCGGGAGGTGGAGCTTGCAGTGAGCTGAGATCCGGCCACTGCACTCCAGCCTGGGCAACAGAGCAAGACTCCGTCTCAAAAAAAAAAGATATTATGCTAAAACAGCCATACTAAAATTTTTTAGATATACCATTTCAGTAAACTCTGTGGTCTGAGTCAAACTACCTATGATAATCCCTCAGTTTTCAGTGCTATGCTCCTAAATTGGAGAAACAAACCTGGTATTTAAAAGCACATAAATTTAATGTTAAGTGTGGACTCATTAAGAACCTAGACAGCCAACAGCCACTTGTTCATTCCTGAGTTCTTAAAGCTTCCATTATTAACAGCTCTACATTCCATTACTCATCACAGAAGAGATAAAATAATCTAAATTGAATATAAATTAAGTGTGTGTGGTGATTATTTTATAATAAATTACTAAAATAGGTTAAGACCAATGTTTTCTCATCAAACATTTAATCCTGAGAAGACAATCAAAACTTCATGTACATTTCTGCTACCTGANGTGGCGGGCGCCTGTAGTCCCAGCTACTCGGGAGGCTGAGGCAGGAGAATGGCGTGAACCCGGGAGGTGGAGCTTGCAGTGAGCTGAGATCCGGCCACTGCACTCCAGCCTGGGCAACAGAGCAAGACTCCGTCTCAAAAAAAAAGATAAATAAATAAATAAATAATTTAATTTTTTAAATTTAAAATTTAAAAATTTTAATAAAAATAAAAATAAAAATTACTTAGGAGGCTGAGGCAGGAGGATCTCTGTAGCCCAGGAGTTTGAAGCTGCAAGGCTATTGTACCACAAGACTATCTATTGTGCCACTACACTCCAGTCTGGGCCACAGAGTGAATCTTTTATCCAAAAAAAATAAAAAAAAGCTGAGTGTGGAGGCTCATGCCTGTAATCCCAGCACTTTGGGAGGCCAAGACGGGAGGATCCTGAGGTCAGGAGTTCAAGACCAGCCTGGCCAATATGGTGAAACCGCGTCTCTACCAATAATACAAAAATTAGCTGGGTGTAGTGGCACACACCTGTAGTCCCAGCTACTCGGGAGGCTGAGGCAGGAGAATTGCTTGAACCCAGGAGGTGGAGGTGGCAGTGAGCCAAGATCGTGCCACTGCACTCCAGCCTGGGCAACAGAGCAAGACTCTGTCTCAAAAAAAAAAAAAAAAGTAAGATCCATGTAAGTGATGTCATATGTCATAATCCATGGTTTACTCATGAACCACAGTTTGGAAAACACCAGGAAGAAGGAAGGGAGAATGAATAATCAGGGAAAGGGAAAGAGAGAGGAAAGCTGAGGCATTCCCAATGTTTCAAATGGGGAAATTTCATGTGAGATATAGATTAACTGCTTTTCTTGGGGAAGCTAAGAGTGTGTACTTGGAGGCAGTCAAGTTTGAGAAGTCTGACATCTTTTCTCAGCCAGCCCCATGCTAGGCACTGGAAGGTGACTCACTCTGATGAGGCGATTGTGATTGGGTGAGACCCGGTAGGGATGGAAAGTGTAGAGGAGGAGACAAGTGTCCACAGCTTTGGAAGAAGGAAGGACAAAACTCAAAACTCCCTGAACCAGAGCAGAGAAGGAAGTAACAATGAGAAACTGAAAAAGGAAAGGGAATAGAAAACTATGAGACAGGATAAAATTTGGCGTGGGGTCTGCCCGGGCATGTCCATGCCAGGTGCCCAGGGCTTCTTCTGCGACGTGGGTCCCCTGCCAGATTTGTGGTGAGTGTGGCCAGGTGTGCATGCTCCAGTGTGTGTGCAGTCAGTGGACCAGTTAGCAAGAAGCTGTCACAGGTGTGACTTCATGACATTGTCGGTGGTCAGTTTCTTCTATGTCTATGTCTGATTTGGTCTGTGTCCCTGAATGTCAGTTTCCTTCCTTTTTTCTTTTTTCTTTTCTTTTTTTTTTTTTTTTAGATGGAGTTTGCTCTTGTTGTCCAGGCCAGAGTGCAGTGGCAGGATCTCGGCTCACTGCAACCTCCGCCTCCCGGGTTCAAGCAATTCTCCTGCCTCAGCCTCCGTAGTAGCTGGGATTACAGGCATGCGTCACCACACCCGGCTAATTTTGTATTTTTAGTAGAGACGGGGTTTCACCATGTTGGTCAGGCTGGTCTCGAACTCCTGACCTCAGGCGAGATCCGTGCACCTTGGCCTCCCAAAGTACTGGGATTACAAATGTGAGCCATCGTGGGGGGCAAATGTCAGTTTCTGATAGTTTTAATGTGTTAGCTGTGAAATTGCGTGAGTGCATTTGTGTATGTCCCTGTTGGAGTGTGATTTGGATTTGGCTGTGTGTCCAGGTATCCCTGTAACAGGTGTCTGTGTGTGTCTGGGTGTGTGTGTGTGTCCCCTGTGCCTATCAGCAAGTTTGTGTTTCCAGACAAGCATTCCGCCTGTGTCTGTTGTGGTTGCACCACCGTGTATGTGGTGTGGGTGCCTGTTCGGTAGGGTTGTTTGTGAACACAGTTCGTGGGCCCAGGTGTGATCATCAGTGTTGGTGTTTGTGCAACTGTGTGTGGCCCTGCCATTGTGTCCGTCTGCTTGTCCGGGGGGCCCTGTTAGTGGGTCTGTGCATTTGCGTCTGGGTGTGTGTGTTAGCCCCATCAGTAAGTGAGTGTGTGTGTTCGTGCCCCTGTCCATGGTGTGGATTTGTGAGACTGTGGCCTTGTGTCCATGAGTACATCCTCTGGGCTCTGCCTGCACGTGACTTGGTGGACCCTGGAACGCCCGTCGGTCGGTCTGTGTACGCATCCCTGGGGGTGTGGATCTGTGGGTCCCAGTCAGTGTGTGTGTCCGACTGTCCCGCTGTCTGGGCGATCTCCCTGGACCCCGCTGCACAGCGCCTGGGTCCTCCTCGCCTTGGGCCAGGCCCTGCCCCGTCCCCGGCTGCAGGGAAACCCCCGGCGCGGAGGTAGGGGGGGCGCGGCGCGCGCCTGCAAGTCCCGACTTGTCCGCGGCGGGCGGGCGGGGCCGTAGCGTCACGCGGGGGCGGGGCGTGGGACCCGCCGGGCGGGGGCGGGGGCGGGGCGGGGCGGGGCGGGGCGGCTTTGGAGCGGGCCCGGGATCCGCCGGGCGGCCTGAGACGCGGCGCGAGCCACATGCGAGCGGGCGCCTGGCGGTGGCGGCGGCACCAGCGATCCCAGCAGCGGCGGCCACTACGCGGACGCGCCTGCGGCCCGGGGAACGGCAGCAGCCACAGCCACAGCAGCCGCCACTGCAGTTAGAGCGGCAGCAGCAGCGACAGCCCCAGCAACAGCCGCCGCGGAGAGCGGCGCTTGGCGGGCGCGCCCTCCTGAAGGAAGCCGCCCGCCCCCCACCGCCGCCCCCTCCGGCGTGTTCATGCCCCCGGGGTGAGTGTGCGCGCCCTGACTCCTCGCCGGCGGCGATCGGCCAGGCCGGGTGGACTCCCTGGAGGAGGTGACGGGAGTGCAGGCGGAGAGCAGTGTGGGCGCCCTGCCTCCCCCCACCGCGCCTCCCTCCAAACCCCGCGAGGGACCCTGGGCCGAGGTCGCCGGGTGAGAGGCGGCTCGGCGTTGGGGCGCCGGTCTGGGCGCACAGGTGCCTCGGCGGTCTGGCGGGTTTGTTTACAAACAATGGGGTGAGGGCTCGGCAGCGCCCCCTGGCGGCCAGTGCGGCCCCGGGGAAGAGGGTCGACCCCGGGATGCCCCAGCCCCCAAAGTCCGGGAGGGGCGGGGGGGCGGCACGGAGGGGCGGCCACACCCAGGGCGCGCGCCCGCTGGGGGCGGCGACGGGGGGCGGCTCGCGGGCCGTGGAGTCTGCGGCTCCTGCGGGCGGGGGCTGCGCCCCAGCAACAGCCGGTTATTGGCCCCGCGCTCGCCTGGCGGGCGGGGCGGGCGCACGTGGCGGCGGTGGGGGGGGCTGTGACAGCGGAGGGGGGCGTCTGGGACCGCCGTGGGAGCGCGCGTGTGCGGGGTTGTGGATCTGCAGGTGTCTCGCCTGGGTGTGTGCGCGTGTCTGGCTCTGAGTTTGTGCTGGGTTCTGCAGCGAGTGGTGGTGTCGATCCGGAGGAATGTTGGGGTTTCTGACCCGTCGGGGTGTCTGCGTGAGTCCCCGCGCCTGTTTGTGTGGGGTTCTGTCTGTGGGTGCCCTGCCTGTGGGGTGGGTGGACCTGCGTGTGTTCTCGGTGAGAGTTGTCTGTGTGTGCTGTTTTGGGGTGATACTGGGGATCTGTTGCCTGCGTGTGCTGGGGTGTGGAGGTTGTAGTGTGTGTGTGTGTTGCTGGAGTGAGCTGTTTGTGTGTTTCTGTGTGTGTCTTGCCCGAGCGTGCGATGTGTGCGCTTGTGTCTTGCCTGTGTGTTTCTGTCTTGGCTGAGGCTGTCTCTGTATCTCCGGGGCATGTGTGTCTTTGCCCAGCGTTTGTGATGCTGCGCCTGCTAAATGCAAATGTCTTGTTTTCTGTCCAGGTGTCTGTGTGAGTTCTCAGGTGTGTGTGTGTGTGTGTGTGTGTGTGTGTGTGTGTGTGTGGTGGGGGATTGTTTCAGTCTGGGTTTGGCTTGTGTGTCTGGCATCAGCGTCTGGGATTTGAGGGCCCAAGATCTGTGGGGTCTATACAGTGTAGACGGTGGGTGTTGCTCGAAGCCTCTGGATGGGGTTGTTTCTGAGCCTCTGTGTGTGTGTGTAGTGTATGCGTGTGTGTGTTGGGTCTGAGAGGCTTGTCACTGTGATCGGCTGGCTCATGTGTGTCATGTGGGCTGCGTGTGTGTAGTGTTTATGTCAGTCACGTGAGACCAGTGTTTTCTGTGGGTGCGCTAGGTGTGTGCGCTGCTGGGCTGTGTGGGATTAGAGTTAGCTGTAGGGTGTGTGTGTGTGTTGCTGACAGTTGGTGATGGTGTTTGAGGGCTGCGTGAGGAGGGTGGGTTGGTGTCTGCTGGTCGTAGCCTGCGTGTCTGGTGGTGTGTTGAGGTCTGATGGCATGTGTCTGTGTGTGCCTGATTTACGTGTGTCCTGAGAGTTGGTGACATGTGGGTGTGTTTTGGGGGTGTTGATGCATGTGTGTCCGTGGGTGTCTGTTTTGTGTTGATATGTGAGTCCAGAGGTGTGCCGGTCTTGTCTCTGGAGTGAGTGTGTGTGTGTGTGTGTGTGTGGGGAGAGGGGCATGTTTGGGAACTGAGGCAGTGCCTAGCTGGTGTGTGTGTGTTTGTGTTTGCAATGGCTGCATTGTGTTTGCATGTGCCCCTGGGCATATCAACAGTGGGTCAGTGTGTGAGACTTTGACAGTTTGGATGTGTGTGTGGGGATGGGTTGTGCCAGCCAGTGTGCGCAGTATGTAGAGTGCTTGTGATGGTCTGTCTGGATGCTCCTGCTTTGGTCGGGGTGTATGTGTGTGTGTATGTTGTGTGTACCGAGTAGTGATGTCTGAGACTGGGGCCATCTCAGTGTTTGTGTGCAAGTGGGAGGTGGGGTGGGTGGTCAGGCTGGCCAGTCCCGTGTGAGTCCTTGTGTGTGTGCTGTGGGGGCCTCACTGTGCCTCGCTGCCCTCCCTGTGTGCCCGTCGCTGTGTTGGGAAACTTGTCCCCACCAGCCCATGCTGTGAGTCCCAAGTGGAGTGAGTTTGTGTTGTAGGACTGTCACAGCCCACGTACACACACCTGCTAGACCCCTCCATCCGTCCTGTGTGAGCCCTGTCTTTGCTGTGAGAGCCATTCTGTGCTCCCTGTCCCTCCTGTGTGCCCATCACCCTATGCAGGGGAGGCTCTCCAGACCAGCCAGGACCCGGTGGTGTCATCCCCTGGTTGGGCGTGTTTCTGTGGGGCCATCACCCCCTCCGCATGCACACACACCTCCACTCTTCTCCATCTGGGTCCTGACCCCGAGTAGACTGGAGGTACAGTGGGTCCTGGTACTTCCCTGCTGACCTGCTCCTCCTCCCGTGTCCCGCAGGCCCCAGGGAGCGCCATGGCCCGCGCACGCCAGGAGGGCAGCTCCCCGGAGCCCGTAGAGGGCCTGGCCCGCGACGGCCCGCGCCCCTTCCCGCTCGGCCGCCTGGTGCCCTCGGCAGTGTCCTGCGGCCTCTGCGAGCCCGGCCTGGCTGCCGCCCCCGCCGCCCCCGCCCTGCTGCCCGCTGCCTACCTCTGCGCCCCCACCGCCCCACCCGCCGTCACCGCCGCCCTGGGGGGCCCCCGCTGGCCTGGGGGTCCCCGCAGCCGGCCCCGAGGCCCACGCCCGGACGGTGAGTGCCCGCCCCGCCCCCGGGGTGATAGGAGTCGGGAAGAGAGAGGACCTGAGACTCGGAGGAACTGGAGAAGTGGGAGAGGACGGGGTAGGGGGGAAGTGGCGAGCCCGGCCGGGCCACTGGGAGGGTGTGGCCAATGTGGTCTTTGTGTTGAAAGAAGCAGGAAGACGGAGGCTGGGGGTGGAGGGGGAGGTCAAGTGGGAAGTCCCTCCTGGAATCTGACTGCAGTCCCCGAATTGCAGCCCACTGTCTCTTCCGGGCCTGGGGCAACAGCTGCATCCGAGCTGCCCTCCCCCAGTCTGGGTCCCCTAGACCCCCTGGAGGATTCTTGTTGCAGGGAGTGTGGGCCGAGCGGGAGGACTGTCAACTCTGGGCTCTGGGGAGGGGTCGAGGGGCCTTTGCCTTTATTTGCATCTCTTTGGCCAGGGTTGGCCCTCTCCGCAGTCCGGGCGGAGGAAGGAGAGGGGGAGGGGCCATTGTGTTGGGAAAGTCCCCTCGGGGAGGGGGGAGTCTTGGGGAGGGAAGGGTTAAAGGTCCCCTGCCTGATGGGCTGTTAACCCTGTGGTGCCCGGGGAGCCCCATCCCTGCCAGCAGGCACTGGAGCCCGGGAAAGTGAGGCCTGGTTTCCCATCCCCCATCCTGTCCCGGCAGCCCAAGGGGAGCAAGGAAAGAGAAAACTTCCCTAGCTCAGTTCCTGGAAGCCCTAGAAGGGGACACCGATTTCAAGCCAAGGTCATAGATGTGGAAACTGAGGCCCTGGTTGTAGGCCTTAGGGAACCCTCAGACCAGGATCTGGTGGGACGGGAGGGCAGGAGCCTCCCAGGGCTCTCAGAAGGGGGTGGGGCAGGAAGGCATCTCCCGCGTCCCAGCCCCCAGGCCCGCGCTCTGAAGCTGCCACAGTCTCTGGCCTTCTGGTCTCTAGGCCTCTGCCACATCCGGAGGTGTGGCTTCCCTGTGGTTGGACACGAGAGGGCAGGAGACCTGAGGCTTGTGATCTGGGTGGGGTTCAGTCGCTGTAACCCTGTGTGACCTTGGGATACTCCCTACGGGCGGGCCTCAGTTTCCCTGCCTGTCACATGGAACAAGCAAGATGTGTCCCCATTGGGAAATAGAGGTCGTTAAGCCTGACCACCCCCGGGGTCACCTGTCTGGCCGTCTACCTTCCACACTGACAAGGGCCGTGGGGACGTAGCTGGCCAGACAGGTGACCCCAGAGCGGCGTCCCCAGGTCCTTTTTGCTTTCTGGTGCCTGGGGAGGAAAAGCTGAGAAATTAACCCTAAGACGGGGCGAAGGGATCACTAGAAATGAGTCGGGGAACAGTAACTGGGAAAGAGGGAAGTGGGCCCGTACACTTCGAGGCCTGGAGGGGTAGTGGGTGCTGACCGCGCCCCTCTGCTTCTCCAAGGTCCTCAGCCCTCGCTCTTGCTGGCGGAGCAGCACCTGGAGTCGCCCGTGCCCAGCGCCCCGGGGGCCCTGGCGGGCGGTCCCACCCAGGCGGCCCCGGGAGTCCGCGGGGAGGAGGAACAGTGGGCCCGGGAGATCGGGGCCCAGCTGCGGCGGATGGCGGACGACCTCAACGCGCAGTACGAGCGGCGGGTGAGTGCTGGGGGTGGGGTAGACGGCAGGTGGGACTTCCCGCCGGAGGAGGGGGCGGCAGGCGGCCCCCGCCAGATGTGCGGCAGCTGCTGCCCTGCGCGGCTGGGTCGCTCCGCGGACAGGCAGGTGGAGGGTGAGTGGGTGGGGGGTATCGCGCGCCCGCAGAGCCGCCCAGGGACTCCGCGCCGCGGCTGACATAGCCGGAGCCAGAGCCCGGGCCAGGGCCAGGGCCGGGGACTAGGCCGCCGCGGAGACCAGCGGCGCGCCCGTGGCCCGCGGCCGCGGGGACTGAGGGCGGCGCTGGGCGGCGCGGCTCATATATCCCGGGCTATTTATAGCTGGTGAGTCAGCAGCCGCGCCGCGCCCGCCCCCTGCCGTCCCTCTAGCGCGGCCCGCAGCGCCACACAGCTTCCCGGGCGCCGGGGCGTGCCGGGGACAGCCGGGGCGGGCTGAGGACTGCAGGGGAGGGCTCGGAGCCCCGCCCCGCGGGAGGCCCCGCCCCCAACCCCTGGCACGGCCCCGATTTTTTAAAACAGATATTCGAAGCCCACAGCAGAGAATGGGAAATCACAAACATCGTGCGCCCACTAGCCAGCTCTGTTCAGTCTGAACATTACACCCGCATTGCTTATTAACAAACCAAACAAAACCGCAGAAACGCATGTGGTGAAGCTCCTCACTCTCCCCATCCCTTCCCCCTCCCTGCATCCAAAGGAAATATCTCAAGTTGGCCTGTCTCAATCCCTGCAGGTGTTGCTTTTCCTCCATATTTACCAGGCCAGAACCAGGTCTTAGGATCATGGGGCAGTCTTAGCTTAGCCTACATGACATAGTTTTTGTTCCTCCCCAGAATTCGTTTTTCCCTTAATATTAGGCTTCAGATTCACCATATGTTCAGCCAGGCTCGGTGGCTCACGCCTGTAATCCCAGCACTTTGGGAGGCGGAGTTGGAAGGACGCTTTAGCCCAGGAGTTCTAGACCAGTCTGGGCCACATAATGAGACCCCTATTGCTACAAAAAATATAAAAATTAGCCGGGTGTGGTGGTGCCAGCCCGCAGTCCCAGCTACTCGGGAGGCTGGGGTGAAAGGGTCCCTTGTGCCAGGGAAGTCGAGGCTGCAGTGAGCCATGAAGGGCCACTTAACTCCAGCCTGGGGGACAGAACAAGACCATCGCAAGAAAGAAACAACAAATACAGCCATTTTCGGCCGGATGCAGTGGCCCACTCCTGTAATCCCAGCCCTTTGGGAGGCGGAGGCAAGCGGATCACTTGAGGTTGGGAGTTCGAGACCAGTCTCACCAAAATGGTGAAACCTTGTCTCTACTAACAATACAAAAATGAAGCCCGGGCACGGTGGCTCACACCTGTAATCCCAGCACTTTGGGAGGTTGAGGAGGGCGGATCACCTGAGGTCGGGAGTTTGAGGGGAGCCTGACCAACATGAAGAAACCCCGTCTCTACTAAAAATACAAAATTAGCTGGGTGTGGTGGCGCAGGCCTATAATCTCAGCTACTCGGGAGGCTGAGGCAGGATAATTGCTTGAAACTGGGAGGCGGGGGTTACCGTGAACTGAGATAGCGCCATTGCACTCCAGCCTGGGCAACAGGAGCAAAAATCCGTCTCAAAAAAAAAAGAAAAGAAAAATTAGCTGAGCATGGTGGCACACCAGTAATCCCAGCTACTTGGGAGACTGAGGCAGGAGAATCTCTTGAACCCAGGAGGTGGCGGTGTGGAGGTTGCAGTGAGCCGAGATCAGGAGAGCAAGCCACTGCACTCCATCCTGAAGGACAGAATGAGACTCTGTCTCAAAAAAAAAAAAAAAAGCCATTTTCACTGCTACATAGTATTCTGTTGGATAAACATAGTATCCTTATTCATTTTCTCATTGATGGATAGATATGTATTTTTTTTTTATGTTTAGAGACAGGGTCTCACTCTGTCTCCCAGGCTGGAGTGCAGTGGTTCAATCACAGCTCCCTGCAGCCTCCAACTCCTGGGTTTAAGGGATCCTCCCGTCTCAGCCTCCCAACTAGCTGGGACCACAGGCAGGTCCACCATGCCTGGCTAATTTTTATTTTATTTTTATTTTTATAGAGATCAGGTCTTTCTGCGTTACCTAGGCTGGTCTCAAACTCCTGGCCTCAAGTGATCCTCCTGCCTCAGCCTCCCAAAGTGCTGGAATTATGGGCCTGAGCTACCTCACTCAGCCTATTTTAAAATATATTTCAGATTTTATTTATTGGCTTTCTTTTTTTTTTTTTTTTTTTTTTTTTTTTTTTT